>NW_027185697.1:6400585-6406526 GCF_028583685.1 Petaurus breviceps papuanus | reverse complement strand
TATCTATCTATCTATCTATCTATCTATCTATCTATCTATCTATCTATGTTTGATATATCTGTTCATATGTCTTTTGTGTTAATATGGAACTTTTCCAGGTCTGTCATTCTTTAGTATAGGGGTTCTAAAACAGGGGTCTACACATATTTGGAATATTATATAACATTATAATGTAAGCAGTATCCTTTGTAATCCTCTATACCTTCTTATGCATTTATGAGCATTTTGGTTTTTTTTTTTTGCTTTTTATTTTATTTTGTGGAGGGGGGAAGGCAGGGTAATTGGGGTGAAGTGACTTGCTCAAGATCACATGGCTGGTGTTAAGTGTCAGAGAGGCTGGATTTGAATTCAGGTTCTCCTGACTCCAGGGCTGGTATTCTATTCACTGCGCCCCCTAACCACCCCACAGGCATTCTTCTAAGAAGGGGTTAACAACCTCAATGAGACCACCAAGGGGGTTCATGATTAAGAAAAAAAAAGTTAAAGAGACCTACTCTGGTGGCCTATAAAAGCTGACCCTGAATCTAGCCCTAAAGTGGCTACGAGGATAATGCCTTCTTCTGTCCCTGATGGTGTATGGCCAATTTCCACAACAAAAATGACTCCAGGTTAAATTTTCAAAAATCACTGTACTATTAATAATTTTATGGATAAAATGTTAGAATTATAAATGGCTTCAGTTTTAGGCCTTTTAATTAATTTCCAGTGGAAGAAGTTGATTTAAGCCAGAGTAGAGCTTGCAACTTTTTCAAGTTTGTTCCTACAATGATTAGGTTTTTGTTTTTGTTGAGGTTTTTTCCCCCTTATGCACAAGCCACCACACAGCTCCCTCTTGAATCAATTCCAGTTTGTGTAGTTTTCCTTCTTTTTTCAGTTTAGTTCCCCTTTTAAACCCTATGCCCAGCTCTCCTCTTGCCCCCATATAAAATTGTTCAGTCACAATTTCACTGAATTTGTTCAGTGACAGCCACAACCCTGGCTGTGCAATTTTCAGTTCTCTGGAAGTTTTGAAGTTCCTAGATCGGCCCCCTTGGTCACCCTGCCTTTTATAAGGTGCAGTAAATGTGATGGCCATTGAGGGCTATTAAACAATAGCCAGTGATAAAAATAGTTCCCTTTTCTGACATGTGGTGTTGTCTCAAACCAGCTCAATAAAATCTGGTTCCCAGAATTTCTTTATGTTTCTCAAAAGCATGGGGGTGGATCAGCCCACACGAAACTGGGCAATGGGAAAATGAGATGTATCTTCATGGGGATGCTGGAAGCAGAACTAGGACAGGGTGATCAGGTCTTTGCCTTAGGACACCAAATTTAGAGGGTGCTCATTTTGAGAACACTTGAAGTGCTTCTGCAGCATAAAAGCAAAAGAAGTTAGTAACTATTCAGGAAGAGTAATTAATTTAAATAGCCAGTTACTGGCTAATGGGATATAGTGAAGTTTTCCTTGAATTTGTCCCAATGGTCATAAGAATATATACTCTGTGCTACACATTCTAGGTATGGTTTAAGAGCCTTGCTCATAGTATAGACCCCCTTAGTTGTAGCTCTGCTGGGTGCTCAGATAAGTCGGTGTTCTGGGCATCTTTTCACAATAATTACTGACTTTCTTGCCTGACATTTGGACTTCCTTTTGCCAAACTTAGACAAGGGCAAAAGGTTGAAAGAAGGCTGCATTGTGGGAGGCAACTGGGGGATTTTAGCAGGTATCTCAAAGTGGTCATGGAAGGGGGAGGGTGGGAGGCAATGTTAGGTTGATGGTACTTGAGTAGAAAAAGTTTTCCTCTGAAATAAATGTATTAGCAAGTAATGCAATGTCAAAAGTGGAAGACACCTTTGAAATTACTTCATTCAATTCCTTCATCTCCCAAGGGAAGCATTCTGATGAACTTGGAGAACGAAAGACCTGATTTCAAATTCCACCTACTATATGTATGGGTTGTATGACCATGGACAAAACAATTCAGCCTTAGTTTCTTAATCTGTAAAATAGATATAGTAATAACTGTAGTACTTTCCTCACAAGTGTTTTGTGGAGGATTGAATGAAATAACGTGAGTCCTGCAAAAATGGTAGTGCTTGATACAAGTTAGTTATCATGATTACAAATGAGGAAACTGAGAAAACTAAGATACAGAGAGGAAAAGTGACTTTATGTTTATATGTTGAGGGGAGGGGATGATAATGACACTAATAATGGAAATATAAAAAAGGAAAGTGCAGATCATTTTTGTAATCTTTTTGAAAATTCTCAATCTTTATTATAAATTTTCTTTTTCCATTGCTTTCATTTCCAACTATTCTTCCCCCATCTCTTACTTTATTAGAGAAAGTATACTGTGTTGACCAAAGAGCTGGCCCTAGCTCCAGGAAGATTTCAGTTCTATCCCATCTCCAAAGCATAGTGTCTGTGCAACCTTGGAGAAGTCATTTATCCTCTAAGACTATAAATTGAAAAGAAGAGTATCTATATCTAGGAGTTCTTTCCCTATTTCATCACCCACCCCTCACTCTTTCACACAACTACCCACCCTCCATATTCAGTTTATTGTCAATGAAATCACCAGTCTGGTTTGAATTCCCATGCTTATCCAGAGAACTGTTCATGGTAGCAAAGAATAAAACTATAGGAGGGGGAGAGATCTTGAATCAGAGATGAGACTGCTTTGTAGAATCGTCAATTTAAAACTAGAAGGAACCTCGGCGCTCATGTCATCTAACTTCTTCCATATTGCAGAGAAAGAACCAGAAGCAAAGGTTAAGTGATTTCCCCAAGGTCACACAGGTAATTAATGACAGTCAAGATTCAAATCCAAATTCTCTGACTGTAACAGATTTTCCTGCCTCCTGCCCCTCCCTGTCCTTTTTTATCCCATAGAGAGTTACCCAAATCAGTCTCAGAAATATCATTTTAATCTAGATATTCCCCTTTAAAAACAAAACAAACCAAAAACAGAGTGACTCTCCTTTGTCTTTTATTGTTAATCCAATCCAAAATCAAAGAAGGAAAGAAGTATGGGATAGGGAGAAGAAATTTGTTCTAATAGGTAGTTATGACACTTTTATTGTGATCATATGTCTCTTTCTAAATAGCTCAATTTGCCTAATAGAACATTACATCCTTTAACAAACTCAAGATCTAGTGAAACTGGTTTTTTTTTTATGCACGTGTGTGTGTGTGTGTGTGTGTGTGTGTGTTTCCACTGAAAAATGTAAGCTACTTGAACACAGGGACTGTTTCACTGTTGTCCTTGTATCTCTAAATCCTAACACTGCCAGGGACATAGTGTGTGCTTGAAAAATGGTCGTAGAATCATAGAGTTATACAAAAAAAGCGATGGCCATTGAGGTGCCCCCCCCCCTTGTTTTAAATCCAAGAAAAAGGAAGCTAAGAAAGGTCAAGTGATTTGCCCAAAGTTACCAGGTAGTGAGCATTTATGATTGATTCATTAACTTATGTGATAAAATCAATTTAGTCAAATCTTTTTTCTCCCTCTCCTTCCAGTTTATACCCATCCAACCTCATCTCTTACCAGTCCAGATAAGTTGCTGTGCCTTTTGCTTTTTCTTTGAAATTGGTAGATCGCAACTTCATGCCTTTGTAGTCCATCCCCCCTTTCCTTAAATACCATTCTCTTTCCTTTCATGCCCATATCATTCTTTAAGACTCACTTCAACTCACCTCTCTAGAAGAAGCCAGAATAAATCCACCCTTCCAGCATTTAGACCCGAGGAAAGAACAATGTATTAGTCACTGGAACCCTAGGTATAGCTACGTCACTAATTATGTCTGAGACCTAGGTCACATTGTGGAGCTTCTGTGAGCTCTGAGTTTCTTCAAGCTCAAGCTTTCTAGAAAAAAGAACTTTTTGTGATCCCTTGTTGAATGACTTATGGAGAAAGGCCTGACTTTAGTATCCTTTAAGATTGCTCAGTGCATGGCTTTGCACATGGGAAGGAGAAATGGAGACAGACACTTTTTAAAAATTGCTTACTATATGCTAGGTGCTAAGCCAAGCATTTTACAGATAATATCTCATTTGAACACAAAACAAGCTGGGGACATAGGTGCTATTATTGTCTCCATTTTATATTTGAGAAAATGGAATCAAACATAGATGAAGTTTTTTGCTCATGGCCATATAGTCAGTAAATGTCTGAGTCCACATTTGAACTAAGGTCTTCCTGGTTCCAGGTCCTGAGCTCTACCCACTGCATCTCCCAGCTTGCCTCTAAACAATGAGATCATCAATAGTAGCATCAAAAGGCAATGAATATAGATATTGAAGGCTTCTCGGAGTCCATCCAATCTCCACATTTTACAAATGAGGAATCTATAGCCCAGAGTATTTTAGCGATTCTCCCCAAGTCACACAGTTAATCAGCATCAGAGATGGTATCAGAACCCAGGCCCTTTCACTCTAGAGACAATAGTATTTCTATTGTACCATCCTGACTACTAGATATTCAACCAACACTTGGTAATTCACAAAGGCTTGACATAAAACCAAGGATTGGAATGGGAATTAAGCCCTTAAATGAGAAATGTCTTTTGAAGGTGAGAGGAATAAAGGCAGTTTAAGTAGGGAAGAAGGAGAAGACTTGAGGCAAACTGACAGGCTTCAGGAAAGAAATACAAAGATGAAGGAGCACTGGTAGCCTAAGGCAGAAACATGCCCAAAACAGACGTAAGCTTGAGAAAGCAAGACTTTATTTCAGGGACCCTCACATCATATATTCAGAATTGGAAGGGTCCTCAGAGTACAGCTAGTTTAAAACCCTCATGTTACAATTGAAGAAACTGAGGTTATTGAATTGATATGATATGATATATATCATAAAATCTTTGAAGCTTTAAGCAATAATGGACCTCCGAGGTAACCTAGATCAGCCCATACCCAATTTAATTGGTGTTGTATTCTTGGCTTTTCAAAGCAGGTACAATTACATCATCTTATTGGATCTTCACATCAAGGGAAGCCTTGTCCCAATTTCCCTACAGGAATTACGTGTATTCCATTCAATTTTTCAAAGGTGACAAAAACTCAACACAAATAAACAAACAAAAAATATTTCTTATTTTAGGGCTTAACTTAAATCCATGCTTGGTCTCATGTCAGGCATTTTCCACTCCGATTAACAAAGGTTTCTTAAGCATGTAGGAACTACAAAGTGATGAAGACATCTAGATGGCACAGCAGGTAGAGTGGCAGGCCCAGAGTCAGAAGGAGCTGAATTCAAACCCTTCTTAGTTGTGTTACCCTGAGCAAGTCACTGAATTCCTGTCTGCCTCAGTTTCCTCAACTGTAAAGTGGGGATAATACCACCTGTCTATCAGGGCTGTCATGAATACCAAATGAGATAATAATTGTGAAGCACTTATCTTAGTGCCTGGCACATAGTTCCATAGAAATGTTATTTACTTATTATTAGTGGGTAGAATTGATAAAGAAATATTCTGTGAGAGACAGCCCATGCATAGATCATTACTTTTTCATTCAAAGGATCTGGATTCAAATTTTTCCTTGGATGTTTCTTCCTTCTTTGAACTTTGGAAATTGACAGCCTTTCTGGATGTCTTTCTTCATGTACCTTTCTGGAGTTAGATCTTTGATTCCACAATCCCTTTTTTTTCAGGGAAGAAAGTAGTTTTACAAACTCATGTTCCTTTCTCTTGTTCTCCAAATACACCATCAGGAAGTAATCTTGAGTAAACTCTACCTACACAGCCACAGTATTACATTTCCCCTTTTTGCCACATGAGTCCCCATGCCTTCTATGTCTGAGTCTCTCTCGAGGTCAGACAGATGGCTTTCCATAGGAGGTAAATGTCTTAATTTGGTTTCTCACAGGGGAAAAGCTTACCATCAAACTCTTATCAAGTTAGTTTCCTTTTTCTGAAATGTCCTTTACAAAATGTTCCGTTTGGGATTATATAGGAGGA
>NW_027185697.1:6398975-6400485 GCF_028583685.1 Petaurus breviceps papuanus | reverse complement strand
CACACACACACACACACACACACACTCACACACACTGCCTTTACAGGAATGATGAATTGGCAAGAAATGATTCATGAATGTCCTGAAATTGGGAGAATTTGTCTTTCTAATTTATGTATACATCTTTCTGTGTGTATATCTAATGTAACAAATGGTGTTCCCCACTCATATCTCTATTGGCATTACTAGGAGTCATACATCTCTACAGTTGTCTTATTGTCTTTTATCACCTAAGATGTGACTGGGGCTGTTTCAATGATTGTCACAAACTCTGATTTTCTGGGGTTTTTTTGTTTTGTTTTTAAGAAAAGACCTTCTCAAAACTAACAGCCTTCTCCACACACAAACAATGGAACTTTCCCAAGAGATTTGGGATGTCTTCTGATGGCCCCTTTTAAATAATTCCTGTCAGCACTAATACTGTTTCATTAAATGGATTCTTCCATTGGAGATGAGAATATATTAAGTACGGCAAGCTTTCCAACCACCAAACCTCAACCGATAATGCACAAGAGTTTTCTGGCCAACTTTCCACTTATTAATCAAATTCTCTTGCCAAGAGACAAAATGCAAAGTATTTCAAACCATATTAAAAATACTCGCTATTGTTACAGACCTTAGACATACACTTTGTGACAGGATTCTCTCTTCACAGTGTTGGTGGTGGCAAGTCTTCCTGAAGATCAGAGAAGGGGATAGGGAGGATCAGGAAGGGCTCTAAGTGGCAGCATTTAGAAGGGACTCATCTTCTCCTGCACTATGTGGTCCTGGTCCATTGAGGTGCTGGGATCAGATGAAAAAATAAATTAAAAACAAGCGGACAACAATTGTTCCCAAGCCTCTTGGCTTTAGTTTCTTCTTCTTTGAATACTTTACTTTTCCACTTTTCTGTTCTAGCAGCATGTCTCCAAAATGTTCCCATTTATACACAACTCTCAAAGCAAAGCCTTTTGAAGGCAAAGTCTCCCGATGAAGCTCTAGTTACAGAAATGTTTCAGCTCTAAATTTCAGGAAACTGACCCCACTAAAGGTTCTGTTTCACAGCTTATAGCCACAGGGGAAGATCTCTCAAGTGTGAAGACCAAAACACACTTAGTCCAAGTGCCCAGCTCAGAGGCTGACTTGTCTCAAGGTCCAAGGTCCTGCTGATTTCTATTTTGCAGCTGAGAAAACTGAGGCTTAGAAAGCTAGTATTGTGCCTGTGGTCATTCAGTGAAGGAGAGTCAAACTCAGGATTTATAACTAGGTCTCCTCCGACTTCATAGCTTCTTTTTTCTTCTGTCACCTTGACTGACTTTCCACCTTCTTCCCCAGCTGAGGGAGGTAGTGTATATTTGAATTCAATTCAAGGGGATAAAATGTCCACTATGTGCAAGGAAGTGATCTAGGCCCCAGTAGTGATGCAAAGACAAAAATGAAAGTCTATTCCTTAATGGAGTGCTCTCTCTCTCTCTCTCTCTCTCTCTCTCTCTCTCTCTCTCTCTCCCTCCCTCCCTCCCTCCCTCCCTCC
>NW_027185697.1:6397092-6398575 GCF_028583685.1 Petaurus breviceps papuanus | reverse complement strand
CACACACACACACACACACACACACTCACACACACTGCCTTTACAGGAATGATGAATTGGCAAGAAATGATTCATGAATGTCCTGAAATTGGGAGAATTTGTCTTTCTAATTTATGTATACATCTTTCTGTGTGTATATCTAATGTAACAAATGGTGTTCCCCACTCATATCTCTATTGGCATTACTAGGAGTCATACATCTCTACAGTTGTCTTATTGTCTTTTATCACCTAAGATGTGACTGGGGCTGTTTCAATGATTGTCACAAACTCTGATTTTCTGGGGTTTTTTTGTTTTGTTTTTAAGAAAAGACCTTCTCAAAACTAACAGCCTTCTCCACACACAAACAATGGAACTTTCCCAAGAGATTTGGGATGTCTTCTGATGGCCCCTTTTAAATAATTCCTGTCAGCACTAATACTGTTTCATTAAATGGATTCTTCCATTGGAGATGAGAATATATTAAGTACGGCAAGCTTTCCAACCACCAAACCTCAACCGATAATGCACAAGAGTTTTCTGGCCAACTTTCCACTTATTAATCAAATTCTCTTTCCAAGAGACAAAATGCAAAGTATTTCAAACCATATTAAAAATACTCGCTATTGTTACAGACCTTAGACATACAATTTGTGACAGGATTCTCTCTTCACAGTGTTGGTGGTGGCAAGTCTTCCTGAAGATCAGAGAAGGGGATAGGGAGGATCAGGAAGGGCTCTAAGTGGCAGCATTTAGAAGGGACTCATCTTCTCCTGCACTATGTGGTCCTGGTCCATTGAGGTGCTGGGATCAGATGAAAAAATAAATTAAAAACAAGCGGACAACAATTGTTCCCAAGCCTCTTGGCTTTAGTTTCTTCTTCTTTGAATACTTTACTTTTCCACTTTTCTGTTCTAGCAGCATGTCTCCAAAATGTTCCCATTTATACACAACTCTCAAAGCAAAGCCTTTTGAAGGCAAAGTCTCCCGATGAAGCTCTAGTTACAGAAATGTTTCAGCTCTAAATTTCAGGAAACTGACCCCACTAAAGGTTCTGTTTCACAGCTTATAGCCACAGGGGAAGATCTCTCAAGTGTGAAGACCAAAACACACTTAGTCCAAGTGCCCAGCTCAGAGGCTGACTTGTCTCAAGGTCCAAGGTCCTGCTGATTTTTATTTTGCAGCTGAGAAAACTGAGGCTTAGAAAGCTAGTATTGTGCCTGTGGTCATTCAGTGAAGGAGAGTCAAACTCAGGATTTATAACTAGGTCTCCTCCGACTTCATAGCTTCTTTTTTCTTCTGTCACCTTGACTGACTTTCCACCTTCTTCCCCAGCTGAGGGAGGTAGTGTATATTTGAATTCAATTCAAGGGGATAAAATGTCCACTATGTGCAAGGAAGTGATCTAGGCCCCAGTAGTGATGCAAAGACAAAAATGAAAGTCTATTCCTTAATGGAGTGCTCTCTCTCTCTCTCTCTCTCTCTCTCTCTCTCTCTCTCTCTC
>NW_027185697.1:6379560-6396992 GCF_028583685.1 Petaurus breviceps papuanus | reverse complement strand
CTCTCTCTCTCTCTCTCTCTCTCTCTCTCTCTCTCTCTTCCTCTCTCCCTTCCTCCCTCCTTTCCTCCTTCCCTCCATCCCTGTCTGTAAGTATATGTGGAGGGGGCGATATGTGACACAAGTACAATGCACATATATAATTTTAGAAGTAGGAAAGTACTAATAAGGAGGGGAAAATTAAAAACCTCTATTAACATTTCCTATCTCCCACTATTGTTTTCTGTTGCCTTCATAGCCATAACACATGTTGCCTTCACGGGCCACATAGTAGGTACTTAAAATCCCCCTATCAATTAAATAGTGCTTTGCATTTCAAAATTGTTTCCAGGTAAATACTGTGGCATCAACATCCTATGTTTTGAAGGAAAGTAGGATTTCCACAGGGAGGAGGTGAGGAGGAATGGCATGTCAGACATGAGGTATTCCTTTTACAAAGACATAGAGGTGGGAGATGGCATATCATACTTTGAAACAATGGGCAGATCTCTTTGACGGGAACAGAAAATTATTTAAGGAGCATGAATTAAACCTGGAGCAGCAGGTAGGAGGTCATTATGGAGGGCTTTCAATGCTAAGCTGAGGAGTTTTTAGTCTCCTTCTTTAGAAACTAATAGGACCTGGTAGGGAATAATATTTCTTTTATATAAAGAGATTTTCCTGGTGGGAAAGCCCTTGAGATTGTTGCTTGTGAAACTCTTGGTCAAATGAGAGACACCCTGATGATTCAGGGAAAATTTTCCATTCATCAAGGCACTATTGCTATTGTCCTAAGAGAAGGGAACCAGTCCAGGGGTGAAAATCCCTGGGCTTTGATGTCAGCACAGTTAGAGGAGGTTGAATCTGGAGTGGGCCTTAGATACCATCAGGTCCAGCATTTTCTTTTACAGATTTGGTACTGAGACTCCTAGAGATGAAGTCACTTTCCCCAAAGTCACACAATTAATAAGTAGTAGAAAATTTTGAACCAACACTCAAATCTATCAGACTAATTCCAAATCCAAACCTGGATTTCAATGCCAACCCCGGCAGTATTTCCACCTTAGTATCTTCCTTTCTTATACCTGACATGATGCCATCCAGATACTAGGCTAAAAGTGAATGAACTAAATTGTTTTTATTTGGAAGTTCAGTATTTACATATCCTGAGAACCTTTATAAAGAGAATTGACTTTATATTTAGGCAACCAAGGCATCCATCTACAAGGTATAATTCCAGGCCTCCAAACCTAAAATTCCTCCCTCTGGCGCCTGAACTGCCCTCATCAGATTAGTCATTAGATTCCAGATTTGGATCTGAAAGGCACCTTAGTGGTCATTTATCCCAACTCCCTTCATTTATGGATGAGGTAAACATGGCACACTGGGATAAAGTGATGTGTCCAAAGTCAATCATGAAAGCCCTGGACATTAAGGCAGGGACAGTATTTTCTCTTCTTTGTGTCCCCAGTACTCAGCACAATGTCCGGCACATGGCAAAGGCTTAGCGCTTTTTAACTTTCCTGCAAAAAGAAAAAAAAAGAAAAAAAGTCCAATTGCTGTGGGAAGAGAGAGGAACCTTTTCAGCTTAAGCCTTATCTAGGAGAGCTAGTGGAGATAAAGGCCAAGAGGGAATAGAGCACAGGATGAGAGAGTCTCAGTGTTGTGTGTGGGAGTGAAGAGAGGTGGGGAGCTAGCTGAGAGAGGGAGAAGGAGGAAGTGAGAGCCCAGGTGGGAAAGCAGGGAAGATAAAAGTTGCCTACTTCTTAAGGATTAATATTGTATAATTCTAGCCAGTGAACTATAAAACATTTTTTCCCTTCTTTTCTTCTTGGGTACACTGCCAGTGTTTACTGTCAACAGCTACAAGATGCAAAAGCCTATTTATTCAATAGAAAAACATTAAGTAACTACTATGTGTACAGAGAAAGAAATATATGTTTTAGCCATAGAAAATTATAATGGAAAATGGTAATAGATGGGAGTTCCCAAGGGTTCTCTCCTCCCAATAAGGAAATAAGCAAGGAAACAAGCATTTATTAAGTCCCTGTGCTAATACAAATATCATCTCATTTCACCCCTACAACAAGAGGAAGTAGAAGGTTGGGGGAGTGGAAAGCAATCCAATGTTTCCCACATGTTTGCAAACGAAGGGCAGAAATAAGCTTTGAGAGGATCCTTCCAATCAGAACTGCTTTCTACCAAAAAGCAGTGAGATCTTAACTTGATTTCTAGTAACACCGTATGAAATTGAACAGACCCCTATTGGAACATATTCAGCATCTCAATGGTTTCTTACTTTTCCTTAGAAATACATAAAGAAGTAGCAGTTTCTTCCACAGTAGAGTCAGCAGCTCCTCAGATATGTCAGACACTGCAGCCTCTGCCAACACAGGAGCCTAGTTTCCTGGAGGAAGATGCAAGACTTGTGAATTACATGCCACTCAATGGAGGCAAAGCATCATTCCTCTACCCAGAACATGGAATCAAGGCAAAGGCTCTAATGTAAGTGCAGATTAGCTCTGGGAATAGAAATGTAAAGGCAGCTCATGAATGGTCTCATCAGGACTGATGCTAGGAAAACTTGTAACCACAAAAGGAAACTCATTTGGGAGTGCCTTGCCATCATTATTTCATTTTCTCCCCATTGGGTGTTTCCATTATTTCCCCCTAATGTTATCCTTTACCCCTATTTTCAAATTGCGTATCCTCTACCTCCTCTTCACCATTATCACCATCACCATCACCATCACCATCACCATCATCATCATCACTTTCTTTATCACCATTTCCAATCACCATGTGCTCTAAATCTCACACCCTTTCCTTGCTCTCAAGAAAGGACAATTTACACATGGGTGTGAATTTAGGAAGATATCCTACTCCTTGGCTAGGGATATTTTCACATTAACTATGAAATCTCGCTATAGCATTAAAGGATCTGTCCCAGTTTATCAGGTATCTTTGAAGCAGGAGAAGTAAATATTGGGTAGACAGTCCTATATGTAATACCATGTATAGCAGCAAGCACTGTGGCATACGCAGAATAGCTGCTAGCACACATTCTGAGATGTGCTTTTCTAAAGGAAAGCAATTCAAAAAGGGTTAACAATCTTACCGGTACTTTAATCAAATATATATCATTTACCTAGTTCAGGGGGGAAAGTCAGCACCTTGAACTTCAGAGAATACAAACAGAAGTTACAAGTAGACAAAAAAAAATTCAGATGGAGAAACACACCAACAGACAGGGCATCCAGGTGTCTGACCATTCCATCCATACTTAGGTAATTACCAGAGAGGGATGCACCAACATCTGGGTTTTCAAATCCGAGGGGCTCAATGGCTGCCCAGAGTCTCCTCTGGCCAAATCACACATCTTCCCAATGTGAGCCCGAAAGCAAAACCTCACATCATGGTAGATATAACCTTCTCCTGGCTCAGAGAATGTCACAACCCTCTTGACCCACTGCCCAATCACAAAGTAACATGATGTTGGCTTTCCTGAAAAACAAGCCTCCTGCCACAGGTTCTATTTGACTACATTCAGCCTATTAGAGTGCAGAGCACATTTTCAAGTCAGGGAAGGTTCTCATATTCATTTAAGCCTATCAAGCGGCAGGGAAGATGTTTAGATTCCCATTACCATTACACCATGTAAACATGCACCAGCTCTGGCTATAAGACTGGCCAGCTCTGGTTATTAATTAACATGATACTGGCATGCTAATTAGCAGGGCAAAGACTACTTACTCCGGAGGAAGCAGACTGGTTGAATCCCTTCCTCTCATGTTTACTATCTGTGTGACCTTACACAAGTCACTTCACTTCTTAGAATCTGTTTCTCCATTTGTAAAATAAGATTGTCAGTATAGGTGAGTTGTGACTTTTCTTCTAGGACTTTCTGTGGTTCTATCATTTGTATTTACCCAACATAGAGATATTTCTTTTTCAATGAAAATTCATTTTGTATATGATGCCATCACAATCTGTGAAATGGTAAGATGTTAGATATAGTAATCAGTGGCTATTCTCAAAAGCATCCAGATCCAGTTATCAATTATCTAGAATTCATTTTTTTCTGTTGACTCATTAGTAGTCCTTTTCCCCCAGATCACTTTACCAATAATTGATACTATTACAGTAACATAGGGAGAGGCTAAGAAATGTCCTTTCATTGTATCATTGACCTTGATATACTTACCCTGATGAAAGACATAGTATGGGAGGAAGGGCTAGAATTGAAAACTCCAATGAAGTTTGAATTAGCCTTTCAGAAATCCCCACTGTTCAGGATTTTGTACATCTTTGAAACTGAGAGGATAGAGCTCTAAATCTGAGCTTATGCTGTTCCCACCCACCCTTTCTTTCAGATGATCACAAAGCTTTCTGCAACTTAGATGATTCTCTGTGGCCTATTAACCTTAGCAAGTGGCAAAAAGACCTTGGGACTTTGAGTCTAATCCTGTGGCACCTTCTAATTGTAGCTCAGAATGCCTCCCAAATTATGTCCATCTAACAAGTAATCCAATAAATATTTCTTAAGTGCCAACTATATACAAAGTCTTATGCTAGGCACCAGAAATAGAAATACAAAACAAAAACCATAAAACATCTTTGAAAAAAATGCCTGGGGGCGGCCAGGTAGCACAGCAAGTAAGAGCATCGGCTCCAGTGTTGAGAAGACCTGGAGATCGAATCCCGGGCTCAGACACTTAGTACCCACCCAGAAACACCTGGCCGTGTAACCTTGAGCAAGTTACTTAACCCCAATTGCTTAGGGGCGGCCAGGTGGCTCAGCGAGTAAGAGCACCAGCTCCAGTGTCGGGACTGACCTGGATCAAATCTGGGCTCAGATACTCAGCACCACACCCAGAAGTAATAACTGGCTGTGTAACTTTGGGCAAGTTACTTAACCCTGATTGCTTAAAAAAAAAAAAAAAGAAAGAAAGAAAAAAATGACTGCTTTCAAGGAGCTTATATTATACTTGGGGGAATTTCAGTTTGTGCAAGGAAAACCCCAATGAATTGGGGTTCAAATCATGACTCTGCCACTTACCTGAGATGCTTAAGATAAATCACTTCAACATTCTGCTTCACCTCCTTTGTGAAAAAGGAAGTAAAGCAGTTGGATGGCAGAGATCCCTTCTTCTTCTACATGGTCTGTTAATAGAATATACGATGCTTGAGGCCCATGGTTGTTTCTTCTCCTTTTCCTTCCCCTGTTTCTCTTCTTCCTTCTTTCTAATTCTCTTCTTCTTTGCTCCTCCTCCTCCTCTTCTTCCTCCTTCTCCTCCTCCTTCATCTCTTCCTTCTTCACTTTTTTCTGCTTCTTCATCTTCTTTGTCTTTATCTTTTTCATCTTCTTCACTGGTATTATTATTGTTGTTGTTCAGTAATTTTTTCCCTCATGCCCAACACTTCATGACTTCATTTGAAGTTTTCTTAGCAATAATACTGGAGTGGTTTTCCATTTCCTTCACCAGCTCATTTTACATAAGAGGAAACTGAGGCAAAGTTAAGTGACTTGCCCAGGGTCAAACAGCTAGTAAATGAGGCCAAATTTAAACTCAGAAAGATGAGTCTTCCCAATGTCAGGCACAGCACTCTATCCACCACACCACCTAGCAGCCAAAATATTTAATAAATACCCTTTGAATGATTGATTGATTCTAAAGATAGTCAAAATATTTTGAATCAAGAGAGTTTATTAACAACTGGAAGAATCAGAAAAAGTTTCCAGTTGCAAATGACATCAAAAGCCTGTTTCTTCATATCAGCCAGGATCTCTGCTTTAAAGTAGGTTAATTACCAGTTACTCAGCAGAGTGGATTACTTTATGGTGATTATTCTGACCATTACCCTCTCCTGCTTCTCTAGGTGATTATTGTCATGTGGCAGTTGTCCTTGAGTACAACAAAGAAGCTCCTGAAAAGTCTGGGTTTCTAATGAATACCTTAGACTTCTGAAGTTTCCAGCTGTTGACTCACTCCTGCCTTCATTTTCCATGTTTCTGTTTGTTTCTCTAGATCATAGCCTTAAATATTACTTCAAATAAGCATGATTCTGTCTTCATATTCCCTGGGAGTCTCTACATTTCGAAATCTGTTAGTGGCAGGAAAGATTTGAAGGATGGGATTTGAGTTAACACTAGAAAGAGCAGTCATGTCAAATGATGCAAACCTTTGCCTGGTCTTTCAAGTATTCTGGTCCTTCTTACTTGGTTTTACAAAACCAGCAACTGCAAATTAAAAAAATGCCCTCCCGTACACTAGTCTGAATTAACATTTGTGGGGGAATACATTCAAAAGACCCAATCTGTCTCTAGAAGTTGCTGACAGAGCTTATGGGTTGTGGAACTTAGGGCTAGATGGGACCTTAGAGAGCATTTACTCCAACTACTACATTATATAGATTAACACACACACAGACACACACTAACACACAAACACAAAAACACAAACATACCACAGAATGTGGAGTAGAAAGTTCTAGTAACATAACCAGCATCACATATGTATTGGGAGTCCTCAGAAAAATGATTTTTCTTTAGAGGAACTATTTCTTAATATATCCTAGGTTTCAGTAATTCCTAGATTGGATAAATAATATAGATTTTCCTTAAATGGGAGATATCTCTATGCAGGCCAAATGTCAAGTCATGCTATCACAGATCAAAGCTTGGAAGGGACCTTGAGGGTCACCTGGTCCAATGTGTTCATTTTCCAGATGACAAAACTGAGGCCCCAAAGGAGAGTTTGACTTGATCACTTAGGTGGTAAGTAGCAAATCCAGAATACAGAGCTAAGGATCTTTCTGTTAAACCCATGACTCCACTATGCTATCTCCCCAACAGGTAACAGCCAGAGTTTGAAAACTAGAAGTGACCTCTGTTCAGTTATTCCATTTATTTCAGCAAGATTAGGTTTCCTCACCCCAGAATATCAGAAAATGTTTGTCCAAATCTTCGGAGTAAAGGATCCCACTGTTTAACTTTCTTTAGCACTTCAGGATTCAGACTTTTCTGGTTTTAAGTTAGAATCCATACAGGAAGATTCAATGGAACAATGGGCAAGAACATGCAATGGGCCCAAGCACTGTGGAGAAAACAAAAAAAAAATAAAGTCTGGGTCCCTTGAGGTCCCTCAAGTTATTTTCAGGATGACAATGTATAAGGGGTATGGCAAAGTGGACAGTGACAGGAGAACCTGGGTTGCAATATGTCAGGTATTTACTAGATTTGGCCTTGAATAATTCACTATAACCCAATTGTCCTATTATATAAAATGAGATACAGTAACACAATCTCATAGGGTAGTTGTGAGAGTCAAATGAGGTGATATATGCAAATTATATGCAAAGCACCTTAACAATTTTAAAAGGTAGAATCAATTCAAGAACATTATTAAGTACATAGTAGCTTCCAATCATGCTGCAAGGCTTTGGGCATGCAGTAACAGAAACAAATCATCATTGTCCTCAAGAAGCTTACCTTCTACTGGGTGAATTTCAACTATCAGTATATACTGTAGTAGATTGTGTTATATGCATTCAGAGAATGGAGACATCTTTATGAATCTTGGATGCTAAAGAAGGCTTACTGGTAGAGGTGAAGATTTGAAATGGATCTTGAAGAATAAATAGTTACGGATGGGTGTAGAGTAGTAGAGAGGAAAGAGCTGTGGAGAAGGGGAGAAATGAGAGCATTTCATGTAAAAGAAATGCCAAAACAGTAAAACAGATAAGGGGGGGGAGGGTGACAGGGATAATATACTTTCCCTGAGGATTCCCTACGTGGCTCCTTAGTTCATGGTAAATATGATTTCACTGGCAAATCTTAGTTTTCAGCCACAGATTTGTAGGCACCTATCCAGTACCAGCCCTCAGCAACAGTGAGAAGGCAAATGTTGTCTTTGGCACACCCAGCCTCCCCAGCCAGAACCTTTCCAACCACCCCCATAGTCTTTAACTCCATCAAAGCCTGTTTATAAGGATGGTTCTGAAGTTTATTCACACTAAGGCAATGTTTTCCAACTACCAGACTATAGCAACTATATGTCAATAGATAGATAGATAGATAGATAGATACATTGATAGATACAGAAACATATAGATAATAGATCTTTAAATTTATTGTTAACTATTTTATGTTACAATACTTTCTCAATACCTTTCCTTTTCATGGATCCCTCCTTTATAACAAAGAAAGACAAGCAAAACCCAACAACCAAATGACTTCCCATCCCTGACTGTCTCACAGATCCTCATCACACATCTGAGATACTAAAAGTTATGTGCCCAGTTTGTGGGTAACAGAGCCATTTGATGTAGAAAATGTCAGCATTTCGCTGATCTAAAGTTGATTTGGCATGAGGGCAACATGATACAAACTCAATAATCATTGCCCAGAAGGGCAATTACCCTCTAGCAAGGCAAAATCTTAGGCAAATAGAATGACATTCCACTCTAATTCAGGCATCAGCTGATGACTGGGCTGGGGTGCCAGGGCGGGGGAGGCAAGAAGGGGGTCAGGTGGAGAGGGATTCCAAAAAGCACATTGGGAACTTTTTATTTGCCCTGATATAGGATGCAGGAAGTTATCTCTTCTGTCTACATAAGGACCAATCCCAAATCCCCTCACTATTGCATCAAGTGATGAAGATGTAGGAGTGTGCTGGGGCTGGCTCATACCAGTTACAAGGAGCCAATTGTTAAATATTCAGTGTGAGCATTTATACATCAGAAATGAGCAAATGTTATAAATAAGAAATTTGATGTCTTGTTCATTTCTAGGCTAAATAAAGTGGTAGTTAAAATGAGAATGGTGCACGTTGAACTTAAAAGTGTGTTGGTGCCATTTTTGAGGGGGCGGGGAGGTAAGGGAATGGGTATTAAACACTGGTCATACTGCAGAAGATATGCGCTTGATAGTTCAATTTGTTGTTTTTCATTCAGTCATTTCAGTCGTTGCTGACCCTTTGTGACTCCATTTAGGGTTTCCTGGCAAAGATACTGAAGCAGTTTGCCCTTTCCTTTTCCGGAATATTTAGTAGATGAGGAAACAGAGGTAAACAGGGTTAAGTGACTTGTCTAGGGTCAAAGAAAGAGTAAATGTCTGAGGTCAGATTTGAACTCAGGAAGATGAGTCTTCCTAATTCCAAGACCAGTGCTTTATCTACTGAACCATCTAACTGCCCATGCAAGTGTGTAAAATCATAAATCATTAATCTAGATCTAGAGGTAGAATTTACACCCAGGTCCTCTGACTTCCAAGCTAGTGTTGTAAGCACTTTCTTGTTTTAGATTCCTTCTCTTTGGATTTTCTTCAGTTACTTCTCTTATTTCATGGGTATTGCTATCCTAGCCTTAGCAATGCTCCCATCTCAGATGAGCGCTATATTGGTGCCTAGATCATGGATTACAAGATAGGCCCTAGCAGGGAGGAGGAATGACTGGGGAGCCAGACTGGGGAGGAGTTCATTCCGGGTGCGGCCATCAACTTTCATCCTGGGAGTGGAGGAGGAAATGCTATGCCATCTGTTAGCTTACTATTTTGACTAATTATTCTTGCTAAGTAGGTGCTAAATCCTGTCATTTCTGTTATGCTATAGAACTGAAGTGTTATCAGTGCCCCCTCACTTTGATGCCCTGTGGAAAATCCCTACTTTATCTTAGTTTTGACTCTGGTTATTATTCACATAATCGCCCAGCTGGATGAATTCTTTAAGGACAGAAACTTCATCTCCTATCCTTCCTTCTTTTTCCCAAAGTGTAATTTAGAAAAGGGATGGCTATATGGTTACTGAATGACTCTCATTATAAGAATTGGCTAAGCCCACTTTCTGGAACCTATTTAATGTGAATCTCCTTTGACTTGGGCCATATTCGTGGTTGTTATAGTAGTGGCCAAATGAATGCCCCTGTGGTCCTCTGACTTCTCCTGAGAAAGAGTGTACTTTGGGTCAAATCTTTGTTGTGTGGAGGGATTCTCAAAGTAGAACTTTCTATCATGAAATTGATTTGGAATGTAGACTTCCCCATCAGTCAAATAAATAAAGTTTCTTGATCAACAGTATAAGGCACGGCAATCCCTATGCTAGTGAACATTTTTTTGCCACATGAAAATGACCCCTCTTGCTTATGAAAAGTTATTATTTAACAATATTATGAATTTAATTTAATATTTTATATAATAATAGTAATTTATGAACCATTATTATCCCTATTGCAGAGAAGCAATAGAGGATAAAAGCAGTTTAAAGAAATTTTGGTGAGTGATAAAAAAAAGTCAAAGCCTTCTCAAAGGAATTTAACAATAACAAATGAAGGAGAACAGCAAATAGGGGGGGAAATGGTAAAGATCTGTAAAGATTCCTTTTTGCCATCAAAGAGAGTAAGACCACCAGACTTAGACTCTTATATCACATAGATATGATTATTAAGGATGTAAAAATGAATGCAAAGAGAAAAGCCAAATGTAACCAGGTATATATAAATGAGATCACTGCTGGAAATGACATGAATTCCTTACAAAGTAAGGAATTTTTTAAAAAAGAGGGAAAGATAGCAATAGTATGCAAATGATCCTTATTTGTAAAGTATCAATAATCCTGATTAATAAGGTATTAATTGTGATTAATAGTGGGATAGTAATAATTCTTATTAAAAAGGTAGGATGTTAGTAACCTTATTAATATCTCAAATTTCTACTAATAAACCTCAATATAGAGAAATAGTCTTACTTTCATATATGGATGAATATATACTAAATGAGTTCTCCTTTTAGTTATTTCTGGGCCTGTTCCCAAAATTCACTGCTGGATCCTCAGCATAGCAGTGCTCTTTCTGACTATAAAAAGCTGTATGGACTCAATTCCTGTACTTCTGAACTCCCAGAAAGATAATTCTTCTGGCCTTTGAAACACCAAATTCATACCCTCCACCAGAGGTGGGGAACCGGAAGCCTGGAGGCCAAGTGAGGCTTTCTATGTGCTTGAGTGTAGCCTTTTGACTGATTCCAAGTTTTAAAGAACAAATCCTTTTATTAGGGAGATTTGTTCTGTGAAATGTGGATTCAGTCAAAGGGGTGCACTTGAGGACCTAGAGGGTCACATGTGGCCTCAACGTCACAGGTTCCCCAACCCTGACCTAACCCATTAACTAAAACAAACAAATTAAAACACACATACACACTCATACTCACACTCACACATACCAAGCAAGGCAAAGAATAGAGGCATGTTTTCATGAGGCCTTGAAGCTAACTAAATACCTTTCTGAAGACACCCTTGGTTCACTTCATAACTTCACTCAATCTACAAGATAGCTATTCAGCATGTGCTTAGCAGAATAGAGCTAGTCGTAGAATGTCTAAAAATGCTCCCAAATGTCTCCACGGTACTTCCACAACTCATTATCATGACTCAGAAGCAGTATGTTCTCTATTGTTGGAGGATACAATTCCATAAATAATGTCAATCCCAAACACATTTGCAAATTTTGAGAATGGAATAATATTACACTCTTCATATTGAAATCAATTGAATTATAAGTCACAGGTCATAGCTTTAGAGTGGGAAGGGATTTCAGAGTTCATCTAGTCTCTCCTCTTTCTTTTATAGATAATGAAACGGAGATGCAGAAAGGTCAGTTAGACCAAAGTTGTACAAGTTAGCTAGAGCACCAGACATGGAGTCAGGTAGAGCAGAGTTCAAATTCAGCCTTAGACATTTACTAGTTGTGTGACCCTGGGCAAGTCACTCACCCTGTCTACCTCAGTTTTCTCATCTATAAAAGGGGGTTATTCATAACACCTGACTCCCAGAGTTGTTGTCAGGATCAAATGAGATAATAATTATAATTAACATGCTTAGCACAGCACCTGGCACATAGTAAGAACTATATAAATGTTTCCTATTATTATTCACTTGTATTATTAACTATTATTTGGCTGAGGTAGAATTTGAACCCTTTCCTTTAACTGCAAATATAGGGTTCCTTGCACTGTGCTGTCATTCATATCATTCAAAGATTTGCTTTTGCAATAACCACGTAGGAACTATTCAGTGAAGCACATGCTGTGTATACCCATTAGCACGACAAAGGGTCCTGGATATTTGGAACACATGAAAGTTTTCATTTGCTGCCTCTCCCCTTTTCAAATGTGGATGCTCAAGTACATCTCATAATGAGATTTTCATGATTCTATTGCTGGAAATAGCTTGGTAGTAGAACCCCATAAAGGCTTATTGACTTCCCTACACTGGCATTAGGTTACAGGTTACTTTGTACCATGGAAATTAGCTTCATTTGATTTAACAACTTCATTACGAAGCAGTTTGCGTCCTCTCAAGCACTACCTAATATATTGTTACACTGGTTTGTAACTATTCAGAGTTATTTGTGTATTGTAGTTGGGGAGGCCAGGTTGGCACATTTTAATGAATAAGATTTTTTGAAAATCACCAGTGGAGACATCTTTCTCTTTCTACTGCAATTTGTGGAGTCCCTTGCCAGCACTGTGGCCAAGACTTCTCCTTTGGGACCTCCAGCAGCCAACTCTGAAGTCATAAACAAAGCAGGTCTTTTAACCTCAGGCAAATAAAGAGTGATTGATCATTGCCATTTGGAAACTGTATTCATTGTTTCCATCAAAATGAAAGC
Organism: Petaurus breviceps papuanus; assembly: GCF_028583685.1. NCBI lineage: Eukaryota > Metazoa > Chordata > Mammalia > Diprotodontia > Petauridae > Petaurus > Petaurus breviceps. The sequence continues at coordinate 6,384,353 of NW_027185697.1, read as the reverse complement.
AATGGATGATGATAAATATTTATGGTTATTTATTAAGATATTTGTAGCATCTGATAAGTCAGATTCCATGTAGCTCCACTCTAGGGGGTGTTTAGGTCTCTGCAGGGCCACATTAACTTATTCATGCCAATGAGAAATCTGGTGGAGTAAGTTGGTAAATTTCTTAGTCTTGGAAACATACATTAAAAAAAATAATTCTAAGATTTAGAGCTGGAAGGTGTTTTAGAGAGAATTTACCCGAAATCCCTCATTTTACAAATGATCATTTTAAAAAATAATAAAAAGCTCAATTCAAATACCATCTCTACATCAGACCTAATTCCTAGATACTAATACACCCCTCACAAAATTATATTCCATGAATTTGCATATTTTAAAAATACAATTAAATGTGTATATGCTCCCCTCACACATTTCAAATAAAATCATCCTGAGGACAGGGATATTCTGACTTTTGTGTTTGTATCTCTAGTCCTTAATACAGGGACTGACACATAGTAGGTTCTTACTAATTAATTATAAACATAATTATAGTTCATAATTATGAAGCACTTTAAAGATTGCTAAGCATTTTACATTCATTACATCATTTGATCCTGGCAACCCTTTGAAACAGGTGTTACAGTCTCCATTATCCAAATACTTAGATGCAAAGTGATTTATCCAGGGCTGCATAGCTAATATTGATATGAGGTAGGATCTGAATCTACATCTTTCTGATGCAGTCTTTATGAGATGAGAAATGAAATCTCAGAGCAGTTAGATTCCTTACCTAAAAGTTGATGGAGAACATTTAGCTTTGATTCAAACTCCACAATTTCAAATACAGAATTTTTCCATTACCCCATGCTGCCTCTAACTAACCTGGCATTTTCCATGGCAGGAATCTCCAAATATTTTTAAAGGAGGAATGGTTTTGATTTCTCTGAAAGCCAAAGAATGCTGGGAGGTCATGCCGATTATAGACTTTCTGCACAGTACCTGCCACATAGTAAACTCTTCATACAAGCTTTGTGGAATGGAGTTGAACTCAGCTTAGACACAGTGTCTGATTTCATTTGGGTATTTGTCAGTCTCCTCCTTCTTCCCAAAAGTACTACAGTTGTGAATGTTTGCAAAGAGAGAATGCCTTGATGTTAAACTATTGTGCAATTAGGTCCCAGGGTTATTAAAATGAAGCACAGAAAAGGGAGTCCATGAAGGTAATAGTTTTTTGTATTCCTATGATTAAAAGCAGGTTCCATTTTCCCAATCTCAATACCTCCAAAATCATTCCCATGTAGCAAGGCCTCTGAGTAGTTTGTCTCTCTTCATCCTAGGAGAATAGAAATGCTGCAAAGGCTTGTAAGAGGTCATCAGATCCAACTTTTTTATTTTACAGATGAGGAAACTGAAGTCTGAGAAGTTAACACATCTAGTAAGGGCCTGAAGTAGGATACGACTCTGATTGCAGTGTCCTATCTGCTCTGCTATCTAGAGCTAAAAGGGACCTTAGAGGCTTCTTCATCTTACAGATGAAGAAAATGAGTTCCAGAGAAGAGAAATGACTTTTTCAAGGGCACACATATTATGTGGGGAGCAGGATTCAAATCCAGCTCCTCCTGTTCCAAATCCAGCACTCTGTTTGGCATTCAAAGCTAGCCATCCCAGCTTTCCAGTATTTTTACTCTTTATATACCCCACATATTCTCAACCCAGTGACAGTGGCCTCCTCACTGTCCCTTCATCTGTCCACTCTGAATGTGTTCACTGGCTAGTTCTTATGTGCCTGGAATGCTCTCCTTCTTCCTCTCCACCTCTTGGCTTCTTTAGCCTCTTTCAAATTCCAGCTAAACTTCACCCTACCCCATCTCCAGGAAGCCTTTCCCAACCTCTCAATTCCACTACCTTCCTTCTGGTGTTCTATCCCCCCTATACTGGATTTAGCTTGTTTGTACTTTATTTTTGTTGTTGTTTATTGTCTTCCCCTTTAGATTATGTTCTCCTTGAGGTCAGGGATTGTGTTTTAGGGCTTTTTTGTGTTTCCATAACTTAGCACAATGACTGACAAATAGTAAGCACTAAATAAAATGTTTATTAACTGAATCTCTTGCACTACACTCAGATAAGACCTGAAGAAACAAGAATGATACCCAGTATTAAGCATCCTTTCTGACACAGATTAATCTTTGGATGAACAGAGACCCCTGAGATTGAGTGCCCTTCCATATTTTTTTTTTTTGCTTTTTTTTGGAGGGGGGAAGGTAGGGCGATAGGGGTTAAGTGACTTGCCCAAGGTCACACAGCGAGTAAGTGTTAAGTGTCTGAGGTCAAATTTGAACTCAGGTCCTCCTGACTCCAGGGCCAGTGCACTAATCACTGTGCCACCTAGCTGCCCCTGTCCTTCCATATTTATGTGGATAACATGGGGCTAATATGAACAAATTTCCTTCCAATCTTCCCTAAGGCCCAAAACACTTCTTAATTCTTTCCTACCTTAACTACTGCCACCTCTCACACAGACACACTGATAGCCAGCTAGGTGGCATACTGGACAGAGTGTTGGACTTATAGTCAATAAGATGTGCTCAGATTCTGCCTCAGATACTTAATACCTACATTGCCCTGAGCAAGTGATTGAATTGCTTTCAGCTCTCACTTTCATCATCCATAAAATGGGAACAATAATTGCACCTACCCCATGGGTTGGTTATGAGAATCAAAGAAGATATGTAAAACATTCTGCAAACATGAATATACTTTATTAATGTTAACTGCTATTTTATTAGTATTAGTATTACTATATGTCTGACAGCAATTCCTTTCCTTTTTCTAAATTCATGACTAAGAACTCCCTCTTTCTTCCCCCACTCTCTAAAAAATATGAGCTATGCTAAGCCTTATTCTTGATGATGCTGACAAAAATGTGGCCCAGACACTGATTTTACACACCTAGGGTTGAATCTCTACTGGAAAAATTATTAATGGTCCACTTAGCAGCACATATTTTCCATCAAAAGCGTCACTTAAGCCTGACCCTAAGGGAAATGGCGGGGTGGGGTGGAGGAGTTGTTCTTCCTAAATTTCCTCTAGTCACTTTCTTAGAAAAGTAGAATTCTAAAAACTGAAAGGCAACTTTGAGAGCATTGAGTTCAACCCTCTCTTTTCATGGGGGAATACTCGGGAAGGAACTTCAAGCCCTGAATGGACTTCCCATGAAAGTAGCCAAGCAGCCCCAGTGATGGGCTATGACACCCACCAAAGGACCACTACTTACAGGTCCTGTCCTTTCCATGTCACTTGATCGCCACCAAAGTCCTTCCAAATGAGAGGTGCTTGATCCCTGCTGTATCTCATTCCCATAGCCCAGTACATGAGAGTGATGTGTTAATATCCTGAATTTAGATTGTCAATGCTGCCTGCATAATCATGTGCTCTAGGTCTCAAAATATTCACTTTCCTTAATTTTGCATTTCTCTCAAACCTCTCACTTTGCACTTAACCATAAATAATAAAGTACTTAGCTCATACATATCAATAGGAAAAACCGTTAGAAGTGAAAAATGGCTTGCTTAATACCAACAAGTATTTTGGAGAGCATCAACTCCCTTGACAGATGTATGTTGCCACAAGGATTTATTTTCTTCTGCTTGTAACTAAAATAGCATCAGTTGCATTTTGCTATTTAAGGCTATTGGAGGAGAAGGTTATAGGGAAATGATTTACAAATAGTAATTGCATTTCCCAGCTTTTCCTTTTTCCATAAACGAGTCCACAAATTCAATCTGGAGTCGGGCCCGAGATCCAACAGTGTCAATATTTGTGGCCTCACCTGAGCGAGAATACCAGCTGCCTCTGTTCCCAGAGTAGGGGTATTAGGAACGGTTATGATATCTGGCTTCCATATGCTACCAAGGAGGCAAAATTGGCAGCTGCCTACATGTTATGATTGTAGGAACCTCGATGTCTTCTCCCCACACTCCACCCGCCCTCTGGTAACTGACATCTGGAAAGTTGCCTTTCTCTAGACTTTAACTCCATCATGCCTAATCTTAACATGTAGGAATTTCCCCCAGTGTTCTGGGCAAAGTCATATCATGGATTTTAATAAAAGAGTAGGACGTGATTAATTTCACTTCTAGTTACTTTCTTGGTGATGTTTGAAATCTCACTGGACATAGCAGCACAGAAACTGATGACCACATACCCAGGCAACTGCAGACTCCCTCTTAATGCCAGTTACTGAGAGTCAGAAGACCTAGAATTGAATCTGTGACTTGATATGCTCTCATGTGACCTCCAGGAAGACAATGAATCTTTCTGAGCATCAGTTTCCTCATCTATAAAGTGTATATAATGGTACATTTATCCCTTCCACATCACAGGGTTTAGGAGTACAATGCCCACATGATCGGGAAAATCCGTTTTGACCCTCACTTTGTACCAGAAGCTTCATTTTTTTTACCTTTTTCTTTTATGGGTGTTTACTGTACCCTATTTCAAAATTTGGGTTCAGTGTTTGGTTGTAGATACTGTGTCATCTGCTGGCCTTTGTGTGATGTTTGAGGTTTCTGCAAAACTAAAAAAAAATCCCATTTAGTTTCTTAAGTCAGTCTGCGATATGTCAAAACCACGATGGGCAAAATTGTGAATGTGGAAGGGATAACCATACTTCAAGTGTCTCTGTGACAGAGTTTTTGCAAGGAAAGTGCTTTGGAAACCTGAGGGTCCCATGAGATGGAAAGATAGCTATAGAAATAGCTATAGAGATAGATAGATAGATAGATAGATAGATAGATAGATAGATAGATAGA
>NW_027185697.1:6349230-6379550 GCF_028583685.1 Petaurus breviceps papuanus | reverse complement strand
AGATAGATAGATAGATAGATAGATAGATAGATAGATAGATAGATAGATAGATAGATAGATAGATAGATAGATAGAGATAGATAGATAGATAGATAGATAGATGATAGATAGACAGACAGACAGATAGATAGACAGACAGAGAGATAGATAGACACAGATATATGATAGATAGATAGATAGATGATAGATAGATAGATAGATAGATGATAGATAGATAGATAGATAGATAGATAGATAGATAGATAGATAGATAGATAGATAGATGGATGGATATTTATTTGTTCCTAATACTTTACTATATATTTTGGCCTTTCCCATACTTGTTGCACATGCTACACACATTTGGTAGATTATTAGAATTTAAACTTGAATTGTAATGTGTCAAAAAAATTTCACATGATTTCCCAGTGGCGTACCAAAATTCTTCAAAGCTTTACTTGAGAGTTTCTATCATCTTCTCTAAATGTCCCTATAAACTTAGGTCCTTATTCCTCTCTCCTTCCCTAAGCATCATCTCTAACCAGATCTGTCTCCCCACATATACAACCCAATTAGACCATCGCTGTTCCTAAATGGTAATCTTTTGTTCATGAGATTCTTATCTTCTCATATGAAGCCCTTGCTCTGCTTCCTCCAGCCTTCTATAAATCCTTTTTTTTTTTTGCTCTTTGGAGGGCAGTTGGGGTTAAGTGACTTGCCCAAAGTCACACAGCTAGGTTTTGTGTTAAGTGTCTGAGGCTGGATTTGAACTCAGGTCCTCCCGACTCCAGGGCGATGCTTATCCATTGCACCACCTAGCTGCCCCTCACTTCAGCCTTCTAAATACTACTCATGTGGGGGGAGGGAGCTCCTGCTCCAGCCCCAGTTCCTCTGTGAGGAACTTTTCATCTGTTTCTCACCACTGTGGTCTCTGCCTCCTTAGCAAATCCACGATGCTGATCGTTCATGACTTTTCTTGTCACGTTAGCACACATTACTGTACTTTAGGCCTTATCCATTCCATGTGCTGTCTCATCTCACCAACTAGCCTAGAATCTCCTGGAGACCAGGAGCTGGCTTTTCTGTTGTAAATCTCCCATGGAAACTTATCTATTACATTTTATTTAATCTTGCAGGCATCCCTTGACCTCTCTAGGTCTTAGCATCTCACTTGTAATAAAGGGCTTGGATTAGAAAACTTTCCCTTCAAGTTCAGCAAGATTGAATTCTACTATATAGTGAATGTTTTGGGGAATCTGGGAATAATTGAGGTCCTTTTCCTGGTCATGGCTGGGAACTCTGTAAGTCAAGTTGGTAGTTTGGGCTTTATTTTATCCCTTAAATGCAGTTCCTCTTACCTGCATGCTTTAAAACTCTCTTGCTGCTTTTATAACCACTCACATCCAGCTTCATAAGGAATTTATCTAGGAAGAACCAATGTGTGAAGGGCAAGTAGGCCTAGTGTGAGTGAGCGAGCATGGCGGATGGCATATCCCACAGGGATGCGTGGTTGGATATCCTCTGAAGAACACCATATGGTAGTGGGTGGCCAAAGGGAAGGTAGGAGGAGTCTCTTCAGAAGCATGTGGGCCCCCATCATCTGCACCCTCTGTCTTCTGCCAGTTCCCCTCCCACAGAAGCCTCCTCAATGACTGTGCCATTAGGTATGCTCTGAAGCTTGTTTTGATTTGATGAATTTTAAAAAGTGCTCTCATCTTTGGTAGTGGAATTCTCCATGTGCTAACCTTACTAGCAGCCTCTCCTTTGAGGGTCTTTAGTAACTGAAACCAAGTCTGAGCTAGAAAAGAAGACTGATTCCTGTGCTTTTCTTTTGTGCATGACTATGGAATCACAGGATCATAGAATCTAAGTGTTAAGACTCTAGAGACGATCTTGTCTAAGTCATATCTGAATAACCATCCCTTCCACAATATACCCAAGATATGATCGCATGAACTTTAATTAAAAACCAAGAAGAACCTCCTGGAATGTCATAATGTAAAGGGTAGTGGGCCTGGATGACACATCTTCTAATATAGCCACATATATTACCTCTCTGTCCCTTGGCAAGTCACTTAATGGTTCTTGGCATCAGTTTTCTGTGAAAGGAGAGAGTTAGATTTAATGACTTCCAATGTCCCTTCCATCTCTAAAACTATAATCCTGTATAAATCTATTTATTATCTTTTACCTCGGTCATTCTTAATGGAGTGCTAAATTAATTCAACCTGAAATCAAATAAGACTTTAGAACTATCTATGGTTTCTCTTGGGACTCTATTCCAGTGAATGCCCATACCCATGTCACACAATCTGTTGTCTGGCCACATTGGAACATCTTAGAATTGATTGTTTGAACCTAGGTATAGGAATTTACATTCACCACTCTCCTACTTCAAAGTTTCGTGTATGTCACCAACACAGATCACAGCCCTTCTAGGGTGTGGTTTTGTAACCCTCCAAAGTTCTGCCCATAATAGGAATATAGATGGAACTTGGGGCTGGGTTTTCAGTGGTATAGCATGCCTAGCAAGGAGGACCTTCTACTTAAGTATGACTTTGGCATGACAACTATCTTAATGAGTTGCTTTTGGTATGGAGAAATCCTGTGGACTAGATGGTCATAAGATCATAGATTTCAAGTTGGAAGGAGCCTAGAGGTCATCCCATCTATTTTGTGAATAAGGAAATTGTCATGCATAGAGGACAAATGACCTTGATAGGGTCACACACAGCTAGTAGGTGTTTGCAGTGGCATTTTTTCCCAATTTTTTCCTAATCCCATGTCCACTGCCATATCCACTTATGTCATGCTGCCTTTCTAGGTTAACAGATTTAGATTTCTTATTCTAGGTCCATGGCCCAACCCTTCATTTTACAAATAAAGCAACTAAGATCCAGGGAGATTAAATGATTTGCCCAAGGTCATATAGGTGGTAAGCATTCAAGGCTTTCTTGCTGAACCAATTATTTCTTCTCACCTTCTAAACTAATGAATGCCAGTGAAGAAGGAAAATACATTTAATTTAACAACTAGATTTTCCTTCAAATTTCCTCTAGCAAAAAAGGTCATTTGCCCATGACAAGATAGGGAATTTTGGATATAATTAAATAGAAGTTTAAATGAGCTTTTATGGCGATTAATTCTAGGTTTTCACATTCATAACAATCCATTTTCCTTGGTCAGTTGCTCAAACTTATGCAAAGATCTCCTTGTTTTTGTTGGCTTCAGTTCCTGTTTGGGATCATAGAGATAACATCATGTCTGTTGGTATGGGGATGACTTGATTGGTCAATTTGCATTCCTTTCTAGCTATGGCCCCTACGGACAAGAATAAGCATCATTCATATTAATATAGCCCTTGTATCCTGGAATATTCTTTCTGTGGATATAGGTGGGAGCCTGGTTGAGAAACTCAAAATATACAAGCCAGAACATTCCATCTGTACAAAGTAGGGAGCCTGTAATTACAGCGTAACAGCCTTCTTCCCTTTACAAAGGGCTTCACTTCAAGGTCCCTTAAATAATGACCCCCATTGTCCCTCTTCAGTGTGTGTTCACAGTCTATTGGGGGAAGGGTGAACAGAAATCCTACAGAAACAAGGGTAATAAGTGACTGCCAGAAGAGAGTAGCTTTGTAAGTGTAATGTCATACAGTTGGAGGGAAGTACAAGTATTTCATGAAGGATTGATTGGGAACTGTGGAATTTGCTCTCCAGTTTTCAGGACGGCATCTGTCACATAGGAGCTGTTAGAGACCAAAGAAGTTACCCAGAACAACCTCACTGATACATGAATGGAAGAATCTTGAGATCAGGGGCTGGCTTTGTTTTCTATTTTCTCAGGGCTTAGCACAGTGCTTGGAACCTAGTGGTACCTTTAACAATGCCTCCTGAATTGAACTAAATTGAGTGAAGAAACTAAGGCCTAGAGTGTCTGTGTAATGTACACCTTGGGTCATTCAGCTATGGACTAACAAACAAGTCTACCAGATAGGCCTTCTCACCCTGTTTTCTCCAGTAACAAGTATAATCTTTTGTTTGTCATTCAAAGCTCTCTATAACTTGACTTCTTCCTATTATTCTATTCTTTTCCCACTGGACTTCCCTTTATACACTCCATGATCCAGATACAATGGAACTTCCAGTCCCTCACACATGACAATCCACCTTCTAACTTGGAACCCTTGCACTTGCCAGCCACTGACCTTGGAATGCTCTCTCCTCACTCTCTGCTAATTACCTTTCTTGGATTCCTGCAAGACTTTTCAAAGTCTGTCATGGCTAAGAACCCTTTCTCCATCTTTCTATCTTCTATTATCTTGACTTTTGAGATTATCTTCAGTCTATTCTGAAAAGAGTATGTAGGTTGTTTCCTTCATTAGAATGTGACCTACTTGAAGGCAAGGACTGTTTTTTTCCTTTGTAACCCCAAAACTTATTATTGTATACAGTGAACCCTTAATAAATAGCGGTTCACTGACTGAACTGTCTAGTGAATCATGGAATTATAGAGGTGGGAGGTAATTTAGAGGCATCTAGTTCAACTCCCCTCATTTTACAGATAAGGAAAGTGAGGCCCAAGAAGCTTGACTCAATTTCCTAAGGTCTGAGAGCTAGAAAGTGGCAGAACTGGGATTGGAACTTTGGCCCCAAATCCATTATTCTTTCCCCTGAACTACTAAGCATCCTTTCTACTCACCATCAAGATGCTTCTAAAATTCTTTATAATAGCAAGACACACTGACAGATACAAGACAAAGAGAAAAGAGACCCTTGTTCCTGACAGGTTCACTTGGGATCAATAAATGGATGTGCTAAAAAATTCAAGAATCTCCAAGTCTGTGGAGACTTCAGCCAAAATCAAATACTACCCATGCTGGAGCACAGATTCTATCCACAACTTTCCTGACATTTTCCCTCAGTCTGGGCTTAAAAGTGTTCCCACCCAATGCAGAATGACCTTCTCTCTACTCTGCTAGCCCATTACCCTGGGATAGCTCTAATTGTTCAGAAGCTTTACTTTATGTCGTGATGATATTTAAGGAAAGAGGATAAAAAGTCCAAAGTGATGGATGCCCCCAAGTCGCAATTCTTTACACTATTAGTTCTATTTGTATTTGCAAGAGTCAAATGTTTGTTTTAATTCTAGAATGGGCTCATGTCAATATATCATTGTTTTTTGGTTTGTTCATTTTTTTCCTCTAAGATGTTTGTTATCTAATTTGTATTGGACTGTTAGACTTTACCCAGAAACTATGCACATTTTTTAAAAATAAATAAGTTTTATTTATGCCTTTTGTCTTGATGTAAGTTATTCACAACACTCTTTAGATTGATCCTTCATTTTTAAGAAGGAGCATAATAATATCTGATGTAGACACTGTATCTGCCAATGTATGCATTATTCTGGCCTGGTATTTCCCCATTTCTCCTCATTGAAGGACAAGGTATGTGTCACTCATTCTTATTCAGTTCCTGTATTGTTTAATTTTGTTGGTACTATTTGGAAACTTCTATTTCCTTTTAGCATTCTTTTCATTTATATTGTTGTTTTACATCACGTAGGACTCTTTGGGGCCCCATCTGGGGTTGTCCTTGGTAAATATACTGGAGTGGTTTGCTATTTTTTTCTCCAATTCATTTTACAGATGAGGAAACTGAGGCAAACAGCTGTAAGTTACTTGGCCATTGAAAGTAACTTACATAGCTAGTAAGTGTCTGAAGACAAATTTGAACTCAGGAAGATGAGTCTTCCTGACTCCAGCCCTGGCACTCTATCCACTGTGCCACCTACATGTTCTTGTTGTAATCATTCTATATAGTCTTCTCTTGGTTCTGAATCAGTTCATAAAGCTCTTCCTATATTTCTGAAAACCTTAAAGTCCTTTTTTAAAACTTCCTTGAATTCTTTATTTTAACTCCATGATGATACAGATATACACAGAGATAAATGAATTGATGGACGCATAGCTAAATGATAGACAGAGAGAGAAACAGACAAACACACAGAAAGAAAAACAGAAACACAGAGAGAGAGACAGAGACAAAGACAGATGGACAAACAGGTATATATCCAAATAAATGGATATTGATTTGACGTTATTCTTCATTTATGTGGAAATGCCCTTCAAAGTAAGGGTACGATTCAACAGGCTTACTTATCAGAATGAACAGCTGAGAAAGTGGAACTGATAACTTTTTCTCAGAATGTAATATGTTGATATATAATTACTTATCATTACTGAAATAAATCACCATTTAGAAAATGTGTTTTCCAACTGCCTCCTTTTTTTCTTATGAATTTATTCTTAATATCTATATAAATAACAGTTCATTGAATTCTCTTTTAAAAAATAAATTGACTCTAGTAAATTATTAGACACATGTAGCTGTCATTCACACAATAATCTAGAGACTTCCCACTCAGGATTTCTGGAAACTAACTCTGAGCATGAAGAAGGCACAAAAATATCATTCCATCTGTTAGCCAAGCCGACTGCACCAAATAATTTGGACCTTAATTACAGACTTGGCCACATTCACCAACTGTAATTTCGAAAGGCTGAAAGTTTTATTTGAATCTTTTGACGTTTTCCCTCTCTAATGACCAGCTTTTCCTCATCCAACGTTGCCTCATTCCATTTTTGAGCCATTGACTGTCAATGATCTGTGTGTGCAGCGGGGAACTGGGGGAGATCAGAAAAGACTGGATTTTGAGTTGGAAGACCTGGACTTGAATTCAGACTCTATTGCTTGCTTAACCTGAGATCCACTGATTCCTCCTTTGTAAAGTGATTGAAAATTATGCTAACTATTCTCTATGGTATCTTCCAGTTCGAAATTCTATGATTCTAGACAGGTGATTCTTTTCTCCAACCTTGACTCTCAGTGCTTTTCCCCTCCATTGGTGATATTGAGCAGGCAATTGCAAATCTGGAATTGGAGCAGCTGGGGCTAGAGATCTCTTTGGACATGAAATATGCAGTGGGGTTTAAAGGCATAAATGTTTGATTGAACAAGATGTACAGAAAGAAAGAATTCATTTTCTCATTGGGATATTGAAATACAAGATGCCTATTAAAATCCTCTCTGCCCTAGTGGTCTAGCTTGCCATGCCTAGTCAGAGTGTGGTACTACATGTTGTCAGACTTTGAGAGGAGACATCTTTTCCTTTAATTCTTTGCATGATTAAAGTCATTCAATTACTATTCAATTTAATTAAATAGCTTTTATGATTTAATTTTAGTGGAGGGAAAAATGATCAGTCATTAAAATGATGATTGAATGATGATTTTTTTTATTATTGCTGTAGATAACAGGAAAGAGCCTTTGAGATAAGTTTGGTAATAAAAAATCCTTCTGGTAGTAAGTAAAATGTGTTATCAGTAATGAAAAAGAAGTTGTTGATATTGTTAATTAAGAAGTGATGAATTAGTCTGAAACCTGACACTTCATTTGCCCCAGTAACAGTACTGGGGGAGATTACAGAGACTGTTAGTTTGTCATGCTTAATGAGAGATTCTCTTTGTCTCTCTCTCTATCTCTGTCTCTGTATCTTTGTCTGTTGCTCTCTCTCTCCTTTTATAAAAAGTATCCATAAACCATTTTTACATGAATGTCACTTCCTAATGAGTCTTCCCTTCCTGGTCCAATGCTCTTTCCCAGTCCTATACAGCAAACAAAAGCAAATCCATCCACTGAGCATGGCAGATATGCCTACCTCATTCTGCACCTATAGTCTACCACCTCCCTGCGGAGAAGCAGGAGGCGTGCGTTAGCATCAGTCTTCTGAAGTCATAATAGGTTACCAAATTATAAATTTTTCCTTAAAATCGGGAGGTGACAAAGTCATTTTTATATAGCATAAAATATAAATTGTACTTCAGAATTGATTGAAAAGAGACCATCAATCAATCAAAAAACAGTCCATAAGTGCCTAGTACGGTCCAGGCACTGTACCAAGTGCTGTGGATATGAAAAGAGACAAAAGACAACTCCTGTCCTCACAGAGCTTACAAACTAAGGGGGAGACAATAAAGGAATGAATGAATAAAGAAAATAAAAAGAAATAATTAAACAAATAAAGCAAATTGTATATAGAATAAGTAGGAAATAATTAACAGAGGAATAGTACTAGAATTAAAATTGTTGGGGAAGGTTTCCAGTAAAAAACAAAAAAAATGAAAAAAGGCTCTTAATATATTGTAAGCAGGTAGAAGAAATTTTACACTGCTATACAAATTGAGGGGATAAGGCATAAACTCTGGGTTAACTTTGCCAATTTCTACTTGTGTGACCTTGGTCAATTCATCTAACCTCTATGGGCCTCAATTTCCTAAACTGCAAAGTGCAAGATTTGGGCCACCTGATGTAATGGGTGATAAGATACATAGTGGGGAGAATGCTGAACTTGGAGTCAGAAAGTCCTGAATTCAAATCCAACCTTAGGCAATTACTAGTTGTGTGACCCTGGGCAAGTCACTTAACCTATCTTGGACTCAGTTTCTTCATCCTCAAAATGATGGGACTGAACTAGATATCCTCTGAATTATCTTTCAGCTCTAAATCTACACTTCTATCATCCTATGACTTTTAAAGCCCCTGTACCCAGTTCTAAATCTATTAACCTATGACCAGCAGATAGAGGATTTGGTCTGGATGACCAAATGGGGGTAGAGCTGATAAAGGGAGTGATTTCTTGAAGCTAGAACTATTATATGAAAAACAAATGGGGTAGAATAGATGATATTTAAGGTCCCCTCTAGAGCAGCTAGGTGACACAATGGATAGAGACTGATCCTGGAGTCAGGGAGACCTAAGTTCTAATCAAAATATACTAGCTGTAGGAATCTTACTTTCTTACTTACTACTATTTTAATTATTACCTGGGCAAGTCTTTTACCTCAGTTCCCTCATCTATAGAATGTGCTGGAGAAGAAAATGGCCAAGCACGTTAGTATCTCTGCCAAGAAAACCTCAGTGGGGTCAGAAAGGGTCTGTCATGACAGGATTGACTGAACAACAACAGTGACCCCACTAGGACTGAGGTATGACGAAAAACAAAACAATGAAGGTTTTTTTAACTCGATTCTAAAATCTTGTGCCAGCAAATACCAACACCTAAGATAGACTTATGAGCAAGGACCTAGTTCTGATCTCCCAGACCACAGGATTCTTTATCTTTGAAATGCTCTAGAAAAACAGTGAGAACTGATATTGTAGGGTGTTGTCATGGTTTTTGTATCCTTAGCGAAAGTGTCTATGATCACACAGCTAGGATGAGTCAGAGAAGATGTGAACTGAGGTATGTCTATCTCTAAGAAGAGGTTTCCCTCCATTACTGCCACCCCAACTCTCCTGAACATAGGAGAACATCAATGACTGTGTGATCAAGAAATGAATGTGTTTGGGGCTTTGTCTGGTAGCACATATGCTCTTGAAATTTTTCCCCGATTCCCTGAAACTTTCTACCTCATGTCACAATATTTACCTCCACACATTTCATTAGGAAGTTTCTTCCAATCCATCCAGTGAATTCTTGGGGATTCCAAACGCAACTTGATAACTTGTGAACTGCTTAGACAATTGATGTTGGAAGGTTGTCTCTGAAGGATGCCATTCTAAGGATTGTAGGGGGTTGGGACTGGAAAACAAGTTTGACCATGCATTGGGAAACCTGGTTTATACTCTAGCTTCTGATTCTTCCCAGCTAAGTGACCTTGGGTAAGTTACTTCACTGAGTTCCGGTCCGCTCCTCTTTAAATTAAAGTTAATGATTCCTGCCCTGGCTATACCACAGGGCATGCTATGAGAATGGAATAAGGATAAGCATAGTGTATAGTTGTCAAAATGCTAGAAATTATATTACCTAGCTTCAAACCCTGGCTTTGCCACTTATTGCTATTTGATATCTATATGGCTCAGTTTCCTTTTCTGCAAAATGATAGAGTTGGCCTACATGATGTCTCAGGTCCCTACTAGATCTGCTTCTCTTGAGGCCCTTTTCAGTTGCTAATCTTTGCCTCTGGGCTGCTATAATGAATATGAATTTGCTTTAGTATCTGAGAAACACAATTCCAAAATAGAATGTGTTTTTTTTTATTTTTCTGAAGGATAGAAAAGCCATTGACTATTTGAGGTGGGCAAATCTATCAATAAGCCTTTCTTTAACATTCTTTCTACTGCACTACTCGGATTCTGGTCAGGACCCCTGCAGTAGCTACCTAGATCACTAGGTGGTGGAGTGACTAGAGTGATGAAATTTAAATCAGGTAGCCTGAGATCTAATTCTGACTCTAACTGTGTGGCCCTGTGGAAGTCAAGTACTTATTTCAGTGTCCCTTCTCTGTAAATGGACATAGCAATAGCACCTAACACAGGTTTACTGAGAGGATCAAAGGAGATGACACCTGCAAAGTTCTTTGTAAATCTTAGAGTGCTATATAAATGCTAATATCACTATCACCATCATCATCATCACCATCATCATCATCATCACCATCACCATCATCATCACCATCACCATCATCATCATCACCATCACCATCATTATCATCATCATCATCATCATCACCATCACCATAATCATCACCATCACCATCATCATCATCATCACCATCATCATCACCATCATTATCTTAATCACCATCACCACCATCATCATCATCATCATCTTTTCTTCAGACTCTCCCATCTTCAGTTCATCTCATAAAACATCGACAAATTAATCTTTTTGAAATACAGGTCTGGTCACATTACTTCACTGACCAAACACAGTACTGGTTTCCCTATAACTATTAAGAAAAATTCAGAATCTAGTCCAGAATTCAAGGCTCTGTCTGCAGATTATGAATCAAGTGGACGGTCCATATGCACTTATTAAGCTCCTTCTATGTGTCAGAAGTTGTGCTAAGGGCTGGGGAGAAAAAATCAAAAGGGCAACCATCCTTTCCTTTAAGAAAGTTACCAACAATAGACTGACACAACATACAGTTACTATACCCTCTTATCAAATTGTAGCTCCTGGAAGGCAAAATAACTTGTTCTCCCTTAAACATATACTGCTCTTCTCTTTCTTGGTACTTTTGTTCTGGCCATTCTTCCATCCCAGATCCCAATTCTCCACATTTGGTACTTTACAGAATTGTCCTCATTCTTCTAGGATCGAATGTCATGTACTCCAATGAATCATATGCATGTACTTCAGTTTTCTCTTTCTCCTTTGACCTCTCAACACATTTTGTCTCTGTTTTACTTTTTTTTACATTTAAACATTCTGTTTCATCTTATAGTCATTTTGATGTGTGTATATATACACATATGCATAGATGTATATATATACATCTATGTATACATACACACACATAATCACTCCTATTCAATTATAAACTCCTTAAGACCTAGGACCATTTTTTAATTCTATATTTATCACATAATTTCTTGCACAGTACAAGACTTAATAAATGCCTGTGGAATCAATTAATGACAATATTCGATATATTGTCCTAAGGACGGAACTGTGATTTTGTTGATCCTGAGAAGTCCCAGAGAAAAATAGTTCCTCTACCAGTGCAAGTGGGCATATGTTCTACCTAAAGGACTGAGAGGTTAACTAGAACTTTTTGACTTTGAAACTAGTTCTCTCTCAGGGCACCATGGGTAGCTTTGGAAACCCAATGCTCTTTGAAAACCTTAGAAAAGTCAATCAAACCAACCAAATGGAACCCAGCCACCCCCCCCCCCAAGTTCAGTTTGCTAGTGAGCCAGCCAGGCAGTGAGATTTTGATTAAGACTTACCTTGGAAAATCGAGTCTGCTGCTGATAGATAACATGATAGCTTCGTGGGGAGGATATCAGGTGGCCAAACAGGTGCTATTTGATTAAATATGCAGATCTTGGCTAGCCCCATACTGCCTTTTTATTTTATTTTTATTTTTTTTTAGCATCTTGTGAAACCTGTAAAAAATACTTTGATTTTGTTTTTCAAAAAAGACTTTGAGATTTCCTGATGAAACGCATCCTGTGAGCACAAAGTGTTGTTATTTATTTCTTTCAGAGGGTTGATTCTGTTCCCCCTCCACCCCCACTCTGGTTTCCTTTTCCTAAATGCTGCCTCTCAAGCACGATTGCTTCTCTAGGGGCATCTCCTGAGACCCATTAAAGTGCTGTTGGCTGTTCAGAGATGCCTCCTTTTGGCTCCATTGATCCAAGGGGATTTGAGCCCCCTAGGGTGACCAGAGATTAATTACACAAGAGTTATATTCACAAGAGTCCCTGAATGCTCTCTCAGGGATTCTCACTGGGGAAGCAGCTCATTGTCAATGCCCAAGCAAGTGTTAACAGTCCATTGGAAATTCAAGGCTTCTCAGACCTTCCGGCATAGGTTATAGGGCTTGCCCAGTGAATCATCCCTCTGGAGATAGGCCCATTTGAGTTCTGAAAGAGGGAACAGGGTGAATAATTTGGAAGAAAATGAATAAGCTTTTCCAAGTAAGTCTCTGAAGGATATGTAGGAAGGTGAAGCTTCTGAGAAATCAGCTCATACTTCAAAAAGAATGACTGATTGAATGGAAACTCCTTGAGGTCATCAACAGTTTCACTTTTGTCTCTATATCCCCAGTGCCTAGCACAGTGCCTGGAACAAAGTAGAAGAGCCTGGGCCAATGACTTCTTTGACATTGGGATCTCCCAGAGGAGGGAACCCTCTCTACTAATATAGGCTGGTACCTTCTTGGCAGCTTAGAGTCTTAGAGTTGCTTATGAAAGTTACTGTGCCTAGAGAGCATAGAAAGGTTAAGTGACTTTCCCTGGGTCACCCAGTTGGAAGGCAGCAATATAGAAAGCACTTAATAAATGGTTATTGAATTATTGATTGATTAAAATAAGAAATTTACACCTGGTAGGAAACTTTAGAGGTCATCAAGGCCATGCTCCTCATTTTACAGGAGAAGAAACTGAGGCACACATAGAGGTTAAGTGATTTACCCAGTATCTCATAAACATTATGTGTCAGAGTTAGGAAGACAGACAGACAGAAAGAGAGGGAGATAGATAGATAGATAGATAGATAGATAGATAGATAGATAGATAAAATTTATAAGACAGAGTATTGATTAAGCAATTACTACATACATACCTGGTACAATAATAAACTGCAAGGGATAAAATCAAACAAACAAAAACAAGGACATAAGAAGGTCCCTACCCTCAAGGACTTGCATTTTAATAAGAAAAGAAGCTATCTAGACTAATAGACTAACACCCTTTCCTTTTACTGAGTGACTTAGAGTGACTGAGTACAGCTTACCCCTTCCACACAGAGGGAGTTTCATGGCACCCCCTCCATATGGAAAATCTGCATAAAATTGTTTGGCCCTCCCTACCAGAGACAAAAGTCTGAATTGTTTTTTTTTTCTTTTTCGTTTATGGGATGTTTACAGTACCTTATTGTAAAATTTGGCTTGATATTAAACAATACTACACATACATATATACATAGACATACATATGTATTTTCTTTATTTTTGGGGGGCTGGGGGAAAGGCAGGGCAATTGGAGTTAAGTGACTTGCCCAAGGTCACACGGCTATTACGTGTCAAGTGTCTGAGGTCGAATTTGAACTCAGGTCCTCTTGACTCTAGGGCCAGTGGTCTATTTACCGTTCCCCCTAGCTGCCCCACTACAATATACTTTGTGCATTTCTGAGCTTCTAAACTCTAATCTAAAGACTTTGCAAAACTCCCCCAAAGTTCCCATTTAATTTCCTATGTTGACCAGTGATATATCAAAAATGCAATAGGGAAAGTGGAGATGTAGAAGAGATAACTGTATCTTATCCAAGGCTACATAAGTAGTAAGAGATATAGGCAGAATATGGACCCAGATTTGCTGACCCAAACACAGTTCTTATCCCTCTAATACATGCTGAACTCCATCATAGATGTGTTGATGGAAGGGACCTCAGTGACCACTGACTCTAATCCCCCTCAATTTTCAGGTGATAAAACCAAAGACCAAAGAAGGGAGATAATTTGCCCAAGGTCACACACATGATAACTGTCAAAAAAGAAATTTGAACTCAGGTTCTTTGACTCTAGTGCCCAACTCTTTCCAGTATACCAAGCTATGACAAGATAAGGGCCAAGAGGATGGGAAACACCGTAGGTTCTCTAAGACATTCAGGGGAAAAAAAATCTATCCGTATTTTCTGTTACTTTTTTAAATAGTGCCCTTGTACTGCATAGGGTCCTGAGGCTTGGATTTGATTGAACAGCTATTTGTTAAATACATACTATGTTTGAGGCCCTGATACAAAGATTAAGAAGAAAAAAGTCCCTGACCATAAGGAACTTAGTCCTGTTAGACGGATAAACAGGTGTGACTGGGACAAGTCACTTAGAGACTCTGAGCTATGCTTTTCCTCACATAGCTCAGACACAGGGATTTCTAGTCTCTTTTCCAGCTTGAAATTGTTGATCCTGCATCCATTAATAGAAACATGCTAAAGGATCTGAAGAGGGAAAGGGAGGCAAAGTGGTGATCACCGAAGGCTTCAAGAAAGAGATGGAACCTGAGAATGTTTCATGCCAACGAACTGTCTTAGAAGTATTGTAAGCTCCCTGCAGGCAGGGCCTATTTCTACTCCTTTAATTTTCTTGGGTTTTATTCTGTTCTGTTACATTTGGTATCCTTTGCTGCCTCAGCCATAGTGATCTCTGAATGTGGAGGGACTGACTTGCAAGTTCAGTTTGTATATCAGGAAAAAAAAAAATGAACAATACCTTCCCTTAGCCTCTAATGGAAATTTGACTACACTGGCTAGAATCAATGGGACCATTATCTTATTAAGCCATGGCTTAATTACCTCCCGAAGCTTTCAAGTTGACCCAAGAGCTGCTTCCCTTTCCTTCTTTGTAAAGTCTTAAAGCTCCATTGCCCACGTTAAGATTATGACCACCGGTCCTTGCCCCGTCCCAATGGGAGTGTGGGGCAATCTGAAATAGACTGTTATTTACATAATGACAAGACAGGCACTTGACATCCAGAGGGTCCTCATTAGCAGAGGGAATTGAAAATCTCCTAACCACATCAGGTCCCAAATTTATGTTTTCTGTTAGAAAATGCTTGGGGAAATGTCCTGGATAAGAGAAGTAGATTTTCTGTCAAAATAAACCTTTGGAGTGTGCAAAGTTGAGTTTGGAGGGGAAAAAATCCCCAGGTATTTTGTTTCATTTTATTAACCTTCTTTAATATTTACCACTGTCTCTCTTTTTGAACCAAACTGTCAGTGAAAGCATTGAACTACAGAGACAAGCAGACTCAGAGATGGCTCTGGAGAGAGCTTACATTCACTCTAGTCTTACAAACAGGAGCCACTGAGACAGATGTGCTAACAGTTGCTATGAACTAGCAGTTGCTAAAAGAATTAAGCTAAAAAAAATTTCTAAGCCTAACAATGCCAGGCACAAAGGGCTCCCTGTCTCTGGACACTCTCTGCCTCTGCGATGTTCATTTGGAGGTATTGGTAGCATTGTTATTATGCAGTGTGCACAGAGGGTGGAGTGCTTGGACTATGAAGAGACAGAAAGAATGGCAGGGGATGAGCAATGAAAGAGAGAGGGGGGGGGAAGAGAGAGAGAGAGAGACAGAGAGACAGAGACAGAGAGAGGGAGAGGGGGAGGGGGAAGGAAAGGGAGAGGGAGAGGGAGAGGGAGAGGGAGGGAGAGGGAGAGGGAGAAGGAGAGGGAGAGGGAGAGGGAGGGAGGGAGAGAGAGAGAGGGAGGGGGATTTTTTTGTTTGCTTATTTCAACAAGCTAAGTTATGTTAAAAATAAAACCCCAAACCTCTCCCTGTTTTGTGACCACATTAACCACAGTCCTTTTGGCTCTCAGCAACTCTGGGAAAGCTATTAGGACCCTCCATGGTGTGACTGAATGCTGCATGGCTGTCTCATCCCTTGTGCAGCTTTGTCTGAAGCTGAAAGAACAGGGACCATGACTGTGTCCCTGGCACTAGCTCCCCATGCCTCATGCCATTCTCAGGAAGGGAACTTTATACTATTAACAGCAGTGACAATGAGGACAAATAAGTTTCTGGAATCATAAGAGATGCTGGCAATTAGAAGTGAGCTTTAAAGGGCTCTTAGAGTTTTACCTGCATTGAGTTTTTAAACTATAAAGAGGTCTGGTAGGAGCTGAAGTCAACAAGAGTCCCTCAAGGGGAAAGGGTCAGGAGCTGGGAATACTTGCTGCTGACAAGAATAGACAAAATGACTATATGGATGGGGCTTATGAGCCTCTCTGAACACAGAAGAGAGAGCCAGGTGTCCTACAACCAATGAACTGTGTGCAAAGCCCAGGGCTAGGTGTTGGTAATATACACAAAAGTGAGGCAGTCCCTGCCCTCAGGAAGATTCTATTCTACCTGGAAGATGCAGCATGCGCACTGATAAGGAAATAGAGGAGATATATAAAATCAACTCAGTGATGGTGGAGAGAGAATTTATTTTAGGGTTGAGGGGGCTCATTAGCTCAGTCTAGAAGGGCACAATTTCTTCATGGTGTCTAAAGGTGGAATGTCGTGTTCAGAAAGTATAGAGTATGTCAGATTGTCTGGAGCATGGGGTAGAAGTCATGTGTAATGAACCTAGGAGGTAAGCCTTTAGTTAAACCTTTCAGGGGGTGTTGAGCAAGGAAATTAACATTAGCACTCTCTAAGACTATACATTGGAATGCAGTTGCTGAAATACATTGGTGAAAAAGACTGCTCCTTGGGACTTTTCTACAATAATGAAACCACAAGTCTGGCCTAAAAGAAGTAAGGATCACAGGTTTCTAGTGTGAAGAAATCTTAAAATTTTATGTACTTCCACCCATTTATTTTACAGATGAGGAAACTGAGGCTGAGATGAAAGTGACTTATCCAAGGTCATCACTAATTTTAAATTCATTACTTTATGCTATTTTATTATACTGACTCAGGACAGACTTACCTCATTTTTTTTTTGTCCCAAATTGTAACTACTCAGGTTGTCATCTGCCTTCTTAATGAGTCTGGACTCCATATAACTTTGGGCAGTTTCCAAAAATCAGATCTACCTTTAAAGGATAAAGGTTTGCTACCATTGATGATGAGGGATATTAAATATGGGATCTACAAGCAATTCTGAAAGATGATTTCCCAAAATGCTTTAAGCAAGGGCAAAGTGGAAATAAAGTGAATCCTTAGTAGGGAATGCCACTTTTATGAATGGAATTGAATTCTGTTTGCTTCCAGAAATAAATGAATAAATATAAAACAAACAAGCAACAAAAAAGTGCAGTTAGTCACCTTAGTGGATAATTATACTCTGTAATGAATTTCACATCCACCACACTTACAGCAGGGTGGAGAGGCACAGGGGAAATGAATACAGTATCACAATATTACACTTCTCCCCATACAGAGGACCTGAGGTGAAGGGGAAAATTCAAGACAAGCTTGAATCAATTTCTCTCCCTTTGACCTCTACTTGGTAATCCACTAGTCCTCAATCAAATGTTGGTTGTATCCATGATGCAGATTAAGTACCTCCACCTTGAATATTTCTGTTCTCTTCCTTTCCCTTTCTTCCATGTTTTCAGAAGATGTTGAAATGAAAGCTGGAGAAGAGAACACAACTAATGGATAGAACTTGAAATCTTGAAAGTTTGAAACATTTTAGAATATTCTTGATTTTTACACTTCTCACATTATGGTGACTCTTTGACCCTTATGTCTCTTTTGGCTGTCAGGATTCCACTTTGGATTTATCTGTATCAATTGGATGCTGAATTGTAAGAGAAATGAGAGATATCCAACCATTTCTCAATAATTTGATCCCTTTTCCTTTACAGTACTTTATACTCATACAAAAAAAATGGTTTACATATATGTAATTCGGTGGGTAGCGCTTTAGTTGAGCCCTCATGTGTACCTTGTTCTGAAAGACACGGTCAGGAAGCATGGGCCATCATGGAAGGGTTGTCAGGATGGATGACTTGTGAGCTGCTCATTGAAGAGAATACTTACATTAATGATACCCTATGTCCACTGGAGTATTGAGATCTGATCAAATGGTGGGGACAATAACCTTGCCCTTTTATGTGTCCACATTGCATGGTTCTATTAAGGCAACGTGTATCATCTCAAACACTAAGCTCAAAGGTGAGGCAAAGGAGGGAATGTTGTGACATAACTTTCTATCTCTCTCCAATCACGGTTGACCTTTCCCCTTTAGATGATAGTGTGGCATATTGGAAGTAGCCCTACATTTGGAACCAAAGGACTTGGGTTCAAATGCTGGCTCGGAGGCTATCTGTGGGACCTGGGTGGAAATCACTTCTCCTCTTTTGGCCTCACCTCTCCTACAGTGTAAATCAGCAGAGTTAGATTGGTGACTTCTACATTCCTTCCAATTTTAAATCTGATGACACCAGTCAGGGTCTGAGTCTGACTTGGAGTTGGAGGAACATGGTATGTTTGTGGGGTGTGTGGATTTTGATGCCTGTTTTTCTGGAATTTTGAGCAGGAGGGGGGAGGGAAGAAGACTGATACATCCCTTTGTTTGTGCATCAGTAAAGGAGAGGATGTAGGAAGGGAGAAGGGAAGACTTTGTCCCTGGCCCCAACTACTTGGCCTGGGAAATAACACGTGGATGTTTGCCTGGAGAGGGGAGAATGGGAGGGCTGAAACTTTTTTCTCATTTCCTTCATTGCTGCATCTACCCAAGGCTCTTTGTTAGCAGGCAACAGACAGAATATCTTTAAATAAACTGAGCAAAAGCTGTTAGCACTGAAGATAGATCCTGAGTGTCTCAGGGGCCAGTATGATTTATTATGCACAATATTAAAGAAGAGAATGGAAGCTGGATGACAATTGGAAGGCATGTACACAAGCTCTCCTTTAGGGATTGGATTCTGATCCCCAAGAGCTCACTAGTGGAAGTGATTTTTGCCACGTCATCAGCACCCCACTCAGTCATTTCTTCCCCACTGCCTGCCTCCAGCTGTCACTCAGCCTTGAACGGTGATGATAATGGCCTAGTGCTGGTGGATTTGTGTTTCAGGCGAATCAGTGCTCATCCAGGCTCCTGGAGCACAGCAGTCAAAGCGTGGCAGAAAGCAGATAAAGTAGGGACAGAGAACTTGGCATCACTGGCAGCTGTACCCTAGCCTGAAAGAAGGAAAGGATGTCTTAATCATTCACATACCCAGGTTCTATAGTCTTCCTCTTCCCCCCTCACATCCCCCACAACAAAGCCTTCCCCTAACTTCTACCAGCATCCAGTTCTCATGGACATACAGTGCCTTTAAGCTGCTCTGGGTCTATTTCTTTAAGAGCTGAGCATTTTCTTCTCCCTTTATAGCTTCATATCCCTTAAATAAAATTCACTTACGGGGCTTATAAAATTAAACCGAATTTAATCAGAAGGAAGAGATCCAATAATTTCCTTCACACTGGAATTCATGTACGAGTCTGAGGACAACATTCCATTGTTCAGAAATCTTCACTGGCTCCCTAGTAACTGTAGGAAAAAAATAAAAACTCCTTAAAGTGGCACTTAGTGTCTTCCACAATCTGTTTATAAACCTATGTTCTTAGCTACATTTAATCGGCAACTCCCTTTCAAACACTGTATATTTCATACTCACTAAACAGGAAGTTTCCTGGTTTCTGCCTTACCTTCTTCCCATGTGTGTTCCTGCAGCTTTGTCTCTCCTAAGGAGCACATTTCTTCCTCCTGATCTCCAGTTTTGAATTTCTTTCTTCTTCAAGCTCAGACAGGTGACCCTCTCCTTCAATAAACCTTCTCTCTTTCTTTCTGACCCCCCCCCAAATTTTTTTCTTAGCTGTTTTCTAGCCCTTTCTTCTTTGACTTCATAACACTTAGCTAGTTTCTTGCTTATTTATTTATCTTGCGCCCTACACACACACACAACGCACTTCCTACAGTAGACTATAAGACCTTTGAGGTGTTTCTTTCCATCTTTGTATCTCCAGTACCATGCTTTTGTTTAATATTTGCATAATTTAGTTAAATTTAATACAGATTTACAGGACCATGGGTTTCAGGTGGAAGGAATCTTAAATGTGTCACAGTTAGATGAAAGGGAGACTTCATCTGCACCCATTATATCTTACAGTGTAAGTGAATGCTTTACCCCTGCTTATGTCTACTGTCAACACTGATTATATCCAGAACAAGCCTAGGATCCAAGGAGTTAACTGGGGCAAGAAGAAGGGGGCAGACACCTTGTTCTAGGGGACAGCAGCATCTCTCAATGAAGAGTCAAGCCCTTTCAGCTGAGCTGGTGATCCAAGGCAAAAGGGAGACCAGGTCACTAGTGAGACAGTCATAGGCAGGCAAAGTCGAGGGAAGGATATCTATGAATCAGGCTGTCCTTTTATGAACTGTCCAGTCAGACCAGCTCAAGGAAGAAAGAGGATGAAGTCACCAAAGCTGAGACAAAATCCTAGGTGCAGATCAGCAGGTAAGAAACAAGCTCAATGGAAGTAAAAGGGAAAAAATAGATCAACTCAGCTAAGCCTTATGGAGGGCCTACTGTGTACCAGGATACCCATACTATGTGGTCAGTGTTAATGAAACAGTCCCTGCACTCAAAGCATTTATGTACATCTTAGGGATATTGACAAGGGAGATATCTGTGATTAGCTGACATCAACTTCTCAGCCCATTTTGAAGTCCTTGGACAGGTCTCATCCATTTCTGGTTTTTAAAAAAAGGTGATCCTTGGGGTTTAAAAGACCTCAAATAATATCTCATCCAAAGCTAAGCTAAGTGAAAATCCCATCTATATCACACCTGACAAGTAGTCATCCAATCTAGCTTTTGATTTTGAAAGAAGACTTTGAGATCTAACTTCTGGTTAGACATTGACAATTTTGGTCAGAGGTATTGCAGAGTAAATTTATTGTGATTAATTCTTTACTTTTTTTTTCTTCTTCCTAAGTTGTGACAATGTGAAGTTAAAATCTATGGCATGGTTACATGTTACCTTCAGGTGCATTTTGGTTACAAGGATTTCTTCCCTTCTCCTCCTGGAATTTTTTTCTTTTTTTCTTTATGTAGTGCTGAAAATTGTGTATAAAGGAGAATCAATATCAAAGAATCAGTACTAGAATAGTTTGTCCAAGCAACAAAGAAAAGAAAGGAGTGAGTCTGATTTCCCCCCTCCCCCAACAAAACATTATTTTAGGAAACGAATAAAAATAGATGATGTTTCAAGGAAGGCATAGATTTGGTCACAAAGACAATCTCGAGAAACCAGAGGGAAGCATGGAAACTACCCTCTGTGTCAATATCCTGCAGTGGGTCTGTCTAGCTAACGGACAGTTGGCTGCCACCCTGATTCATTAGCAATTTGTATCCTGGCTTTTCTAGTTCCGCTTACAGACAGATTCTAATCCATTCCTTTGCTTTTCTTGTATTCTTGTGTTTAACTGATGCTGTCCAATGGGGGATTCATGGATGAGGCAGGCTTGGTTGTGAGTGGCAAATTCTTTACCAAATCAGTATGCCAGAGATGGGAGTCAAGGGAGTGAGTTTAGAAATGCACATTCATTTCGGCACTCCTGGTGTCTGTGTCAGCTTAAAGAATCAGTCTTCACCTTGGTTTTACCCTGAGCACACTGACCTTTTAGAAGGGCTGGCCTTACAACATGGGGAAATTAGACTGTCTCCTACGTGATGTGATTTGAGGGGCTCATAGAGTCAGAAATTCTTGAAACTGGGAGGAACTTTGAGATTATCTAGTTCAATCTTCATCTTTTTGAGTGAGGAGACAGAGAGCCAGGTTAAGGAAGCAATTTGGCTCTTTTCACACATGGAGTTCCATAGCACAGGTGAGGTTAGAACCCAGAAATTCTGCCCATAAATATCTTGATCACTTCCCTACTCCAATGCATGAAATTTCAACAGTAGAGCATGAAAACTGAGGGATTGGCATAGCCAAAAGAAGGTCACAGCTGTGCCCACTATTCAAGATTTTTTGATCCCTCTCTCTTGCCTCTAGCCTATCAGGATGAATGTTAAGCCTCATATCACCAATGGTCTGGACACCAACCTGGATGTTATGGTGAGGGTATAAGGACACCTGAGTGTCTGAGGGCAGAAAAGACTTGAAGAGCCTGAGTTGGTGATAGCAGCTGGGTGCTACTAGATTGGCAACTATGTCATACAGAGGATAGAGTGGTGGATTGGAGTCAGGAAGACCTGATTGGAGTTCAGTCTCACATAATCAGGTGTGTGGTCCTGGACAATCCACTTAAACTCTATTAATTTTTTTTTTCATCTGTAAAATGTGGATAATAATAATACTTCCCAGGGTTGTTGAGAAGATAAAATCAGATATTATTTGTAAAATGCTTTACAAAACTTAAGGAGCCATATAAATGCTGGATGGTAGTGGCAGGAGTAGCAGCAGCAGCGGCCAAATTGGAAAATGTGTTGGGTGTATCCACTACAGATGAGATGGAGAAAACCTCTGGGTGTAGATATATGCAGGGTTGGTAGATAGTGAGCATGACTTGTAGTAGGCAGGGAGCTCCCAGAGTGGATGTTTTGAGCCTCTTTCTTCAGGAGTTTGGTGTGACTCCAGAGGAAGGCAGCTCAGGTGTCTGGCATTTTCCATGTGTATAGATACCTAGAGTCATAGTGAGATGAGAGTCCCAGGATAAGTCCCATGAGGCCATTTTATTTCTAAAAGACTGTGATTATTAATTAGTCTGTAGTTCATTTGTTTCAATCATGTCCTACTTTTTGTAACCCCATTTGGGGTTTTCTTGGCAAAGATACTGGAGTGGTTTGCTTTTTCTTTCTCCAGTTTATTTTACAAATGAGGAAACTGAGGTAAACAGAATTAAATGACTTGCCCAGGGTCACATAGCTAGTAAGTATCTGAGGTCAAATTTGAACTCAAGTCCTCCTGACTCCAGGGCCAACACCATGCTACCTAGCTCCCTGATTAAGAACCTAAAAAGATGCAAGTAGTTGATTAGAATGGTTCTGAGTCACCAGTACTCAGAAGTGGAAGGTGGTACCGTTTACAGACAGGAAATCTGAGTTCAAATACACCCTCTCATACTTCTTACCCACGTTGCCTTGAGCAGGTTCCTTCTTTTTACCTAGTCTCAGTTTCCTCATCTATAAGATAAAGAAGCTGAACTAAATAACCCCTACATCCCCTTCCAGTTCTTGAGCCTATGGTCCTGCATATGATTGGCAAGGGTAAAGGGTGTGAAGTGAGAGGGAGTGGACCTCCCTCTCCCTAGCAGACTGGACACAGGTTGAGCTGCATCCCCCACACACGCTAATATTCACTGAAAATCCCACCGTCAAAGGTTAGAAAGAGTGTAGTCCACAATGAGACAGTGAATGAGGAGCTGACCTCAGAGTCAGGAGGACAGAGGTTTGGATTATGGCACTGATATGTACAGGCTGTCTAACTCTGGGCATGTCAGTTAATCTTTCTGCGATTTATGCAAGTCTGTAAGATTACAAATTGTATAGAACAAGGTAGGGGGATGTATAGGGAGGAGAAACTTTCTCACCAGGAATTCCTTAAACCAAGGAAACTGTGGCTCTTGTCCAAAACCAGACAATACAATATAAAGTCATGCACAAAACCCTACCAGGATCAGCCTGAACAGGATTTTTATTCAAAGGAATGTACACTTATTGGATTTTGTAGAAGGGATTATTATTCAGGGATGGAGTCAGACGTCATGACCTATAAAGTTCCCCTTCCTACTCTGAGACTCTATCATTAAGTGTCTATGTGCACAGTAGGGGGAGATGCTGCCTTTAGACAGGAAACAGTTTTTGCCCCATATGTTAGCATGCAGAGTCTTTCCTTGCACAGGTAAACAAGGCCCTCAAAGAAAATGACAGTTGGGAAAAGATTTCAAAAGATAATTTTCAGCTTGGAATTCCTTTAAGGAAGGTCATGGTTGGGTATGGTGATCCTGGGTAGCTAGGAAGCACTGTTTGTTCAAATGAAAAAAATTGGAGCGACTGGGGGAAAGTCACTTAACTTCAATTGCCCTGCCTTGGCCCCTACAAAAAGCAAAATAATGATAATAATAATAAATTAAATGGGATGGCTAGGTGGCACAGTGAATACAGCACCAGCCCCGGAGTCAGGAAGACCTGAGTTCAAATCCGGCCTCAGACACTTGTCACAAAAATTAGCCGTGTAACCTTGGGCAAGTCACTTACCCCCAATTGCCCTCCAAAAAGCCAACAACAACAAAAACAAGAAAAGATAGGAGCACATAGCAAAGGGAGAACTCAATGTTTTGTACCCAAGAAGGCCTATATATTTGACAGACAGACAAGGGGAGGAAGGTGAAGGACTTACCCATGGAATCATTTTGCTAACCTTCCAGGGCAATGGGGTTGTGACCACCTCATTTAAAACTGACCTTCCAGTGCCCCTCATTTGGATTCACTGGATAATTTGAGAGACCTGCAGTCTGACTTGGACATTGAATGAATTCCTAAGCCAGGCTTGCTTTCCTATCATCCTTAAAACTCCCAAACTGACCACAAGGGATCAAGTAGATTATGTGAGAAAATGGATTCCTTGGTTCCCAAGCAAAGTGGTAAAATTACTTGCTTTGACTCTATATGAAAGAATTCAAGTCCTATCTAGTTATGTTAGAATCAAGAAACAGGTGGTCAGGAAAAAGGAAGTAAGAGAAATGATATTGTTCCATTATTAATAGTTCTATGAGAGGAATACACAGAATGGATATTTAGGAGTCTGGAGCACTAGGAAAGGCCAAAGATGTTCAAAGGGAAGGGAGAGGAGACACAACTGATATTTTAGGCACCCATTTCCTTGCAGTATTGGGCTGGGGGCTCAAAACTTGTAATATTCCTGAAGAGTTACGCACAATGAGCACTCTTTTTCAATGCTGATGTTTTCCTACCCATATTCTTTCATTTCTGTATCTTCTGATAAATACACCTTCATGTCTCTAGAGTGAATATATGCATGGCCTCCCATCTCCTCTGGCACATTTGTAGAGGCCAGTCTTCCTTACCCTTCAGAAGTCTGAGATTAAATGCATCCCTTGCTCTTTTAATTGACTCAGTTTTCATTTGAGTCCCACTCCTTTCTCTGTACAGTCCTCATATCTTTTGAATTTCATACACTTTTCCCCTCATTCATTTGTTTGACCAAAACTAAGTTAGTCAGAATGCTCAGGGGGAACAGTAGGCTAGAGGAAAAGGTTCCAGTGAATTTAATTTTCAAATTCATTGAAAGCTCACATGGTTGTTTGAAAAAAAAAAATCACAAAGCATGAAAGGCCATCAGGGATAGATCACCTAGTTCAACATTCCATTCCCTACTTTACACATGTCCCAACAGTGGCCAAGAGCAATCAAACATATGATGAGTTATCACAAGAGTCAACAGGAAAAAACAAACAGGCCTTCTGATTCCAAATCCAAACACCCACCTAAGCACCCCTCGCCACTCTGCCGCTTTCATTCACAGGAACTCTCTTTCTGCACCAATAAGTCCATTCAAGCAAACAGAATTGCATTGGGGGGCAGAGGTCATTGAAGATCTTGCTGACCTGGGATCATCATTCTGAGCATCATTTTTTCTTGTCCAGGACTGGAAATAGAGGTGGAGAAGGTGATTGACTCGAAGCTTTACAAATTCCAAGAAGTCTCTTGGCAAACTTTTTTTTTAAATTAAAGTTGTCATTTGAGAAGAGAAGAAAAGTAACATGCTGAACTCATGAATTGGACTTCCTTCCTTCTAAGGAATACAACAGGCAAGTTTGGCTTTTCCATGGAGTTATTTTCTTATTCTTTTCCACTTTCTCCTAACAGCAGAATGGCTGAAGAAGAAAAAAACAACACGGAATCAGTTAACTGCCCTTGCCCGTTGGCTTCTAGTTCAATGAGGTTTTGCCTTATGTTTCTGAGAACCTTTTGCTGCTTATATGTTGCATTTCCCAACTAGAGAGCTTTCACATTGAACTCCCCCTTTCCTAGTACTAGGAAGGTAGATGGATATAATCATAGTTCTTATAGCTCAAGTAGAACATAAGAGACCATCCAGTCCAGCCCCCTGATGTTAGGTAGGTTTTATCAGGTTTCATGCCCATTTCTTTAAGCATCTTTTTACTTTTTCTTTGTATACCTGATGCCTGGTACAATCTAGGACTTACTGTGTGCTTGTTGATTGATTTATTGTTGACTAATGGTGCAACTGATCTTCAGGATTATTAAGCATTAGGTCATTCCCTACTTGGTGGCAGATGGCAGTGGAGACAAATGCAGTTACTTCTACTTTCTGTCTTTGGCTTCCCTTCTCTTTCTAATCAGTGTAAATATTCAGAAAGCACCCATCGGTGACATTGTGTTAGGACTACTGACAAAGCTTGAGTATAACATGTTTAATTGGGCAGTCCTCCCTTCTTTGCAACATAGAGAAATTCAATCATCCACAACAAAAACAGAACCAGTGACATGTCACTGATGAAGTCTTCTGCAAAGCAAAGACGCAGAGATCCCAAACTTCATAGTGTAAGATTAGCTGACCTTTCAAATGTTTAACTGATTTTCACTTAATGTCACAGATGTTGTAAAATAGCTGATACTATTTTCCCCCATTGGGGAAAGGATAAAAGGGAACAATTATTTGTTAAATGCCTACTATGTGTCAAGCATTTTACTAATATTATCCCATTTAGTCCTTACAACAATCTTGGGAGGTAGATGTTATTATTATATCCACTTTACTGTAAAGCAAATGGAGACTGATAGAACTTTGGTGACTTGCTCAGAGTCACACAGCTAGTAAACATCTGAGGCTGACTTTGAACTCAGGTATTCCTGATCCAGGCCTGGTGTTCTATGTCCTGCACCACCTAACTGCCTCTAGAAAGAGGAGATGGGGAGAGGAGAGAACAAAGCAGTATTCAGAGCTTTGGGATTCCCTTAGCTTCATCAACTGTCTCCCTTGACTAACTCAGTGTGCCGAGTCCTATTCTAGACTCCGTGGAGGAGTATGAGGAGGAGTTTAATTGGGCAAACCCACCTCCAGGGAGGTTTTGTTGTTCAAGTCTAAAGGACTTTGTCATATACATTGGTCAGTCCTTGCTTTTGGCCTGACCACCAAAGAACCTCAGCAATACTGTCTGTCCAGAGTAGCCCTTCTGGATCTTGCTGCCAAGTGAGTGGGGATTGCCATGAGTACAGATGTTGATTCCTGGCTTTTTGGTAGGAATTCTTATAGATCACAGTCAAATATTCTCCATGGAAAACTCACAGCTAGGCATGCTTTTTCTCTGGCAGAAAAACATTCCTTACACAGAGCTCACTGTCCCATTAGATTTCAAGAGTAGGCACCTTTGCCTATGTGATATGGTTTCTGGGATGCTAGGAAAGTGTCCACTGGCCCATGAAACGCTTCTTTCTTCTGGCTTACTGTTACCTGAAACTCCAACATTGGTGAAGCATTCTTTTTATCTTAAGGAAGATAATGACCCCGTTTACCTTTCCCAAGGATACTTGTAATTAAGGGACTTAGTAAGACCTTTTGGATTCTCTTCCAATTCTAAATCTATGGTTCTATGAACACATTAAACATAACCAGTTACCTGAATGTAAGTGAATTTATCAGAGTCTTTGCTGTCAAATCAGGTTTTGATAGTAGTTGGAAATAATAATAATAAATAAGGGAAAAGACAGAGCTGGATTAGAAGCTCTTTGAGAGTAGGGTCTGTGTTGTATTTTGTATTTATATCCCCATGTGCTCCAGCACCATACCTGGTGTGTGGTAAGTTTTTAATAAAGACTTGCTAATTGAGTGAAAATACTAGTTTCCTAAGTAGGGAGAAAGTGAAGGAAACTGACAGCAGAAAAATATGATCAAAGGATGTGTCTACTTGAAGATAAACCTGTGGACTTCAGACCCTTGACTCAGGTCAGCCCTGCTCACCCTTACAAAAAATGAAGTCAAATCCACAAGCAAGTATCTAGTCATATGATCATAACTTTAGATTTGAAGGGACCTTGGGATCATCTGGTTATCCAAACCTCCATGAGAAAATTGGCCTTTAGAAATTAAGTGATTTGTCCAAGGTCACTGAACTTTTACTTAGCTGAAGCAGGATTTGAATACCAAACCTAGCCCTCTTTGCATTGTGCCACACTGACTCTCAAAAAAGAAATAAAGAAACAAAAACTTTCATGCGGAGTAAGCCTGCTCCACTATGCTTCTGTGCACTTGACATTTCCCTTGCTGTCACTTCTTTCAAACAGTTATTTCCATCATTCTAGAGTTAGCCATTATCTTTGATTCCATGTAACCATCTAACCAGAGTCTTAGATAGAGGTCACCAACCTCTGTGCCACACTGGTTCCCTCTCAAGAAAAAGCCCAATAGATACCCCATTTCAACCCAGGCTACAGTGAATTCTCCCTTACTTGAAGTGTGTTCTATTACCTAGAATTCCAAAATGACCAGTACTTTCCCATATTTTTACCCAGATAAGTAATATGTCTTAGCACAACTTGATGAACTCTGAAAAATTCATTCTGTATCTTCAAAGATGGGACAAAAAATATCTATTAATCAAAATCTTGATGTTTGCTGTGTATTGTAGTGTTCAAATTCTTCAAGAAACTGTTAATATGATGTCGTATACAGTAACATCGGGTTTAACAGAAAACACGGTTGACCAGAATTGCCCCATTCTTTAAACAGGCCAAGGGAACAGAGTCTAGCTCATCTCTATTGCTGGGGAGGAGCCTGTAGCAGTCCCACGGACAGCCTTGCAAAGCTCCCAGCAAGTTATGAAACCTGGGAGGCGTAACAAGCAACTTTTTTTCCTTCTAATTACTTACACATCTCCATGAATGTGTTGTTGATGTGAAGTTACACCACATGTCTTCCCGCCTGGGAATCAAGAGAAGATCCTTTCCTCTCATCCTGGTGAGGGGCCCGGGAGGGAAGAAATGAAAACAAACTTGAACAAATCAATGATGGCCTTTTCCTGGAGTATTCCTTTCTTTCTCATTCATGATCGATTACAGGCAGCTTTGGAGTCCCTTTTAGTGTTTATGTCATTGGCGGGAAATTCTCAGGATCCAGGACATGACCAGGTCACCTTTATTTCACTTCATGATATCTTTAAGCCTTACTATACCCAGCAGAGTAGTAAGACTTCCATTTGCCATCAGAAAGGGTTTTCTCTGCAAACGTTTGAAAAACATCACCACTGTCTCTGGAAATTAATCAATTGGGAAGCAGACTGTGTGTTGGAGGGTTAATCCATCACACTGTTTGGTGTGCCGTGGTCATAAGTCATCTTCAGGAAAGAACACAAGATAATGTGATTAACACTTTCTTCAGAGGGGAGAAAAGCACCCAATATGGAATGGTACTATGTCTTTAAAAATTCTCTGTTAAATGTTCCAGTTATTTACTAGAGGTATCAGAACAAGTTCCATTGAGATTTATTAATTTGAGAAAAAAACATTTTTTCAAGTCTCCCTAGATCCTGATTAAATTGCCACCTCTTATCCCAGCAGAAAGTACTCACAGCATCCCCCCTCCCCCTTCACCACTAAAATAGCACAGATAACTGTGAATTGCATACAGTATATATACTACATGTATGCAGTTATCAACTTCACACACACACCCATGCTAAGTAACACGAAAGCTTTATGTTGTTATCCCTTGTCTCTCAAATCCCCAGAACTGACATTTCTCTGTATCACATTCTTTCATTAGATTTTCATGTTCTAAAACATCTTCTGCATACGTGTTGTTATCTAAGAGAAGGAAAAAAAAAAAACAAAAAACCCTTTTGCCTCTCATAGCAACTGCAAAAAAGGTCTGGGGGCGTGGGAGTGGAAGTAGTGGGAGATAAAGGCAAAGTGAGTTGTTTTTTTTAATCTCTCAATTTTCCCAAAGGATTGAAGGGCCTCTGATTTGGGGAGGTTTTTTTGCTTCTAAAAGCTTTGCCTCTAAGTCTACAGATGCAACCCACACAGACCTTACCTTAATACAGCATGACATGAACCAGCATCTGAGTCTAAACTCATGTGGTGTTCATATGTCAGGCTTATATTCATGGCATTAGAAGCACCTGCCCTTAGTCATCAGAGTTTCAGGGCATTCACTGGAAAACAGTGCACTGTTTTCCGAAGGGTGGCATCCTAGCAATGCTCCATTACAGATGTAAGGCACAGAACAGAGAGTTTCCATCTATATCCCATACACACACACACACACACACACACACACACACACACACACACACACA
>NW_027185697.1:6347824-6349220 GCF_028583685.1 Petaurus breviceps papuanus | reverse complement strand
CACACACACACACACACACACACACACACACACACACACACACACACTTGAAGGGCTATACTTGTTATAAAAGTTCCAGTCATTGCGGAAAAAGGAATGCAGGAAAACATAATTAGTGTAGAGCAGCTAATCTAAAAGATAATGTCTGGAGTTAAAAGTGTTTTCCAAATCCCCTTCCCTTCCAAGCTCTCAAATCAGATCACTGTTCTTCCCAGACTACTAAATGTCTGAATGGGTTTCATTTGCATCCTGTATGGCATTATGTCACGTTTTAA
The DNA here is from genome assembly GCF_028583685.1 of Petaurus breviceps papuanus. Classification (NCBI taxonomy): domain Eukaryota; kingdom Metazoa; phylum Chordata; class Mammalia; order Diprotodontia; family Petauridae; genus Petaurus; species Petaurus breviceps. The sequence goes on along the minus strand of NW_027185697.1, from coordinate 6,348,945 downwards.
TTAAAATAAAGCAGGATGAACTTTTCCAAGTAAGAAAGTGGACTTTTTATGTATGCATGTATGCATACATCTTTGTATGCTTCCAAGCCAGTCTCTCTTGGTTTCACATTAGAAAACAATTTTTGGTACTTCCCTTTAAAGGTTCTCTTCAGAAATGAGTTTAAAACATTAGCATCTTCATTTATCCATAAGGAAAGAGGAACTGGATAAGGAACCGACACCCTTAGCTTCCACAAACTGCCTGGTGATGCCGCCCTGCATCTGATAAAGCTGATCCTGGCTTTTTTTTTTTTTTTTTTTACCTCTGGTAGCATTCCCTTTTCCCCCATCCTGCAATTTGGAATTCTCCCATAAAAGACGCATCCTCTGCACTGGTGAGGCTCTGGCTTTGAAAGAGAGAGCTCTGGACATGTATAATAGGGGATCAAGTTTGAAAATTTGCCACCAGGAAATTTTTATTCACGTCATACATTTGCTTAGCTATTCAAAGAGCCCCTTCCCACCCTCAGCAACTCCACACTCCAAAGCCCAGCCCACCCCACCCCCCATACACACAACCCCCTTCATCTCTATAACCTGATGTTTTCCCCAACACTGCCTGAGGTCTCAGTAGCAGCACTGATGTAGTAGTAAAGAAAGCAGTTGACCAGTTTTACCAACAAGGATAAAATTTCCAAAATACTTGGTAAAATCCTAAGCTTCTAAAAAGAAAGCCAGGAAGGCAATAAGTCTTCTGTCTTGGATTAACAAACACTTGGGTATCTGTCCATCGTCCTCTCAGTTATGTACAGGCACAAGATGAAATGAAGATCTCCCTCACCCCCGCACTGATGGCTTGGGTTGTGGGGGTTTTGTCTACCCTTAATCTCTTCTGCTAAGCGCTAATTTGCTGGAGGCATTCATCCTGAGGTAGGATGTGAGAGTAGTTCCCTATAGTAACTAGAAGTGCACTGCTTTCTATCATCCCCTAAGCTTACTTACAGCCTTAGCAGTTCACTCCTGGAAACACAGAGCTTTTACCAATGACAATTTGGACCTGGTTTCCCTCTTCTTAGTATTCCCCCACCAGTGCAGAGAGAACTGTGAGGGTCTCTCTCTCTCTCTCTCTCTCTCTCTCTCTC
>NW_027185697.1:6346919-6347724 GCF_028583685.1 Petaurus breviceps papuanus | reverse complement strand
CTCTCTCTCTCTCTCTCTCCCTCCCCCCACCTTTCGTCTCGCTCTCCCTCTCATTCCTCTCCCTCTTGAATCAGGGTGCAGAGGAGAACTACAAGGAAGTGTAGTGGGGTGGAGGTCAGAAGGAGATTCCCCTTCATATGGATCAAAAATGTCAACGACAGATTTTTTTTTTAAAGTTACTTTACATGACCCATACAAGTGAATTATGTGGGTATATTGCTTTAAGATCCTTTAAAAAATGCCAGGAACTTGTTCAGGACTTAAAAATTTATGCAAGTATCCATTACCTTCTTTAAAGATAGAGAGTTCATAGCATTTTCAAGGAAAATAAAATATGCGTATATATTTAAAATGTCCTGCTATTCTCCCTCCTCTCTCTCCCTCCCCCAATTAATGTGCTATCCATAGGCATCAATCATCACACTAGAATGCTATTCCCTCTTTCAATTTCTTTCAATTTGGTATGGTTTCTGTGCTGTTTGATTCCCATGATAGCACAGAACCCCAAGGAAGAAATGGTCTAGCTGCTGTATCTCTGACCCGTGGGGAACAATGCATTTAGGGTACACCAGTCTGTGAAAACTGTAAATGCTATTTTATTTTAAACATTTTTAGTTTACAAAAAAAAAAGCAATGATTGGTACCTTTTTTTTACACTCTCAGATTCCTGAATATTGACAAATCTTCAAAGAGAGGAGTTCTCATATGAAATTTAAGATAAACTGTCCTGAAGGTTGTGTGGTGTGTATGTATGTGTGAGTTCGAGTGTGTGTGTGTGTGTGTGTGTGTGTGTGTGTGTGTGTGT
>NW_027185697.1:6321262-6346909 GCF_028583685.1 Petaurus breviceps papuanus | reverse complement strand
CAAATTCAGTCCAGAACTGCATGAGACAGCAGGGACCGCCAACCCTCCCCGGCTCCTCTCCCCGCGGTTATTTGGTTGCTCGGCCCCCCTCACACCTCACATTCCCTGGCTGCTTGCTGGTGACAGGAACAGGACCCGTACTCATTAATAATGACCAGCGCGCCCTCGATGTGGTTGGGCTTGTAGTCCACATAGTACTCCTGGGCTGACATGGCAGCCATCTGATGCATAGTCTGTTTCTGCTTCTGCTTTCTGCGCTGTGTCACAAAACACTGTCGCAGCTGCCTGAGGCTGGCTGGGAAACACTTCCAGGACACATACAAAACCAGCACCACGATGAGGAAGGAGAAGATGAGGGCCATGGTCCCGGTCACCACCTTGTGGATCTGCACGGCGTTCTCGGCGTGCTCGACGGGGACGGTGACCCCCCCGACGGCGTCCGTCGTCCTAGCTCCCTCCAAATCCTGTTCCCCGCTGGCCGAGACCGTGGTGGCAGGGCTGATGTTGGCCGCCCTGTCGCTGTGGTTGGTCACGGCAGAGAGCAGGTGGCCGCTGGTGGGGTCCGCGGCGTCTTCGCACAAGTGAAAGGCGTACACCGCGTCCAGGACGTCCTCGCCCTGGGCGTACTCCGGGCTGGCGCAGAGCAAGTTGCCGTCGTAGCGCCCCTTGAAGTTGCTGAGCCACGAGGCCAGGGCGCACACGTTGCGTCCGCAGTCCCACACGTTCCCTGACAGCGTGATGCTGGACAGGGATTTCCAGGAGTTGAGGATCCGGGGGTCTATGTAGGTGAGCCGGTTGGAGTCGAGCTGCAGCGAGTCGAGGTGGGGCACGGCCTCGAAGGCGTGCGGCTCCATGTACTCGATCTCATTGCCCGACAGGTCCAACTTCTCCAGCCTCCACACCCAATCCAGGGAGTTGACGACGATGGCCACCTTGTTACGGCGCAGGCACAGCGAGTGCAGGGAGACGAGGCGCGGGAAGTGCGCCAGGTTCACCTTCACCAGGTCGTTGTGCTCCAGGTGGAGCTCCGTGAGCTTGAAGAGGCCGGCGAAGGAGTTGCGCGCCAGGCTCTTGAGCTGGTTGTAGCCGATGTCGAGAAACTTGAGGCTGCGGCAGTCCTGGAAGATGCGCACGGGCACGAACTTGATGGCGTTGGCCCGCATGTGCAGCGTTGTGAGCTTCCGCAGCCCGTGGAAGAGGTCGGGCGCCAGCGCCTGCAGGTTGTTGTAGGACAGGTCCACGCTGCGCAGGTTGGGCATGGGCCGGAACGTGGTGTTGGCCAGCTGGCTGATCTGGTTGGAGCTCAGGGTGAGCTCCTTCACCCGTCGTAGCTTCTGAAAGGCGTCCCCCTCCACCGAGCAAATGTGATTGTGATCCAGATAAAGCCACGTGAGCTGCATTAACCCCGTGAACTGTCCATCACGCAGCTCCGAGAGGCTGTTGTACCGCAGAGACAAGCCCATCATGCCAGACAGGTTGTGAGGCGCCTCCGTGAGGTTCAGTGACTCACAGTACAACAGCCGCCCCTCGCACCTACACAGCTGCGGGCACCCGCTCTGCACCGCCGGGAGCATCTGAAAGCCGACACCCAGCACACACACGATCCACCCCGGGGGTTTCCTCAGCAGCCAGTTTAGACAGAGCCCGAGAAGCAGGAAATCCATTAGCAAGAATCTTTCCGGAGAGGTTCGACAATGTCCATTGAACCGCTGGGTCAGAAGTCTACATCATATTTTATTTCGGGGAGGGGGTGGCGTGGGGTGTCAAATAAATGAGAGGAGTATTAAAAAAAGAGAGAGAGAGAGAGAGAGAGAGAGAGCCAGACCAAAAATAAATAAATAAAATCTCCAGGCACACCGTTCACCTTTAAACATGCAGAAAGCTGGGCGTCATTTAAAGTTCACGGAAACGCAACGGTAAAAAAGATCGTGATTTTGTCCATGTTAGAGACTGCAGCAAAGAAAAAAAAGGAGGAAAAAAAATCTTTCTTCGTGAAAGAATTTAATTAAAAAGTGTCTTACCCACCCTTTTCCAGAGAGTGACAACCTCCATTCAGATGCTTCCTTTGTGTTTGGGCTAATTATATGCAGGGCTAGAAAAGACCCCTCTGTGCTACAAATTCCGTCCCTTTCAATTCGGAGCAAAGCTGGCGGGCTCACAATGTCTCACTTTGCTTGGGCTCCGAGGGCTGGAAAGGATGGCCGGCTCTCTGGCTCGCTGACTTCTAGGACCTGCAAGTTTCCCGAACTACGTGCGAGAGCTTCGTCTCCCCCTCCTCCTCCTCCTCCTGTTCTCGTTCTTCCTCCTCCTGCTCTTCCTCCTCCTCTTCTTCCTCCTCCTCCTCCTCCTTCTCCTCTTCCTCCTCCTCCTCCTCCTCCACCACCGCCTCCTCCTCCACCACCGCCTCCACCACCACCACCACCACCACCACCTCCCCCGGCTCCTTTCTCTCTGCAGTTAATCCGGTGACGTGGTGGGGAAAAACACTCCAAACTCTTTCCCAACGACTCCGCGGGAGCTGACAATCCGGTTAATGTCCGTCATTGGAATGAGCACTAGCCGGCGGCGCCACCTTCTTCACTCCGCCGAGACAGTTGGCCATCCGTCCCCGGAGCGGCTCCGGAAAGCTTGACTGCCCATCCTTTGGGGCGCAAGCTCGGCTTAGGGGTGCTGGCGCTTGGCTGGGGCGGGCGGCGGGGGCGCGAGGAGGGAGAGACGCTGGAGGGGAGCAGAGAGAAGAAGGCGGGCGCCGAGGGCAGGGGCAGGAACAGGGGCGGCGGCGGTGGTGGCGAGAGGATGCTCCCCTTTGGCTGGGCAGTGCTGCTGCTGCTGCTGCCGCCGCCGCCGCCGCCGCTGCTGCCTCCGATGCTGCTGCTGCTGCCGCCGCCGCTGCTGCTGCTTCCGACGATGCCGCGGCTGCTGGGTCTTGCAGAGGCACCTTCTGCTCAGTGAGTGTCGTAAGCTGCTCACGATTGTACGTCTTGCCTGTGCACCTCAGACATGGGCAGATTGAAAAGGGGTGGGCATAAAACCAACACTGGAGTGAACCAGTAAAGTAATATATGTTCTTTGATGAAATGGAAAATACTTTAAGCCTCTTGGTCTATTTTTCAGAGGGAGAGAGGGAGAGAGAGAAAGAGAGAGAGAGAGAGAGAGAGAGAGAGAGAGAGAGAGAGAGAGAGAGAGAGGTGGGTGGGCAGAGAAAGAATAATCAAGGGCAGAGTATTTTTAAGTGGGAAACTGCATTATTCATTCCCTCCCCTTAATTCCCCCACCTCCCCCACCCCTTTAAGCTTTCTAGATGTAGAAGACACATATGAATCTCTGTGGAAAGAGACGTTGAATCCCTGGCTTTGGAGGAGCAACTTGAGAAAGTGAAGAAGATATGGAAGAGAAGGCTCCTGGGGTTTTGCTTCTTTCACCCCCCTCCCACCTCCCCTCCTCCCAGTCCTTCTAAAGCAGACAGGAGCGTTGCACCCAGTTAGTTCTCCTTGGTGGCTGATTTGTTTCATTTTTCCAGTGCAGGCAGTTTGGCAAAGCCATTCCTTCTACTGGAAGAGAGAGAGAGAGAGAGAGAGAGAGAGAGAGAGAGAGAGAGAAGATGAATGTGTGCAAGGCAGCTATGATTAAATGCTTGGCTCGGTCAGCCTACACACATATATGTAGGCATCCGTGCTGGGGAGGACACACACAGGGTGCATCTCTGTGTTCAGTGGCAGATCGGGATCTGCTGCATAGAATAGGAAAAGCTAGACCCCATGATCTGTGGGTTTGGAAAAGGCATTGCTCATGTTAGATAGGATGGACAAAGCAGAAACCATATGTGTGGTTAGGTTCATGGGGTGGGAGGGGAAGAGGAGGGTGCATTTGGCCCCAGCTGATTCTCCCCCCCCCCCCACACACACAGTATTCTATGAATACAGAACTGTGTGTCTGTCTGCTGAAGGATTTTTGGAAGCTTTCCCTGCTGGGCTCCAGTCATCACAACTGATGGGAGAGGGTCTTGACCCTGGATTCTCTTCTCGGGCAGCTGAGCATAGATGGCATAGATGAGTTTAGAAGGGATTGTGTTTACTGTCTTTTGGGAATATCCTTCCTCAATGATGACTTTGGGACACTACTGGAATCCCATCCCAAGGTTAGCATGGGCACCAGGGATTCCTGTCACAGACAGAAATCTTATGGAAGAATAAAAATCTTTAGAACAGACTGTGATAATTCCCCTCCTGCTGTCACCATGGAATTCTGTTTCAGGAAATGGCCCAGCATTGGATGTTTCTGCTGCTTTGGGTGTGGAAGTAGGTGGGGCCCAGGAGGCTGCCAAACCAGATGCCCCAAGTTGCATTTTGATTTGGGATCTGTGCCTGGTTAGGTCCTCAGAACTATAGGGCCATATCTGGGTAAGGGAACCAAAGCCATCACTGAATGTTAAACCCAGGGCACTTTTGAGGGAACATCATGGATCTGAAGGAGTGAATTATTTTGGATCAGCATCATTCAGTTAAGCTCCCATGACCATCCAAGGAAAACACAGACAAATGTGAGAGAATCTTACTAAGAATGTGTATGAGAAACCATATCTATTTGTAGGGTAAACTTAGATATGAAATGCCCATTGGCATCAAATACTGTCAGTTCATCAATCAAGCATTTATGAAGTACCAACTGTTATCAGGGACTATAATAGCTATAGGAATACCAAAACAACAACAACAAAAAAAAATGAAGGTCTGGACATGAAGGAGGTAGCAGTCTCAGAAACATCAATTACCTGAATAAAAAGAATACTTGGTGTTTATCCAGACCAGGGGTTCTTCATAATTATTTAATGTCATAAACACCTTTGCTAGTCTAAGGACTCCTCAGTTTTTGAGTGTATCATAAAATCAAATGTGCAAAATTACAAAGGAAACCAGTGATATTGAAATGCAGTTAGCAGCATCCTAAATCCCAGGTTTAGAACCCCTCTTCTAGTCCAACAGAGAAGAAAGCAGGCCCAGAGAAGAGAGTTAAAGGGATTTGTCCCATAAAATGTAAGCTATTGGAGGGTAGGGCAAGTATTATTTTTGCCTTTGTATCTTCAGAACCCAGAACTATTCCTGGCAAAGCATAGATGCTTAAGAAGTGATTCTGCATTTATTGATTGCTCTGGATCATAGAGTTTTCATCCTTTCACTTCAGACTTTAAGCACTGACCAAAGCTCCCAACTGCCTACTGTAGAATTCTATAGCTTAGAGATGGCAAGGACCTTAGAGGTCATCCATCCTTACCTTGTCATTTTACATGTGAAATAGAAGCCTTGAAAGGTAGAAATAATTAGCCCAAAGTCACGAAGCTTATTAGTGCCAATACTCGGACTAAAACTATAGCTAGAAAATCTGATGCCTGGGGAAAGCACCAGAAAATGTGCCGAGTCGAAGCATCAGTAAAAATATTCTTGAATCACCCCCTCCTCCCAGAAAATTCAATTAATGGAAGAAGACATTTGGAAAAGCCCAGAGACTTCAAATCTCTTCTCAGGAACCAGTTCCTTTGGAAAAGAAGGAAAAAAAGATATTGGCTTGTGGAAGGAAGGCCAACAGAGACAGCCTAAGATGCCAAAAGGCCACCTCTCTGGAGGCTACCACTGAGGGAAGAAGCAGAGGAGGACTGGGCTAGAGAGGACATGATCACCTATGTTTTGGATCCTGGGAGAAGGCAGGAGGATCAGGCAGAAACGTGCGCTCTTGTGGCCATCTATTTTAACTCTTCTTTTTAAGCAGTTGCCAAGTTTAGTTGTTTTGCCTTCTGAAAGAGGAGAAGTACTGCCTTTCCCTCTAAATCTTAGCCCTTCAGGTTAATGTCCAAACTGCCACATGCCAATGACATCTCCATTAGAACAAAACCCCTGGCTGTTTCTGAGCCCAATGGACTACATCACACTGCTCAACTTTATGGATGCTTCTCTGTTGCCTTTGTCCCTTTCAAGTGTTCTATTGGGTGGCTTGGACACAAACCAAACCAGACCATTCCTTGGGACTTTCACTAAACTGTCACTAAACTGGAGTTGAGCACTTAGCCAATAAAGCATTTTAGCCATGAGCATGGTTCCTTCTTGCCGAGACAATTATCCCTGACTAAAACTGGTCATGGTAGTTTGATGACTGATTGAGCTATCTAATGTGAGTGTGTGTGTGTGTGTGTGTGTGTGTGTGTGTGTGTGTGTATGAAGGTGGTAGGTACTAGGTCCAAGAGTAGTCGATCTGTCACCAGGTATTGTTATAATGAGCAACCCTCATGTTTCCGTCAGTTTGGAAATGTGAAAGTGGCTGCTGCCAAATGGACGAGAAGAGGCCCTACTTTTGATCTCTCTTGATTTGTAGAGTGAGCCCAGAGAAACAGCAGAGTTGGCAGTGCCTTTCGCAAGAAGAGAATGGGAATAAATTAAATTCCACTGAATTTATATTTATAATTTCTCTCATAAATAGCACCAAGATCTTTCAAGATGCTTCTAGGCTGTACTTTAAAAAAAGAAAAGAATATACTTTTTAACATAACATATAATGCATGAGTCCTTCCCTGATGTCTTCCAGCGGTTAGGGCACATCCCTCCACTTTTCTATTTACTTTTGACATTTTCCCTCTTATCTGAGTACGTTTTATCCTCCCTACTCTCCTAGTTGATTGTAAGTTTCTCGAGGTCAAAAATCTTTCATTTTTGTCTGTATATCCTCAGAAGGAACCCACAACCTGACAATGCCAAATCAACAAAGTATTAATTTAATCCCTGTTAAGCCAGGGAAGGCAAAAAAAAAAAAATGGTCCCTTTTCTCAAAGAGTTCATAGTCTAATGGATGGGGTGGAAAGAACCAAATGTAAACAACTATGTCTAAACAAGATATATACAGGATAATTTGGATAAAATCGTCAAAGGGGAAGCACCAGCCTTAAGGGGAACTTTTATTTTTTCTTGGAGAAAGTGGTATTTTCTATGAGACTTGCAGGAAGCCAAGGAAACCAGAAGGTGGCAATGAGGAGAGAATTCTGGGCAAGGGAAAAGCCTGGAAAATACATAGAGTTGGCTGATGGAGCATCTTGAGAGAGGAAAAAATAGGTACACCTGTAGATGTGTTTAAAAAAGATGTTTGCAGAGTGGAAACTGAACTTAGCATAGAAGAACTTGGCATAAATCACACCTTAGACAGTTTCTCTCTTTATGAACCTGGGTAAGTCATGTCCTCAGTTTACTCATTCGTAAAAGGAGAGATTTGGACTCAATGACCCATAGAGTCCCTTCCAGCTCTATGAATTGAATCATCATTCTGTAAATGACTTCAACTTGCCTGGGTATTTAAATCACTTCCCACCTCTAAGATGGTAAGCTCTCCCATTTTCTAAGGTTTTAAAGCCCTTGGCAGAACTGTATACATTAGCAGATTGAAATGAGCTATATTGAAATTTAGCTATTCTAAGTAATCTAAGTCACAGAATCCCAATTTATATGTATTTAAAGCATACCAGCACTGATTAAATCAATGCAAATTAAGTTAAATAAGAGCAACATGAATCAAGTGTTTCGGCAAAGTTGAGCTGTGAAACAACTTTTGAGTCATGGCGGCAGCGAGTTTATTTGGCTGTTTTTCACGCCGTTTTAATATGGTGTTTCTTAACATCTAAGCTGCCAGAGGATGAACCCATCTAGCCTTCTTCCTTGCACTGTGTTTTTTCCCTTTACTGTCCTTTATGGGAAATGCACGCCTCCTTGAATATCACCTCTTTTTCTCCACCTCCTGGAGATTTGTCAATGGATTTCTTCTCATCCAATGTTGGAAGATCCAGCCCTCTTCAAATTAAGCTGTCAGCTACTGCACAGTACTCAAAGTTTATCAGAAAACATTAGAACATTCTTGCTCAGTAGTGAATAAAACTTGGTTTGTTTATCTCTAGGGCTTAACTCAGTTCTTTAAAAAGAGTAGGGACATGATATGTGTTGTCAAATAGAAAAAAAATACACAACATATATAAGACACTTACTGTATGCCAAGCACTGAGGTTATGCTACGAATTTTGGGATGCAAATGAAAAACCAAAGAGAGTTCTTGTCTTCAAGGGGCGAACATCCTAACCAGGAAGATACTGTAAAAAGGAGAGACAATTTAGATCAGAAAGTGAAAGCATTGTTAAGTGAAAGCATAGAGAAAAATTCTATTGAAGACAAATGATGAAGTTGATTTGATGATGATATCTGGTTAATGAAGAGGAGTGAGGAAGAAAGTTAATGATAATGAGAGAATAGGACATGAAGTGAAGCCGTGGGTAGGACCTAACTAAGAATGTCATCCAGAAGAGACAATCAGCAATAAAAACAACTGCTGGTGTGGAATGTTTTTGAGACAGTGAGACAGTACAAAATCAGTGGCCAACAAGACCCAATCTGAAGCATCAGGTAGAGGAACAAATTGGAAACCAGGTTAACAGACTGGAAATCCACAGAACAGCATATAGAGAGAATCAGTTATAGAAATGAGCACTTGAGATGTGAAAAAGAGAAGGTGTGACCTATATGTCCAACCCAAAGCGGGAACATGGCAGAGAGATCAGAATCAGGAAGCACACCCTAATGTAAACTCCCAGTTTACCTTGGTGGAAGAAGTAAAGATGGTCTTAGAGGAAAGTATCTCTTTTGCTTAGCCTTAGCCCATGGGATAATCTTCTCATGACCAACTTGCTGCTTTCTCTTGGTAGTGGTAAAGATGTATGAAGGAAGGTGGCTAGGTGGTGCAGTGAATAGAATACTGGCCCTGGAGTCAGGAGTTCAAATCCAGCCTCCAACACCTAACACTTACTAGCTGTGTGACCTTGGGCAAGTCACTTAACCTCAATTGCCCTGCCTTCCCCCCTCCAAAAAGCAAAAAACAAACAAACAAACAAAAAAAAAACCAAGGATGGTGGGTCATGGTAGGAAAGACTAAAAATATAGACATAGGAAGTCAAGAGTCATCTAACCTCTTTATGCTGCAGTTTCCTCATCTCATTCTGTGATTCCATCATGGGACGAGGAGGTTGGATTTGATGATCCTGTCATCCAATGGTCTCTTTCCCATCTCCTTTGAATCTGTACCCATATCTCAACCCTAACTCTCAGTCAGTATCTTATGTAAACCTATAGCTGTCCAAAATAAAGCTTCTACTTACAATGCATTGTGGGGTTTGACTTTCCATTAGTTGTCTTCGTCAGCATTCAAAGAACTTGTCCCGGGAGTGGGCGATTTTAATTTTCTTCTGTGGCTTAGACCAGTCTGGACCTTGATCTTTCGACTGTTGTCTTTAATTTTCAATAGCACTGAACCATGGCTTCTCTTTCAAAAGAAACATTGAGAACAAGTAGAGGGTGGGGAGCCACAGTTTCAGAAGCAGAAAATTAAATGTGTTATTTTGGTGAGTATGCACATCCTCTGTGCTGTTGGCATTTTGACAAAGTGTCTCTAAATGGCTCTCCTGGATCTGGGGGGAGGGAGGTGAAGGTAAGGTCCTCAGATGTAATAAGTCCTTCTCCTAGGAAGTCTGTGAGCAAAGACAGCAGGGGTACAAGTCTCAGGGGATTTTGTTTTGTTCTTCCCTTTAAGTTTGGAAGTAAGTCAGGCTTTGTGCAGAGCACTGTACAGTTTGCAGTGGGAAGCGATAAGAAAAAAAAAGTTGCAGAGTTGGAACTAGGGCAGGTGACTGGGACTTTGTCCCAGGTTGACAAATTTAGAGGATACTGGTGGCAGATGCAGTACCTCAGCAATGTAGAAACTATTGAGTTTAGCAAAAATAATTAATTAAAATAGGAAGCTTCTAGAGCTCAGGATGGGGTAAGTTTCCTCTCTACCAGTCAATCTGGCAACTTCCACAGCAGTTTTGTGACGGCGTCCTAGAGTTTCTGTCTTTTCTGTACTGTGGAGCAGTGATCTCCCCCCTCATAACTTGGGATCTGATTCATTCTTTTTGCCCCAGATACTGTTTGTTGAACTTAAATGACCATAAAAGCAGAGATTTGGAGCTGGAGGGGACTTCAGGTGATGGGTTCTAATCCCCTCACTTAACAAAGACCTAGACTTAGGGCTGAAGAGTTTATGCAACATTCCCAGGGTCATACAACTAGCAAGTATCAAAAGTGGGAATAAAACCCGGGTCTCCCTGACACCAAGCCCATGCCATGCTACCTAACTTTCTCTGGGTGCCAAAATTCCTAGTTATGTCTCTTGAAGTGCCCTAACCCACTCAGCCTTGTCTTCAGACAAACTTTACTTCAGGTCAGACAATAATGTATACATTAAAAAAAACATATGAAGAAAGTGTTTTGTTTATTTATTTTTTTTAATCATTTGAAGAGAGGCTTTAAAATTTTAAGAACAGAAAGTGGTCTTTAAAATCATCCATTCCAGACTGCCCAATTTACAGATGAAGCAACTGAATCCCAGAGAAAAAAAGTGACTTGTCAGTGGATTATGCTACTAAACCATTTCCAGGTCTCCAGGACTCCAACATCACAATTTTGCCAAGGAAAAAGGCCGTACAATGTGCCAAATAGTGAGCAGCTACCACTGGCTTTTGCCTCCCCACTTTAGAGATGAGGGAACAGGCACATACTGTTGGCTGGACCCAGAAACATCATGCAAAATAAAATTCAGTACAAACCATTGCAGTGGGAAAATAACAAGCTCAGGGTACAGGGGTGTGAGGAAAAAAAAAGAACTGCATTGGAGAGAAAGGGACTAGTTTCTCTCATAATCCTCTCCCCTCCAAACCCACCTCCCCCTTCCAAGGAGATTAAATTAGAACATGCCAAAGAGGGCCATCACTGTATCATATAGGGCCAATCTGACAAGAAGCCCTGGAAGCACGGGCGCTAGTGGAGGGAGGGTAGCTTGAGAGTCCTTAATTGAGAGAAGACAACTATTCTGCAGAGAAGAGGTGACCCTCTATGGGACTGCAAGAACACAGAAATATTATGGTGGCAGTGCAAGGGATGATAGAGAAAGTGGTCAGTGGACAGTGGGGGACGGAGAGGACAGGTGATCATTTTTGTAGGATCCTAGATCTAGAACAATGTTGCAAAGAAAACCCCCAGCAGACTGCTTCCAGGTAAATAATAATCAATTTATTAATTAGACTAGCCAATAATCAATAAATTGATGGTCAGTAATTTTTCTCAGTTCCAAAAGATGCCAAGGGAGACTTTGAAACACATTAAATCAAGTATATATTTTCGGAGTAGGGAAATCTTCCGACAAATGAAACTCAACCCTGATTGTGGGACATTTAATGAGGAGGTGGGCTAAAAGTCTTCAGCACCTCCTGCTCAAAATGTGACTTGATCATGAGACTCAAGTTTTTTAGGCAGGGGAAGTCATTTCCTTTCTGGACCTCCCTGGCTAATTTTCTCCTACATGAACTGGGTGACTGTAAACTCTTAAAGAGGTCATCAAGGGCAGAGGTTCCTTCACCCAGGGAAAAGGCTCACCCAGGCAGGATACTCTTTATACTGTGAACAAAAATACTATTTCCCTGTGGGATGGAGTCAAGACCAACCTACCTAACTGGCATGTGCCTTGGGCTAGGAAAAAACATATCGCTCACTCAAGTCCTTCTGAGACTGACTGACCTTTTCAAGATTGGGGTCCTAAAGATAGGAGAAAAAAAGGATGCATTACAAATTAATAATTTGTTATTATTATAATAGTATAAATTAATTTCTCTCAGTTGGGAAAGTTCTCAGATAAGAAAACTAAAATGAAGATAAATTAAGTGATTTATTCAAGGTTGTGTAAGCTTCAGCAGTAGAATAATAGATTCTGAGTTTCATATCAAGGGGCCTATTATGAGATTCACAAATATCTTCTCATTGAGATCATCTACAGCTATGAACCCCAACTCTGACATTTAGTGCCTGAGTAACCACGGGCCCATTGATATTTCCCCTCTAGTCCTCAGATGCCTTGTCTTTAAAATCTGTCTATGAGGGGATTGAGAAGAAAAGTTGACTTGTAAGGTTCCAATTATCTCTAAAGTCCTATGAATGACTAATAAGCTACTAGCATCTGGCAAGAAATTGAAGTTCAACATCCTTAAAAAGAGGTGCATGGACACCATCATTGAGTCAGCTGTCTCAGTTTCATATTGAGTCACTTTGTACACACAGGAGAGGCAAAGGGGTTGGGGATTAGAAATGTCCCTCAGGAACAAGAAAATGTTTATACAATATCTGTTCTGATTTGTACCCATTTTTCCTTCCCCCCAACAAAACTCTCTCTTAGTTATCTCAAATGTTCAGGGTCCTCATGGTATAGCCTCTATCTCATCCCACCGGTGCCATATCCCCTGACCTTGTTCTTTTTCCTGACCCCTCCTTTTATCTCTCTTTCCAATAGTTGTGATCAAAAGTGACCTATTATCTGTGCTTTAGCTTTGGAAGGCATCTGTTTGACTAATGTAGACAATGATTTCATGGATGTTATTGGTGAGACTGCCATACACATGAGGCTGTGGGGCACACAGCTGCCCCAAACTCTGCAGGGTGACTTAAGGGCCTTGGGAAGTGCCCTCAAGACGTGCTGGCTGTCGGAATCTCATCTAGGTGTGCTGAAGTGAGAAATGTGAACAAAGAGTGTTTGCCGCTGAGTCAAGGCAGAGAACAGTTGTGTGAGTGACAGTCAGATTAGTGTGATAGGAGTTGGTGTGTCGTGGTAGAGTGATTCGTGAGCTGGTGCAGAGTGGGAGGAGTGATTCAAGAGAAGTGAGTTGGTGTGGAATTTGGAAAGAGTTTGTGAAAAAGAGTGAGGGGAAGATGCAATGCCTGTTATAGGGGAAAAGACAGAAATACAGAGGGGAGAGAGACAGGAGAGAGACATAGAGACAGTAGAGAGACAGAAAGACAGAGGAGAGAGAAACAAAGACTGGAGGGGGTGGAGAGACAGAGAGAGAAACAGAGAGACGGGCAGAGATAGAGAGACAGAGACAATATCAAAAGAGAAAGGAAGACAGACGGGAGAGAGAAACAAAGATGGGCAGAGAGAGAAACAGAGAGACAGGGACAGAGGGAGAGAGGGACAGAGAGACAGGAGAGAGACAGAGAGAGAGGAAGAGGAAAATAGGGGATGGTGGTGGTAAGACTTCTGACTAGTTCAACTCTGTATTGACACTTGAAAGGGACCGACTGTTGATAATATTGCATGTGCTGTTTATGCTTATGTCTCCCCTTAGGCATGTGCAATATTTCTGTTGTTCATGAAGAATTGAGGATTTAAGACAAGTGCTAGAGAAGCTTTTAAGTTTTTCCCAGTTTTCTCCTCTGGTTGCTGCCACCAGTTGATTGGTTGTGAATGCCTTAGTAAAGCAGTAGAGACTTGATCCTTCATTTGTCGAAGGCCTATGGCATCAGGGGAATGATGACGTGACATGCAGTTGGCTTTGATTTGAGTGAGGGAGAGCTGTGATTAGTTTTAGTGTGGCCATAGGTAATCAAACACCAAAAAACCTAGTGGGGGCAGGGAGATACCAAAATACAATGATATTTGTTTTTTATAAATGAAAATATAATTATTTATTTGGACAATAAGAGACATTCAGCTCACATTGTAGCTAGAAAAATATGAATTACAATAGCATATAAAAGTTTTAGAAGGAAAAAAATGTGCTTCTACATACAACTGGTGTAATTTGTCACTAACTTCCTGATGACTTACTATATGTCACCTATTTAGGGCAGGAAATTTTCATATCTTCTGTCCAGTTCTCTTGTTTTTTTTTTTTTATTTTATCCAACTTTTGATCATGGTATATTTTTATTATTCCCCTGAGACATAAATTGTCTCCAATGACTATGTGCCCCTCCCTCAACAAATCTATTTGTCTGCTCCCAGGGCACAGAGGATCATGTGTCTCTGTTTTGGGGAAAGCATATTAATGTGCCTGCCTTCCACTACTTTAACCTCTTACTCAGGGCCTCATCTGAAAGGAAGTGATAAAATTTGGCTCTTTAAATGCTCCAGATCCATTTTCCCCGTATACACAGTTTGAAACAAAACATAACAAAGTCTTAAACAATAAAGCAGGTGTCTTCACAGCATGGATAGCTGAAACAACTAGGTTAGCATGCATTTCCATTCAATTGTGCTTTTTTGACAAAAAAAATAAACTGAACATAAATATTAAAGACAAGTTTAAATAGAATACAACTGTTAGAGCAAGATATAAAAAAATATAGATATATTCATACAATTGGGAAACGTAATCATTGACCTTTAATTATTCTGAATCATAGGCACATTTCCCTTATGTAGTCTAGTTTAAATTCACCCTATTCTTTATACATCTAGTCAGCACTTGCCCAAGCTCTGTAGAATGTTCTGTGTGGTGCTTCAGGACTTATATCAATCAGGGAGTTATTTTAAGAGCATTAAATTGAGGGGAAATGAGCTAGATGCTAGAAGCAACTTGAGAATCGTATTTTGATACCATTCTCAACCTCAAGCAGCTTTCATTCTATTTACAGCCAAAGGCAATGGATGGGAGTCTCTTTTGAACCCAAGAATTTATCCTGGATGACAGTGATCACTACTTTTTAAAGTGTTTATTCATTCCTCTCTGTCTTAACTTACCTGATGGCAAAAAACACAGCCCAAATCAAATCATTTCCTGAAGCTATCTTGTTCTGCCTAATTGGAAGTTTGTTGTATGTTTATCTCAAACCAATTCCCAGTAGAATTCCCACTGGTTGATTCTTCAGGGCAAAATTCACATTTCTTAATGATTTTATACTTATCTCCCTTACCTCCCCACCCCCACCCCAACAACCTGAAATACAAACTGGTCATTAAAAAACACATACACACACTTTCCATAAAATCTTTATTTATTGTGTATTTCCAGAGATCTTAAACTTTACAAGAATGGAATATCCTAGGAGTGTCAGCCCAGATTCAAACTCAGGCCCTCTTGTGCAGTAATCATGAGAACTAGGCATCTAGATGGTTCAGTAGATAGGAATGTTGGATTTGGAATTAGGGAAAGTTGAGTTTAAGTCTTACCTCCTTGCATATTAGTCATATGAACATGACCAAACCACTTGAGCTTTATCTGCCTCAATTTCCTCAGCTGTAAAATGAGAATAATAATAATGGTCACTTCCCCAGGTTTCTAGGAAGATCAAATGCAATAGAATATACAAAACAATTTCCACATTTTTAAATGCTAGCTAAATGTTAGCTTCTATAATGTCCTCACAGTGGGCATCCCCTTCTATGTTACATTTGTAGCCCACTCAGTTTTTCCTTTTGATTCCTTCTGGAATTCCAGTCACTAATAGATCTCTTTGAGGTGCTGAATGAAGGCTTCTAGTTCATTTATTACTCTCTAGGTATTGATGTGGTGGGGGGAAAGTGTACTGGATAGAGGACTCAGGAAGACTTGAGTTCAAATATGACCTCATATACTTAAGAATTGTATGACCCTAGGCAACTCACTTAACCCTCTATGCTTGAGTTTCCTCATCTATGAAATGAACTGAAGAAGGAAATGGCAAACTGATACAGTATCTTTGCCAAGAAAATCCCAAATAGGGTCATGAAGAGTCAGACACAACTGAAATAATTGAACAACAGAAACAATGGGTATCGATCTAAAATTCAGATTGTCTTTTCTGCCACAAGGTAGGGCCATCTTTTCTGATCGTACACTTCCTGCACTATGCTTTTGATTTCACTTCTTACATCAAAGTCATCATTGGTAGTATATGATGGTCCACTTATAAGCATCAACATTCTCTTCATTGTCTTCTGCGATATGTGCAATTTTAATTCCTTGGGTATCATAATTTTCATTATCATTGGTAATACAAGAGGATCATTAGGTTTGTTTTCAAATAGATACTTTAGTGAGAGAGTAGTCTGGGACAATTGAAAACACTGTTCTATTTCCCCAGTTCAATCCAATCCTTCCTTCTTTTTTCTTTAAGGTAGTATGGAAAATGGACTGAATTTGGGGTAAACAGGGTGGGGTTCAAATTCTAATTTTGTCACTACTTGTGGGATCCGGGCAAATCACCTAACCTTGCTGCTTCTCATTTCTTAAAAAATTTGTAGAATAAAGGGGTCTCCATGAAATAATAGTTGTTATTTTTAATGCTATTATTATTATTATTATTACTATTACTCTTAATTTCATTTACATAGAACTTTAAAATTTGAAAAGAACTTCACAGATATAATCAAATTTTATCCTCAAGCATCCTAATAAGGTAGATGCTGTTTTTACCTCCATTTTTTACATAAGGAAACTGAGGCAGATAAGACTTGCCTAGAATCACACATCTACTAAGTGTCTGAGGCTGGATGAACTTTCTGATTTCAGGGCCAGTGCTCTATCCATTTTACCATCTAGCTATCTACATAGATGGCCTCTATGATCACTCCCAACTTTATATGGTTCTTTTTTCAAATTTATTTTGTCAAGAAAAATATTTGTTATCTAATTAGGTTATTTTCATAAGAATTTCTTTCTTTTTTTTTTAGTGGAAAGTACTCTGTGAGTCTATAGTTGTCGAATTCATCTTCGCTACTCCATTCTGATAACTCTACTGTTAGGATTTTTTTCTATTTTTTTTTTTTGGTGGTGTCATGTAGTACTTACCACAATTGTTGCATTCTGAATCTCTATTTTGAAAATAGCTTTTGTGTTAAACATGTGGGAAGCTTTTGGTATGCTCTGAAAAGCTTCAGTATCTTCCATTTTTTAATCGTGATCTATTTTTTTCTACCAATTATTTAAGTAACCTCCCTTGTACCCATTCAGTGTTGAATTCACTGAGTGTCAATATACATGTTGATTTGACTTGGCAGATTTTATCAAGTCCGTCATGGAAATTCTCTGTTTCTTCATTCTCTGTGACAGATGTTGGCACATCGATGACAATTATATTCATGAAGGACATTTTGCTTATAATACCCATGAGCACTGCACTACAAATCAATCAGATATTTGAAGAAATGATTTGTGTTTGTGTATATCTTATTGCCTTTGTTATTATGGAGTAAAACCAATTCTGTCAACTTTTTATTTGCTTCTCTCCAAAGGACTTGTAAGCCACTCAGCTTTCCACTCAGCGGAAACATCCTTATGTCTTCTGGTTTCATTGACAGCAAACTTGTCAAAGTGGACATGTCTCAGTTCCTCTGATAATATGCTGATTGCTCCTTGGAAAAGGATCTCAAAGTTAGAGTACCCAGAGTCAAGTTAATGTTTATAGATAAGGCTTCATCCATTGCCATCCTTGGAACCTTCTTGCCTCTTTTCCACCAATCTATCACTGTCTACAAAGAAACATAGCAGGGCAGTGCAGGATTTAGGGCATTAAATGTGTTTTTTCTTCTGATTTGGGTTTTGCCTGTTATATTTTCTTTTATTGAAAAGGATGTGAAGCCAAAAAGTTAATTATCATGTGATCAGCCTATTTCTCATGAGGTTCTAAGAAATATAGTTATGTTAATGAATCAAAAAGTATTTATTAATTGCATATAGGATTTTAAAATCACAGAATTAGAGTCAGTTAGGGTCTTAGATATTATGTGCCACAAATATCTCATTTTACAAATCAGGAAACTTAGTCCAAGGGATGTGATGGGGCTTGCTAAAGGTCACAAAGATAAGTGTTAAAGGCAGATTTTGAATACAGGACTTCTCTCTCCAGAAATTATGATCATTCTCTCTTCCAAGATGACCTCATAATGTCCATGGAAAACAGATATGGCTACTCTTGAGCACTAGAGTCAAGGCTTTCCAGTGTGGCAGAGCCTTCGGAACTTGTACTCTTTCTGGCAGAGCCTTTGAGCATCTGGGGTCACTTCCAAATCATGTCGAGGTCTTGGGGGAATAATTTTGGTGAAAACAATCACCATTTGTTCTGACCAGGGCAAAGTACAAAAGATTACCTCATCTTATTACTTCATCTAGATTTTCTTTACTTTACTTACCTGGTAACTTTGACTTTACTTACCAGTGCTTTGACTTTACTTTGACTCTTTGACTTTACTTACCTGGTAACAAATCTTCTATACAAACCCCATTATGGTGAGTCACTACACATACTTTTTAAAGGGAATAGCATGGCCTCATGTTACTCTATCTGCCATACAATGTATAGCATTGTAAACACTACACATTATTCATATAGTCAAGAAAGCACATGTCCTCATGTCAATTTTGTGTCTTCTGGTTTCTTTGACAGTAAATTGGTCAAAGTGGATATGTCTCAGTTCCTCTGATAATATATTGATTTCTCATTGGAAAAGGGTCTCACAGTTAGAATACCCAGAGTCAAGTTACTTTTTGTAGATAAGAATTCATCCATTGCCATTCTTGGAACCTTCTGGCCTCTTGTCCACCAATATTTCACTAAGCTTACTAAACCAAAGTTAGAAAGTGGTTTTAAATTCCTTTATCTTTGTAGGTTCTGAATGGGTATTGATAATGCATGTTAACATAAAATGCACCTTTGGTAGGATCTTTAAAATGATAAAGTTTAACTCTCTCTCAAACAACCTGACCCAATTTCACAGATGAAGAAAGTGATTTCCAGAAATATTTAGTTATTTCCCAATATAGTAAGGAGCAAATGTAGAAAACAAGTCTTTTGACTTCAGATTCAATGCTGTTTCCCATAATATATTTTTTTAAAGTAATATTTTTTTTTTTGGCTTTTTGGAGGGGGAAGGCACGGCAATTGGGGTTAAGTGACTTGCTCAAGGTCAGATAGCTAGTAAGTGTGTCAAGTATCTCAGGCTCGATTTGAACTCAAGTCCTCCTGACTCCGGGGCCTCTATTTACTGACTCCAGGACTCTATTCACTGTGACACCTAACTGCCCCTCCCAGAACATATTAGGATCATAACTGATGATGGAAGGTATTTGGGATATATATTTTTGTTCAATCATTTTTCATTCATGTCTGACTCTTCATGACACCTTTTGGTGTTTTCTTGGTAATGATATCAGAGTGGTTTGCCATTTCCTTCTTTAGATCACTTTACAGATGAGGAAACTGAGGCAAACAGGGTTAAGTGACTTGCCCAGGGTCACACTGCTAGTAAGAGGCCAGACGTGAACTCGGGAAAATGAATTTCCCTGATTCCACAGCCAGTCATCCCTATAATGTTTTGTGGTTAATATCAGAGAAGAAAGCTACATTGTTTCCTGTGTCTATTCCATAGGGCCTTGGAGTGGATGGAATATGATCCAGACTGAGTGTGACATCATTTGTCCAGATATCTATTGTGAATTTGTGTTTCCCCAGCCTCATCAGAGTCCACATTTATTTTCATCATCGTGACCAGTTTTTTGTTGTTCAATTTCTTTATCCCAACTCAATAAATTCAACTAAACTTAGAAGGTTTAGCTTCCTATCCAAGCAGCTTAGGTGAGGAATGACTAAATGACACTTAGAGATTTGGGAGGCTTGGGACCTGAGCTCAGTATTAGTGAACAGTGTGAGATAGCCACATATGGAAAGGGAGATAATAAGCATTTATACAATGCCTATGCCAGGCACTGTGCTAAGAACTTTGCAAATATGATTTCATTTGATCCTCACAACAACCCTAGGAAGCAGAGGCTGTTAAATTCACCATTTGACAATTGAAGAAACTGAGGCAAACCAGAGTTAAATGATTGACCCAGTTTTGTTGGTATTTGTTCTCTGTTCTCAAAGTAGACCATGATATCAGGAAGGTGATGCCATGACATGCAAGTGAATTGGATTTGTGAGGGAGGGCTATGCAAGGTCACCAGCCTCACTCTCCTCCGGAATCATCTGAGCCCAGTGGCAAGATATGGATCAGGACAAGTGGAGATGGTTCTGGATGCTTTGAGAGACCTTGGCCTTTTTATGCCTTTTAAGCCTTAAGACCCTTTTAAGAGGTCTCAGTTTGACTGAGGCAACACCCTGGCTGTGATTAAGGCTAGGTAAGAAATGAGACAGAGAATGTATTTTTTTTTTATCTAGTCAAAAAAAGATCAGTTTGGAAGGGGAAGACCCTCAGGAGTTTTGGTCAAAACATAATTACTATTTATGCTCATTCTGAGCCTGTCTGTGCCCAGACAGTGACAAAGTGGAGTTTGACCTAGACCCTATTGTTTGCCAATCAATGGCCATCAGAGGCATTCACTCAGATAGTAAGTGTGTGAAACTAGATTTGAACTTGGAAATTCCTGACCTCCTGAGGCTCTGACTTTATGCACTGCATCACCCAGGTGCCTTCATTCTTCAATGGAGAGCCATAGACAAGGAGATACAGATAGAGAAACAAACAAGTATTTTATGGAATTAAGTGGCTTGCTACTCTAACTAGCCACATCTGTACGGAATCAGCCAGAATCTCTATTTCATCCCAGAATGAGGAGAATGATACTAACTCATTTCCTATAGCAACTGCAAAAGAAAAAAAAAAGTCAAGGTTTATTAAATCTTTTCATTTCTTTTCTTCTTTTTTTAATCAAGCCATACATTATTCATTAAACACGACAAGTCAAGTCTTGGTATGTTAGATACAATGTTACTTAAAAGTCCCAGAGGATACCCCAATAATGGATACTACATTTAATTTTATAGGGGAAAAGAGAACAGGAAATTTAGGGGGAAGCATGCCTTTTTAGCTAGAGCACTGAATATGGACTCAGTAAGAACTAGGTTGAGATCTTCCCCATGATACTTATTTAACTGTGTGACTATAGGCAAATCAATTTGCTTTTATGAACTCCCATTTTCTTCTCTACAAAATGAGGATAATATCTAACACTCTCATTTACAGTTATGGAAACAAAGACACAGAGAGGGGACAGGTCTTGTTTAGGATTCCTCAGTGAGTAAGAGGAAGGATCAGCATTTGAACTCAGGTCCCTTTTCTCCAAAAAAACCACATTCTTTTCCACTATCATTTTTGTCATGATTATTATCCTTCTTTTCATCCTCCTTCTTTTACTCCTCTTCCTCATCATCATTTGTAGTGCTTTAATGCTCAAAGGACTTGACGTGAATTATCTTACTTGATTCTCACAATTCTATGAGGTAACTTCTTTTATTAGCTCCATTTTACACATGAGGTAACTGAGAAAACTTAAGTCACTTAGCTAGTAAGCCTTTAATCTGGATTGTAATTCATCTTTTTGACCCAAAGTATAGAGTACTCTATATACCATGTTGTATGGTTTCTTCTACTTGGAGTAGTAAAATAACAGATCCAGAGTGAAATGTTATGCATTATTACTTCTTTATCCTACCTTTGATCATCAGTTTCCTACTTGGAAACTTTTCAATAGATGTGTGATCTTATTAATATGAGTAATTCTTCAGATGATGCAGGTCTCAACCTATTCATGCCTGCCCATTATATGTGATTCTTTTGCTTATTCTCACATAATAAGGTATTCACCTGATGTGTTGGGGTCCTTCTTTTTGGTACATTTCCTATAAAACTATTTCTATTTCACAGAATAATTGTGTTATTTTATGGAGGAAGTTATTTGAATTTTCCCCCCTTTTCTTCTGTCTCTGGCCATATCTATACTTACCTTGGAGAGCAAACCTAGTGGGTAGGAACAAATCAGCTTGTTTCATCATCCTCAATTCAGCAAATGTTTAATTAAGTCCCTACTGTGAGTGGAACACTGTGCTAGACGTTGGATAAAATCCAATCGGAAAATATGATGAGGCAGCACATAGGAGCTCATCACCACTCATTCACTGCATTGGAATCAGAGCATTCAAAGTTAAGATTGTATTCTTCATGAGAAGTCCCATATTTCTGTGTATGCTTGTGTGTTCATGTGTGTGTATATGTGTGTGTAGGGGGGTATTTAGGAAGGGAGAAGAGATGGTTACTGCAGCATGAAGGGTCCCAGATTGCTGGGGTCATCTCTATTGAATAGTATTATGCAATTACTGAGACTGAAGGATTGTGTTGTGCTGGTGGACTCATTAATCAGCTACCTTCATAGAAATATATTCATTGCTTTCCTGATGTCACTCAAAATTCCATGATCCACCCATTAATTTCAACACCATATTGCCTATACTCTGGCAACACTTCTTAACCTTTTTTTTCCCATCATACCAAAACCTTGAACTTTGCTCTGAAGACATTGAGTTCTGATAGGTGACCTTTTACCGCACCGAGCTTACTTGAGTGTCGTCTCATAGCCATCGACAAATGCTGAGGAAAGAAAGTCTACCCCCTTCCTCCTTCTAGTATGTATCACCTTTTCCCCACTAGAATGTAAACTTGCTGAGGTCTAGGACTGTCTTACTTACTTGTATTTGTATCTTCAGCACTTAGAACAATATCTGGCCTATAGTGTGTGTTTAATAAAATCTTGTATTCATTCTTTCATCTTTTTATTCAAGACAAGATTCAGTCATACAAATTTAATGCATCATCATGCTCCTCTCTACTTGAACCTTGAAGAACACTCCTGGATCCCTCTTGGTGTCTGATAAACAAACTCTAACCTTATATTCCCATATCCAAGCCTCCAGCACATTTTCTGGCCATCTGTACCCCATGGCATACATGGCCAGTATAGGCAACCCCCTTCCAATATAGTATCCCTGTATGTGTTTTCTTCCCCTGATAGGATGTAAACTCTAAGTTCAAGGACTGTCTTACTTCCTTACTATGTATCCTCACTTAGAACAAAAGCCTGGTACCAAATATACTCTCTTTCTACATAGATAAATAGCTACTTATATCTATCTGAAGTCTGGCTATCTATCTATCCAATAATATTGGTCTGCAGTTCTATTTGACAATATTTTATCAATCACTTGCAATGTGTGAGTTACTATGCTAAGAACTGGGGTTATACAGCCAAAAGAATTAAAGCCACCTCGGCTCTCAAAATAAACTAAGATTTTACTAGTCCCAAAGGGAGCTCAAGGCTCCCTTCGAGAAGAGATGAATGATTGGTACTGGCCTTTGGGATTCTCAGGTGTGCCCCTATATCAACTCACACATCCTCTTTGCTTTAGTCTCCTAGAGAATTTAGAGGAGAGAGATCAGTGGGCTCTGGGCATTCAATTGGGCATAACAGAGGTTGTGGGGTTTGTGCTGGACCATGAATATTGATCAGGATTTGGACAGGTAGAAATAAGTAGAGGGCATTTCAAGTTTACCCAAAACAGGTAAAGGGGGAGCAACGTATGATCTGTAGGATGAATGGTTGGAAAAGTGCTATTGAAGAAGAGGATACATGTAGGGGAATAGTGAGCAATCAAGTTCAAAAACTAGATCAGAACAAGGAGGTATAATGCCCTGGTGGTAACATTAAGAAGCATGTAATTTTCTGGTAGGTACTGGGGAGCCATGGAAGATTGTTAAGCATGGTCTTGATATGATGAAAATGATATTTGAGGATGATGGCTCCCATCAGTGTGATGAAATAGAGTTTGGGGGTAGGAGGGTGTGAGTAAAAGGGAGGCTATTGGAAATGTCTCAAAATGAGCATGGGATTCCAGGTCAGTGTGCTGGCAGGGAACAGGACTTCCTGCTCCAGGGAATACTCTTGGACAAGTGTATTCTAGTGGGTGCTTAGGGTAGAGGAATAAGGATTGTGTGAGGTGGGAAGGTTTATTAGAAGCAATTATGTTTCTTGAATGTGGTACATTTTATTGAGTTGCATATATTAAAACAATTTATAATGTACAGTAAAACACGAAAGCAACTGCAAATAAACTGCACCTCGGTGTAATCACATGATAAATCTTTTCTGGAGAAGGTGCCTGGGAGCTTTACAGAGTCCATGGCTTTCCTAACTTGCAGAAGGGGCGTATATTGCAAGCCCTGCTAATTATTACACCACTGTGTGGGGACAGATTTTGGTGAGGAGTGGAAGTGCAGGTTACAAAATGGAGGAGAAGAAATCCATAGAGATTGAGGTTTAACTTGTGAATGAGGGAATGAATGAATGAATGAGGGAAAAAAATCTCAAGGACTCACTAAGTGCCATGCATGGAGCTAAGTTCTAGGGATACAGATAGAAAAGGCAATTCAGCCTCTACCCTCAAATATCTTATATATATATATATTAAGCAATTGGGGTTAAGTAACGGTCAAGGTTACACAGCCAGTTTTTTCTGGGTGTGGTGCTAAGTATGAGATCCCGGATTCAATCCCAGGTCATCCCGACTTTGGGGCCGGTGCTCTTACCTGCTGTGCTACCTGGCCACCCCAATGTCTTATATTCTAAGAGAGGAGAAGAGCACATACAAGTGAGTTTGGCCAGGGAATGGTATCTTTGTCTATAAAGTCAAAGGGAAACAGTCAATTACCTAATAGTTACTTATTCAGTTTGCTGACCAGAGGGTCTGGTAACCTTTTCTCTGGGCTGAGAAGACATCCCTCATGGTAAAAAGCCACTGTGGATCCTGTGACAGCTGTGTTTTTGGCCACAATAGGAAGGCCTAGTATCTTTGTCTGTTCCAAGAGGTCACAGAACAAAACCAATTTCCTTCCCATCTCAGGCCTCAGTTTCCTCATTTATTAAATGACAGGGGTTGGATCATTTGACCTCTAAGGTTGTTTCTAGATCTACGTCTAAGCCCTTTAAATGCTGTGTATGAGTTTGGGTAAGAGACATTTCTCAAGATAAAGAATTCCATGTACCCAATTTTACAGTGCCTTTATCTTATTTGGATGGGTTCTCAAATGCAAATTAATTATTATCCCATGAGCAGGCTTGATTTTCTTCATATCTACTGACTTTTATTAGTTCAAGATACTAGATGAAAATCAGCCCTGATCATTGGTAGTAAAATGCCCAGGGAGGGAAAAGAATATTCTCCAGTTCTCAGCCTGCATTCTCTCATCTCTCATACTGGCCTCTGTCTGAAAATAGATCCTTGGCCAAGGATGTGTGAATGAGTGTGTGTGTATATGTGTGTGTGTGTGTGTGTGTGTGTGTGTGTGTGTGTTTGGCAGCAAAAAGCTCACCTTCCTCTCTTAGCAGTCTTTTCTTCCACGCCCCAACTTTACTGAAAGCCAGCCACTGTATTTACCATTGTCATAGCAACACAGAACATGGGCCCCTGATGGACTACATCTAGAAAAAAAAAAAGAATCATTTTCCCTTTCTGCAACATATTAGTGGGAACCTTCCCACAGACCCTCTCACACAAATCCCCCACCAGACGTAGGCATGCTGCCTTACAGGCAGCCCACTCTGGCAAAGGATCGGGCAGGTTTCCTGAGTAAGCCCACATGGGGCTGATTTTTGTGTTACTATGACAATTGTAAATACACTGGAGGAGGCTTCTGCTGAGCAGCCTGGTCCTTCTGGAAGCTTGAGGAACCTGCTGGTTCCTCAGTACTTTGGCAATGATTGTTTTACTTGAGTTTTTCCACCTCTGGATATCACAAAATCACAGTATCTCAGTATTGGAAAGGAACTTGAAAGCTGTCTAGTCCATTCTGTATAGGAAAAATAATCCCCAAAGTACCATACTATGTGATATTCTAGACAGAGTGTTGGATCTGGGAGGAAGGAAAGAAAGAAGCAAGGAAGGGAGGGAGGGAGGAAAGAAGGAAGGAAAGGAGGAAGGAAGGAAGGAAGGAAGGAAGGAAGGAAGGAAGGAAGGAAGG
>NW_027185697.1:6313095-6321252 GCF_028583685.1 Petaurus breviceps papuanus | reverse complement strand
GAAGGAAGGAAGGAAGGAAGGAAGGAAGGAAGGAAGGAAGGAAGGAAAGAAGGAAAGAAGGAAGGAAGGGAGGAAGGAAGAGAGGGAGGGAGGGATGAAGGAAGGAAGGAAAGGAAGAAGGAAGGAAGGAAGGAAGGGAGGAAGGAAGGAAGGAAGGAAGGAAGGAAGGAAGGAAGGAAGGGAGGGAGGGAGGGAGGAAGGAAGGAAGGGAGGAAGGAAGGAAGGGAGGGAGGGAGGAAGGAAGGGAGTTAAGGGAGGGAGGAAGGGAAGGAAGAAAGGAAAAAAAGGAAGGCAGGTTGGTTAGGACTCATAACACGAGGGACAGAGAGGTCCTTGTTTACCCTTCGTGTTCTCTTCTGGAGACTACCGATTGTTAATCTCCTTTCAATACTGTGGTTGTACCCCCAGGTGAAAGCAATATTCTAGCTGTTTCTAACCAGAGCAGAATGCAGCATACTTACCACCTCCTAATTCCATCATGCCATGTTTCTTGCAATGCAGCCTAACAATGGATTAGATTTTTTGATTTCCAAACCATACTCGGGATTTATATTGAGCTTAAAGTCCATTAAACCCTCCAAATATTTTCCCCTGATTAAAACAACAACAAATGTAATAACAAAAACCCCTATAACTTCCAACCATGCTTCCTCTATCTTGAAACTCATAGAGTTGATTTATTGAATGGAACTGTAAGATTTATTCCTATTAAAGTTCATCTTATTGGATTCAACCCAATATTTTTACCTGTACAGAAAAAAATTAATGTATTGTCTCGTGTGTTAATACTTCATTCCTTCCAGCTATGTGTTGTTTCTGATTTGGTAAATATGCTATTGATGCCTTCATTCAAGTAATATGTAAAAAGATGTTAAGATGGCAGAAAGCCAAGCACAGATCCCTCATGTACTCCACTGGAGACCTCATTCCAAATGTTACCTAATTGTTAAAAATTCTTCTCTAAATAGGGCTATTTATCCAGTTCTAAATCCATCAATTTGACTGTGATCTGTTTTGCAATTTCCACAAGAATTGCAAGAGACACTTCATCACTGGTCTGTTAAAAATCTACCTAAGTTATTTCTGCAACATCTAACTAATCTACCAGTTTAGTAGCTAAAAATAAAAAAAGGAAAATGAGTTCAGTCTATCAAGAGTTACTCTTGTTGAAACCATTCTGGCTCATTGTGAGCATTGCTTCCTTTTCTGGATATTCACTATCTCTTTGAATGAATTAGAATTTTCCCATGAATCAAGGTCAAGTTCACTGGCCTGCAAATTGTAAACTCTATTCAATTCTCTTTTTCTGAAAATTCACATATTTGCCTTTTTCCAGTCCCAGGGTATCTCTCTCATTCTGTATTATCTTTTGAACATTCCTGACAGTGGTTTATCATTCACAAAAGAGGTTCTTTCAGCACCCTAGGATATAGGTCATCTGGGTCATAGAACTTGAATTCATTAAGGACAACTGAGAATTATCTTTTTATGTCTTCATTCTTCTTGGATATAGACTTTTTTTTTGGAGGGGGGTAAGGCAGGGCCATTAGGGTTATGTGACTTGCTCAAGGTCACACAGCTAGTAAGTGTTAAGTGTCTGAGACCCGATTTGAACTCAGGTTCTCCTGACTCCAGGGCTGGTGCTCTATTCACTGTTCCATTTAGCCTCCACAGATGTAGACTTCTTAAGTAATTTTTTTTAAATTTTTTTCCAGTCCAGAGGTCATTTCCTTTATCAGACAATGCAGAAATGAGAAGAACTAAGCAGCTCTTTCTTCTATCAATTACCCAACTCTCTGAGATGATGGAGGCAGTAAGTCTATACTTTAATCCACCATAAAACTCTGTTAGGAAGACCTGATTCAGACCAGTTTTGTGCTTCCTGTTTGTATTGGAATATAATGAAATGCTTGTAGACCATCTGATAGTCAACAAATGGAGGTTTACTCAGGTATACCAAGGAGAGGAAGATTCTCTGATTCTACATTGATCATATAGGTCCCTCCAATGGCCAGAAAACTAAGGAAAGAAAGAAACCTCTGCTGTCCTGGGGGTAGGCTTTTGTACTTAGCCACGAGAAAGCTATTATCAACAGTTCAAGTATATAAAATTCCTTGAATCAATTAAAACTAAAGGTTTTTCCATGCCTTTTAGGGAAAACTGTGTCTAGCTTACATGGTAGATATTGCTGCTCACTCTCCAAGTGTACTTCTAGACCCTTTCTTTGGACTTTTCTCCAATCTTCCATCACCTCTGAGGCCTTTCAGATATAAATGACCTTCATTCATTCCTGTTACAATTAAAGAGAAGATGTCAGTTTTGAAGAGGGTGGCAACTAGAGTGTATGACAACAATATGTAATTCAAAATAGGAGTACATGACCAAGAGTCCGGCTATTGGTTGTTAACAAAGACAAGAATAAAAGGGACTTTTTTTCCCCCACTGATCAACTTACCTATCTTCTCCTTTTTTCCTATTTCTTTACTATTCTTCACCTTTCATTTTTCTCTTACCCTTAACTTTTCTGTCTCCCCACTTTATTCTTTCTTTTCTGCCTTTTCTTCCAATTCCCTCCTTCTCTCATGAGTTTTCTCTTCTCCTTTTGTCCTCTTCTTTCTTTTTCTCTATTCATTTCCCCATTCTGCCATGGCTCTTTTTCTACCTTCTTTTCATCTCCCTTCTACTTCCCTCCTTTATTCTCTCATTTTTCTTCTCCTATTTTTACATTTGCTCATTTCCCTCTCCCTACTCCTTCACAACCCAGAGCTATTAGATAGCATGAGGCAATCAATGCTTTGCTTCAGGACCCAGATGTGGGAGAGGGATTTTTTTTCTCTCTCTCCATACTCCTTAGCTTATATTATTATTCAGCAAACCTATCCTTAGGGCATCGTCTAATTTCCTTTATTTTAGAACCTCTCCGTGGGTCAGAATTCTCTTCCAGACTACAGAGATGAGGGTCAATCCCAGTTGTGCCCACAGTCATTGTCATATGGTCCTGTACACCACCAACAATCATTACTTCAACTGAATTTTCCCTTGCCTAAGAATTCCTAGTTATGCTTGTCAACTACTTTAACCATTTTTCCTATCTGTCACCAACTTTCCTTTTCCCCTCTCTCTCTGTTTTTACCATGGGCTTCTGTGAAAGTCATCTGGACTTTCTTAGCATGTCTAGCACCATTGAGAATTAGAGATATCTGACCCTTAGTTTAGTCAAGGCAATAGTCAAATAACTTTCCCTGTCCCAATGATCTGACTATTTCAGAGCACTAAAGATAGAGGAGAAGTAAAAACTCTGCATCTTCTTGTTTGGGTGTTTATTTTCTGGGTTTTGCTTTGCTTGGAGCACAGAAAATAAAATACAATGGGCTACTTTCAGCTAATATTAGACAGAGTTTTCATAATGTTGAACAATTTGCTTATTGTACTTACTTAAAGCTGAAATTAAACATCAGCTTTCTACTCAAAAGAAGAATGGATTAAAAACAAGCCTTGAAACAAGGTGGGAAAATACTCTGGTCTTTTTGGAATTAATTATTTTAATTATTCATGATTACTATTTTAAAAAATCACATATAATCCTTCAAGGGGGAAGTTCTTGCATTTCTATGTAGCAGTAATTGTTCTGAGGTTTGGGTCAGTGCAGGATTGGGCATGTGAGACAAGATACTGGGATGGGGGGAGTTCCCTTGCAATCCACAGAGGGAGCTCATTGTCGAAATAGTCAAAGGAAGGCAAAGCCTCTGTAGCTAAGAATTTATCTATTTCTCCCCCTTTTTCAATGTGTGTATGTCTGTCCCGGGGTCTACTGTTGACTTTGCATTGGAACTAACTTGTGAGATTGTAAGGGATATTATATCCCCCACCTTGACCCCAGCCCTCACAAATACTGGAGACATAGCCTGGTTATTTTTCATTACAACTACTTGAGCCTCTTGAGTTGAAGCCTTTGTCATTATCAAGTGTAGGACATTGTCTCATGAAGTTCTAGGTTCATCTCTCTCCTTCAGTACTTACTAGTTGTATGACCCTGAGCAAGTCACTTCACCCTGTTTGCCTTAGTTTCCTCATCTCTAAAAGGAACTGGAGAATGAAATGGCAAACCACTCTAGTATCTTAGCCAAGAAAACCCCAAATGAGATCACAAAGAGTCAGATATGACTGAAAAAAAAGACTCAAAAATAAGAACAAACTTTAAAGGACTGTGCACATTTCAGTCATCAACACCATCATTGTTGGTAGTAATAGGAGTGTTGTTTATAGAGATAAGGACATAGGTATTGGGAAAATGAGTTTCAGGAAACTTCTACCAATGCAGTTTGTCATCTGATCTATAACTTCGAGCTTTGGAGAATTACATAAAGCCCTGAAAGATAGAATGATTTGTCCCGGGTCTCACAGCAAGGATGTATCACAGGTTATTCTAGAAGGGTCTTTCTGACTTAAAGTCTAGTTATCCATTGACTACAACATACTGCCTCTCTAATTAATGATTATAACAATAAATGTCTGAAGTTCTATTATTTGATCAACAAACAAATATATTTGTAGAGAGTATCTTGTGTGTAAATTCTCCAGCTTGGATAGAAATATGTAGAATTTTATATCACAGATCTGACTTCTGTCCAGTAAGAACTTCCAAGTGAGTTGGGGTAACATGACAGACATGTCTGTAAAGATTACTGACTATCCACCAACGACTACACACCATTGATTCAGATGTTCAATTCAATTATGCAGAGTACAACCCAGACTTTTCTGTTCATCCTGTATGACTCTTACCCATTATTTTCAATAATTTCAGCATAGTGGATCCATTGATTATGCTGGGGGGCTATGTTGCTTTCTCTTGATGTCTCAAGGACACCAGTGGAGCCTGCCAGACAGCCATCGACTCTTTTTGCTCTCACTAGCTGACTGGCTTATCTTATGTGATCTCATAATTCCTTGATTACATTCTTGTCACCATTATTCTCATATAATCCCTTACTTACAGTATGTTTCAACTTGCCTGGTCCCAACATGAATCTCTTCATGGCTTTTGGGGTGATGTTTAGGGGTGTAGTGGTCAATGTTTACCAATTGACTCTCTGGGGGTATATATACAACACAATTTTAAGTTTAGTCTGCCTCAATATTTTCTTCATCACATCCTGAAGCCTAGTCATTAAACAAAACAATAAATTAAGCCTTTATTTGTAGTGTGGGAATATTTCTAGGGAGTAAATACTCACACTGAAAATTTAACAATCTGTGGTTCTAGCTGGTACCAGCAGACACCTGGTAGATTCAACTGCAACCCTACCCTGTAACCTTAAGTACTGGGTGTGGGACAAGGTAGGCAATAACATTGTAGATCAGAGGATGGAGAGATGCCTGTGGGCAGCAGAAAGAAGGTTTGATAGGCAGATGGGTGAATTTGGAGTATTTCAGTTCCAAAATGACCTGAGTACAAGATAATTCCTGCATGGTGGTTTTTCAAGAAGCAATGAATTGTCCACAGATGAAACAGAATGAGGATTAGAGAAATAGATTTGAATAAAAGCTCTTGTAAGTAGCAATTATTTCCTTGTTATTACTTATTTGTCAGGCACATAGTAGGTGCTTAATAAATATTTGTTGATTGAAGTAATGACATTCTTTATCACATGGGGGAGGGAGAGAATATGTCGACCCTTATTCCTGATCCCTTTCCATTCCTTGATGGTGCAGAAGGTCATTCTGGTTAATTAGTTATTGTGTCTGTGTGACATTGACTGATAATCGATAATGGATATTCACTTGTTCAATCTATAAGCATTTACATAGTATCAATCATGCACCAGACACTGTGCTAGGCACTAGAGATTCTGTGTCACAACCAAAATTGTTCTTGTCATTTAAGACCTTGAAATCAATTGGAGGAAGTACCGCACACACATATTAGTAAACAGAATATAGACCCCAACAAATAGCAAATAATTGTGTAGTGGGCATAAACATCCAGAATGCATGTGGAGGGGGGAGAGGGGGATTAGAAATTGTTTCTGGTCAGAGAAAGTGCTTAGATAAAACTTTGAAGGAAGGTAGACTTTCTTTGTGAGAGAAGAAAGGGAGTAGGGCCTTCCAGGCATAGACACAACTACTGGACAATGGGAAAAAGGATGTCTTTCATGATGAATAGGCCGATTTGGTAATGTACAACAAGCCTAGAGAGGGAGGCTGGAATTCGATTGTTAAGGGCTTTGAATAAGAAAGAGATGATTTTCTCTATTAGCCCAGAAGCAATAGGGAACAACGAGAGGTAAGTATCAGAAAAACAGGAAAGGCCATGTGATTTACACTGGTGGAAAAAAATGTCCATGCTGATGAAATACCTGTCTATCAAAATGACAAGTCATGTGCCTGAAACAAACCAATGATATCAAGTATTTATGTAACTTAAGGATTACAAAACACTTTACATGTGATATCTAATTTGATCATTTGAGTAATTCAACCTGATAATCATTTGTTGATCACCTTGAATATATGGGGTAGTGAGCTAGGGGCTGGGGATATAAAACGAGAAGGGACATAGTTCTTGTTCTCAAGGAACTTGCATTCTATTGAGGGACTAGAACATGTCACAAGGGTAGGGGAACTTGTAACATGTAATGTAGGGACATTTAACACAGGGGACTTGTTACATATACCTGTAACAAGAACCTATAAACAGGTAAGTATGCTTCTTTAAAGAGAGAACACAAAACAATATTAATGAGGTAAGAAAAAACTCCCTGTAGGAAAGGGGACTTGAACTAATCTTTAAAGAATGTTTCAGATACTAAGAGGTAAAGGTGAATTTGGAATGTATTTGAGTCATGGAAACTGATTATACAAAAGCATGTGATGGGAGAAGAAATTTAAATTTGGGGTGATAGGGAACAGCATTTAGGTCTATTTTGTTGAAAGATGGTACCGGGTGAAATAAGCTTGGAAAGATAAACTGGCAGTATAGACTGTGAAGGCTCTTAAATATTAAGCTAAGGAAGTTTTAAGGAGAGTATCATGACTACACATGTTTTGTGGAGGTTACTTTGGCTTCTGAT
The DNA here is from genome assembly GCF_028583685.1 of Petaurus breviceps papuanus. Lineage (NCBI taxonomy): Eukaryota > Metazoa > Chordata > Mammalia > Diprotodontia > Petauridae > Petaurus > Petaurus breviceps. The sequence goes on along the minus strand of NW_027185697.1, from coordinate 6,314,179 downwards.
TAGACTAGGGAGGAGCCACTGGAATCTAGCGTTCCATTTAAGGGGCTGTTGCCATATTCCAGGTTGAAGGTGATGAGGGCCAGACCTAGGTGGGTCATAGTGGGACTGAAGAGAAATTAAGGCTGGTCCAGGAGTGTTGCATGATTTTGGAATGCTTACACAATGATCTCATAGCTTTCTGACCTTTGGAGGGACCTTATCAATCATGACATCCAGTCGCTTCATTGACATTTGGGAGTATCGGTTGCTTCATTAGGCATAAGAAGAAATAGGCACAAAGAGATTACATCCACCATCATACAAGTAACTAGCTTTAGGATTAAGACTCTAGAATCTAATTCCAATACTGTTTCCTCCATATCCTCCAATATACTCTCTGTGTCTGTTTCACATTCCACAGTTAAGCTGAACAAAAACCTGGAAGGAAGACCAGGAACACAGGTAGAAAAGTGGCCTTGTTGTCATTTGCAAAGTTGCAGCAAAGAAAATGAGAAATGTCTGCTGTAGAAGCAGGCTTCTATCTGAGATGGTGGAAAGTAAGATTCATCATTCTTGTTAAGAGTGTGTGGGGTGGGAGTTAGGAAAAAGATGAAGCCTTCTCTATACTCCCCCCATATATTTTCTGAATTATCCAGAAGCTGTCAAGGAAAAATAATGATGCCCCTTCTCAATTTTTTATTCTCTAAATGGCAATATGTGTACCCAGAGATTTATTATTTTGACTAATGAATTTAAGCTTCACATTTGGGAATGGGAAAAAAAAATATTGTCAGATGCCATTCTTTCCACGCTCCAGCAGATGGCAACTCTAGTCTTCTAGTAATTTTATCTCTTCTCCATATAAGATTTTGTGCTCTCCCCCTCCTTTCTCCCCCAGAATCTCTCATTATGCCTTGTGGAGGATTAGATGGAAACAAGATTTTGTGTCATTTTCATTGGAATCACCTCCCCCCACCCTTTAAGCATGTGACTCATGAAGCCAATCAGAATCTGGTCACCAAACCCAAATTATGAAGTAGTCAGAGATCTCAATAATTGAAGGAAGGAAGGAAGGAAGGAAGGAAGGAAGGAAGGAAGGAAGGAA
>NW_027185697.1:6303350-6313085 GCF_028583685.1 Petaurus breviceps papuanus | reverse complement strand
AGGAAGGAAGGAAGGAAGGAAGGAAGGAAGGAAGGAAGGAAGGAAGGGAAAGAAAAAAGAAGGAATAATGAAGAAAGTAAAGAATGGAGAGAAAGGGAAGAATGAAGGAAAGGGGAGGGAGGGAGGAAAAGGGAGAAAAGAAAGAATAAAGAAGAAAAAGCTAGATTCTTTAATAAGGTTCACTACCTAAAACTTTTCAGTTCACCTAAATGAATTGCCTTCCTGCATACAAACATTTTTTTTCACATTTTTGGAAAATTAATATTGATGATGACGATGATAAAGAAAGCTTTTTCTATACCATATTTCTTTCATGGGGGAAAGTATCAAATGTCTCCATGCTAGCAAAAATTTAGGATAAAAAGAAAGCAATTGAGTATATCATTTCAGAAGCACCAAGATTGTATATGAGTCTCCCCCCCCCCCAGCTGCATCTCCCTCCCTAACTGGTATGCACATGCTGCTTCCCAGGATCACTTTGTCTAGCTTTCTTCTTTCTCAGCTTTTTAAAAGATTTTATTTCCAATAATGGGTGTGTCTTCAAGCACAGCTCTCTTCTAGAGGAGATACTGCCCTGGCTTCTTCCCCTCCAGTGTGACATCCCTCTCTCCTCCACTTGCCACCTTTAGATCACGAAGACTCCACCTCTCGTGGTGCCGATTTGGAAGGGTTCAGTGTTCCAAGAATATATGTCTGAAGGCAGTCAGGACAAAAAAAGGCAGAGGAAGGTCTAGCACCCTCTTTGAGGGGAAAATGAATGGCGATGGGCATTAGCTGAGGGATTCTTCCGCCAATTCTTCACTGTGAAGCTGTTATCTGATTTCCAGGCCAGCACTTCTGCATAGTAGTGCTGCCGGGGATAATAGATAGCTTAGAAGGGGCAATAGAAGGGGATCATTTATAAGATATGTCTGAAAGTCTTTACATGGGCAGGGTGGAGAGAACCTGTAGTTTCATGGCTTTCTTTTCAGTCTCATTCCCATAGGAATAATGATTTTCACCAGAACTGTCCTCTTTAAAAGTAAGAGATGCAGAGACAAAAACAGCTTTACATACATATAGATACACACATACATGCATACATACACGCATACATATGTACATACACATACATACAAAAACCTGTATCAGTCATGCACTATGTGTCAGGCACTGTGCTAAGCACTTTGGATAGAAAAAACACCAAACAAACAAAACCAAAGGCAATTAAAAAAAAAAGTCTCTTCTCTCAATGACCTCAGAATTAGTGTATGCAAATAGATATGTTAAAAGAATATACATAAAGAATAATTGAGGATAGTCTCAGAGGGAGGGCACCAAGGTTAAGGAGGAATGGGAGCAAAGATGGGATAATAGGCATGGACAGAATATTTATTTAACATAGTCATGGATCGGAATTTTTTTTAACATCTCTCTTCTTAGCAATAACCACTTGTTAACTCCTGGTGGAGAGGGAGGGGGGACAAAAACAAAACAAAAAATGAGAGCAAATCTATGGCTTGATTTCCATCATTTCCATGTGAGAATCTGACAAAAGCTGGGGAAAGGCTAGGTGTCAGAGGAAGACAAGTGTTTCCAAAACTCTTATTGGTTGTCTGTAAAAAGAAAGATTCGCTTTCTTCTCTTGGCCAGGAGCAGTAAGTGGAAGGTAGAAATGAGCCAATTTAAACAAAAAGTCACAAAAACTTTGCTTAACATGTTGTTTGTCCTGTATTCTCAGAGAGGAAAGAGGACCAATGACGCTACCAAGCAGGGCTATGGAAAAGTGGAATGGTTTGCTTTGGGAGGGAGTGGGTTTCTAGTCATTAGAGGTTTTTAACAGAGGCTAGATGATTGTGTGTTGGGTACATTATAATGATGATTTTTGGGAGGGTTTGGCTGGGAGTAGAGTTTTGGTTCTTAATCTGGGAACTATAAACTCCCAAGGGGATTAATGGATAGATTTCAAGGGGTCTATGAACTTGAAAGGAAAAAAAAAGCTAAGTGTATAACCATATGATTGGATACCTTTATAAAATTCTGTATTTTATGTATTTAAAATAATTATTCTGAAGTATTCTTTGAACTTGTCAGCCTTCCCACCGAGTTCATGACATATACAAGTTTTTGAGGAACACTGAGACTTCTTCCAAATCTCAGATTGTTTGATTCTATGAATTGGAAATCTGGGAATAATAGTTAGACTTTGAAGTATATTATCATTCATTGATGAGCCCCAGGTCAGAAATAGTTCCCGGATGGTCTAGTGAGCAGGGTTTAACACCTTTGAGTTAGTTACCATCTATATTCCATTCCTAGTCAGGGAAGTGTGTTTACTTGAGCAGCTAGGTGATAGAGTAGATGATGTGCTGGACCTGAAGTTAGGAAGAATCATCATTCTGAGTTCAAATCTTGCCTCAGGCACTTACTAGCTTTGTGAAGTTGGGCAAGTAACTGACTGCTGTTTGCCTCAGTTTTCTCATCTGGAAAGGAAATGGCAAACCACTCTAGTATCTTTGCCAAGAAAACCTTAAGTGAGATCACAAAGGGTTAGGTACGACTGGAAAACAAAACAAACAAAAAAAAAAACAACGAATGAACAACTGATCAGAAAAGCCTAGTTCAAAACAACAAATGACTGGAGGCAAGAGAAATACAAATAGGACCTTTGTATAGTTAACATGGCAAAAATCTATATTTAAGGAAAATGATTAGGACATACCCAACAGGCAAGCTGAGTCCATGATTCATAAGGTAAGAGTACCAGTATAAATGGCAGTAGTGAGCTGAATAGGTAAACTCGAATCCCAGTAGAGCAGAAGGCCATTAGCATGGTTTAATATTTTAAAAGTGCTCAATCAAAATTTTTCTCAATAAAGCTAGCTTGGATCAAGCAGAAAACTGTCATTTATGCATGCTTTTTTTTTTTTTCGTGATCAGTTATTGAAATACTTACCATGGCCTAAACATCATGATTGATTCTGGGGTCAGAAAGATAAAAAACAGAAAGAAAGTGCCTGTCCTCAAGGCAATATTGGGAATGACTAAAATATATATACTTAAAAAAGTATATATGTACGTATGTATATAGATATGTATGTGTGCATATATGCATGTGTCTATCCATATATGTATGCATACATATATACACATGCTTATTGACAAAACTTTTATTTTTGTTTGTGTGTATATATATATATATACATACACACATATATTCACTTACATACATACAAAGGAAATAGTGAAGTCAATAGTTAACAAGCATTTATCAAATGCTATCAAATGTGCCATGTACTTTACTAAGCACTGAAACAGGGTTGAGGAGACATATAGAAGTTATAGGAAGGTAGAGCTTCCCAGAGGCAGAAATGAAGTAGAAGACCTTTCCAGTCATGGGAACAGCCATGTGCCATCTCCCCTTCATCCTGCCCATACCATGCTTAATGTTGAGATGTGCATATGTGCCCATATCAACACAGAAAAGCAGAAAATCTGAACTAAATTCTGCTTATAGTTGATTTGATTATCCAGCATATACATGGGCAGCCTTGTCCAGCCAGAGATGTCTTTCTATTCTAGTGCTGTTCACCAATTGGCTGATGATGATGATGATGATGATAACTAGAATTTATACAGGACATCCTGTAAGTCTTGGTTCAGTTATCAGCTGAAAAGTTCATTATGTCATATATGTGTGTATGTGTGTGTATGCAAACACACATATAAATACACACATATATGCATATATATATATACCTAGCATAATGCTTTAAGGTCTTCAAAATGTTTTACAAATATTATCTCATTGGATCTTTACAACAATCCTGGGAGGTAGCTGCTATCAGTTTCCCTATTTTACAGGTGAGACAAGTGAAGCAGGCAGAATGTGTGACTTGTCCAGGGTTACAGAACTAGCAAGTGACTGAAATAGAACTTGAATTCAGGTCTTCTTGACTCCAACCACAGAATAAAAAAAAATAAAGTCTGACCCTATGCCCAGTGCTGTAACCACTATGCAACCTAGTTTATAATAAATGTCTTTAGTATCTTTTCTTTCCTTTTATTTATCCCTTCTTTTTAATGTTTCATTGAGGCATTTTTTTCATATTGCTATTAATTCTCAGGGAGTCTTTTTTGTCTCCCATTCTCATTACCTTCCCTTTGCCAATGAAGAAGAGTTAAGCAAAGAACTCAACTTATTGGCCACATTTGACGTACATGACTCAGTCTTTATCTAAATGCTTCACATCAGGCAAGAGAAGATGCCATTTCACTCTCTGTTCTCCAAACTCAGAATTGATCAAAGTTCTAATAACTTTCAATATTGTTTACTTTTATACGATTTTGTGAAGGTCATTTTGTAAATTGTCTTTTGCTTTTTTTGCTTATTTCCATCTGCCTCAGTTCATATACACGTTCTGAAATTTCTCTGAATTTTGCATATTCATCCTTTTTCATAAGGCACAATCACACAGGCTATCCCAAAAGCCTTAGTGCAGCACTCCACTATTAAACTGCGTTACTTACTCTATGTTTCTGTGTCCTAAGGTATTAAAGCTTGAAACTATGCTAAGATTTTTGAGACACATAGTATTTCATTATAATCATGTGCTGCAATTTATTCAGTCATTCCCCAAACAATATGGAGCCGATGTCATTATACTTCTTTGTTGCTTCAAAGAATTGTGGATGTAAATATTATTGTCCAAATGGGATACTTTTTCTGAGTTTCACCTCTTTGGGGCATATAAGCAGTGAGAATATAACTAGGCAGACTGCCTGGTTTTCCTAAAGCCAACTCCAAGTGTCTCAATGCTGAAGCACAAAGAAATTAAGGAGAATTTGTCACTCTCTTCCACTGTATAAAATTAAATCTGTGATTTAGACTGATAGCAAGTACTGGGGAAGCTCTCCAAAGTTTGATGACCCTAACAAGCAGCAGCATTAGTCCATTCAGGATGCTAAGGGTATTTCCATACTTTCCCTCTGAGTCCCAAAAGTCACAGCATGCGTCCATGTGTGTACCTCTAAGAAAAGATTTTCCTTTTATGTGAGTTTAGTAAAATTCTAGGTTGTCAACCCAGTCTTGCCTAGAATAGGAATTGTTTCTTCTTCTTCTTTTTTTTTTTTTACTACTTTATAGACACAGTATTAAAATGAATTATGCTCAGAGGGTGCAACAGAAGACAACAGGATATTGGACCATTTAAGCAGGAGTGAGTTTTATGTAACAAATTGCAGAGGGAAGTAATTAAATTTCTTCTGAATATCAGTTTTGAATCTGGCTTAATCCAGAGCCCTTCAGAAGTTGACTCTTAGGTCACTCACAGGTCTGGGGGTCCACTGAGACCAAGTGCCTTGTTTCTCATGATCACATTTAGTGTTACAGGAAAGATTTTACTGGCATCTTTATTAAAACTTGCTTAAGGCTAACATTTCCCCTTGGACTCAATAATAATTTCGAGGAATATATGGCGAACAGGAGATCTGGGCTCATTTGTGGAGTGAATTTTATCTCATCTTGGTCCTGAGGCTAATACTCCAAATTTTTCACCAGGTACTTCATCAAAAATTCTGTCTTAGGGGTGGCTAGGTGGCATAGTGAATAGAGCACTGGTCCTGGAGTCAGGAGGACCTGAGTTCAAATCAAACCTCAGACACTAGCCATGTGACCTTGGGCAAGTCACTTAAACACAATTGCCCTGCCCTCCCCCCTCCAGAAAAAGCAAAAGCAAAAAAAAAAATTCTGTCAGCTCCAGAAAGATCATCCCAACTTTTAAGAAAGGCAGAGCCAGCTTTTAATTTGTATTTTTAATTTTGTTTGATTTTTTATTCCCTTCTGGTCCCTGTGGCCCACTTTATGAGAAATGTCATGCTTCTATGGACCAGTGGCGAAATTATCTCCAAAAGGTAGGTCTTTTAAAAAAGGGATACTCTAAGCAGTAAGGCAAATCAAATGCCAAGTCACCAACAAATTCATCATCATGCTAGACGTGCATTAACATATGGAATATGTTTGTGTTCTTCTAGTCCCTTGAATTCCACATCTCCATTACATTGTGGGACACTGTGCATAGGTAGACATGCAGTCCTTTGGGTACTGGCTTTCCATCACCTGATTGTATAATCCCAGGGTTCACACTGCGGTGGGTAAAATCTTAAAAAATGTCAATGTTCATAAAATTCTGGGAATCCAAATGCCATCATTTTCATTTTATGGAAAGGGATGTTGAGGCTGTGAGAGGTCAAGTGACAAGATAGGAAGGATCAGAGCCAAGGTTTAAACTTTTGCCTCCTTATAATGCTCCATTAAATTATGAGAAAATGACTCCTCTTTGAAATTGTTCCTTCCCCTACAAGAGCGGAATGATGATAATCTCTGCAGTACTTATGTTACAAGCTGGATGTAAAGTTCAAATGAGATATTATATGTAAAGCACTTTGAAAAAGAAAGCATTTTTGTCAGATATTATTATTAATATTAATAATTAACAACATGTCATCATTCTCATCATCCCAGTATCCCATTCAATTGCCAAAATCTTAAAAAAAAAAAAACCTAAACATGCAATAGTTCACAGAACATGAGATTTATTCATTCATTTCTTTATCAAAGATAATTGTATTCAAGTGACTTGCCCTTGGGACATATAACTAGAAAGTATGTGGAGTCGGATTTGAACTCAGATCCTTGTGACTCCAGAGTCATTTTTTCCAAACAAAAATTATTGAAAAAATGAGACAAAAATTATTGTAAATCCCAATGCCTATCTATAATGTGCCCATTGGTCCTGGTGCACTCTATTCAATTCATTCCTGTGATGCAATGAGGAAGACTTGGATTTCCCACATAAATATTTTGGCTCTTTGCTCTTTGCACAGATTACTGTCTGTACCTTAAATTTCTTGAGAATTCCATTGAGGCAAGGGAGAGGCTGGGAGAGAGGGGTAGGGAGAGATTGACAATGGACACCAGATACTCCTTATAAAATGCCTGCAAGCTTTAGAGAAAACATTTGGAATCAATGTATTTGCTCAATAGTAAGTCAGTTCGATTCAAAGAACATTTTAGAACACCAGATTCTGGGGTTATATAGACAAAAAAACAAAAATTAAACCTTTAGGAGCTAACGTTCTATGAAAAATCGGTATGGCCAACATAGAAGAAGCAGCACCAGAGAAACAATAAGAAGGACTGGACTCTGGTCTCCCTTTTGTCATGTGACCCTTGGCAAGTCATTCCTCTTTCAAGGGTTCGGTTTCCTCATCTGTAACATGGTAATGATAATACTGGCCTTGCCTATCTCACAGGGTAACTATGATGATAAAATAATAGTTGGGAAAATACCTTCTAAAATAAATTCAGATGGTACTGAGTAATTGAAGGTGGTAATGTTTCAGGGAAGATGTCTTTCCTTCTCTGCACCTCAGTTACTTCAGAATGAAGGTTCTTGACCCAGGGTCTGTGAACTTTTTTTTTTCTTTTTACCTTTTGATAATTGTATTTCAATAGAACTTAATCCCTTTTCAATTCTATGTATTTTATTTTATGCATTAACATCATCATGATCAGGGGCACATAATCTTTTCAAGACTGATAAAAAGGCTCTGGGACACATAGAAAAGGTACAGAGCCCTGGACTAAATTCTGCAAGGCCCTTCCAATTTCAAGTCCCATGACTCTATTATTGTGAAGTAAAAACTAGAAGCCATGGGTTCAAAGCTCAGCACCTACTACCTGTGTGCTTAAATCATATAACATTTGAGAGCCATAGTTTTCTCAAAAGGAACACAGGAAAAAAAAAAAAAACTTAAACTTTAATAGAATCCAGTTGTGCTTTATTTAAGAAACTGAAAATATGAGGATTTCAGAGAAAGATGGAAAGACTTGTAAGAATTGATGAAGTAAGCAGAATCAGGAAAACAATTTATATAATGACTACAGTCATGTCAACAAAAAGGACAATAAAACCAACCCAAATGCTGGGTAATTATGAAGACTAATTATGGCCCTGAAAAGGGGTGGGGAGGAGGAAGAATACACATCCCTCCTTATGTTGGGGGGGGGGTGACACTATTGTGGTGGCATGTTAATTAGCTGGCAGACAAGGTCACTGTGTCCATCTTTTAATAAATGTTTTTTTTTCTTTGCTACAAGGGAAAGCTGGAGGTGAAGTATAGGGATGAGTATATTCAGAAATTATGTGCTTTGTACATAAGGAGTGTTCAATAAATTATTTTTTATTTAAGAATTCATTCAATTTTTTAAATTGAAATTAAAAATAAAATGGATAATACACTACCCACCAATCAAGAACAATTTCTTCAGTGTCTTCTAGGTGCCATGTTAGACATTAAGGATACAGAGACAGAAGTGAACCAGTTCCTTCCCTCAAGAAGCTTTCATTCTGACTGGGGAGACAACCCACACACATATAGTTCTATTAAAAACAGATATTAAATGAATGCTAGTTAGATTTAGAAGGGACAGCACCAGGAAGGCACTGGGCAAATCAAGAAGGCTACTTGTGGAAGATGGTGCATGAGCTGAATTGTGAGGAATCCAGAATTTTGATAGGTCGAGATAGCTCTTAGGGTTGTTGTAATAAGAGTCATTGGCAAACATTACATTATCAAAGAAAGAGCCATTGTTGGTGGTACTATTATGATTGTGTCTGTGTTTTGTTTACCTTTCTTTGTATCTTCAGGTCTTAGAAGAGTGTCCTGGATGTGGTATGCCCTTGTGCTTTGGCATTTCAGTTGTGTCTAATCCCTTTTGACATCATTTTGGGTTTTCTTGGCAAAGATACTGGAACAGTTTCCCATGTCCCTTTCCTGTTCATTTTACAGATGAAGAAACTGATAGAAACAGGATTAAGTGACTTGCCCAGGGTCAAACAGCTAGTTAAATGTCTGAGATTGGATCTCAGGTTCCCCTGATTATAGGGTCAGTGCTCTATCCACTGTGCCACCTAGATGCCCCTCCTGGCATACAGTAGGTGCTTAATCTTGACTTATTGCTATTATTGCTGAAAACCACTGCTTCGTGGTCTTTTATACTGTCATACAAGTCCCATGACTCTCCAACCTTTTATTTAAAAAACAATCTTTTTCAGTGGAGGAAATCTCCCATCTTGTTTATGCTCAATCCATAGTTTTTGTTGCCATTAGACAGGCTATTAATGGGCTGCGTTGCTGTGCTGATAATCAGCACTTTGCGTTGGCCTCAGCCTTGCACGTGGTTGGCAGGGTCGGAAATTTGGGGTTCTGTCTGTTTTTAGTAGCTGTTAATTGTTAATAGATTTTCAGGTATAGGACATGCTGTGTAAGCATCAATCCTTCATTGGGGAAGGTCTGAGGCTGTCCACAAGTGTGGGAAGGCTGACTATAAACAAAAACCAGTGGGGGGAGAACTCAGCATCTTCACTAAAAATGTCAAAGCTGGTAGTGCTTCTGCTGGTAAAAAGGAAATTTATTAGGGAGCAAACAAACTCACACAATAAAACAGGGGAGTTAAGTGGAAAAGAGAAAGAGAGGGAAAACATCAGAATACAAGGGGGAACAAAGAAGCATACTTTTAAGGCAAGAAAAGAGTTTTGAATGACCTAGTGTGTCTCAAGCAGAGTTTGCATGTCTGTATGCTTCAAGGGGAAAGATGCTTGGGATGAATTATAGAAATACCCTTTAACTGCAAGGAAGTGTATATATATATATATATATATATATATATATATATATATATATATATATATA
>NW_027185697.1:6223304-6303340 GCF_028583685.1 Petaurus breviceps papuanus | reverse complement strand
ATATATATATATATATATATATATATATATATATATATATATATATAAAGACTCTGTTATCTAATCTAGAGAGAAGAGATGGGCATTCATATAAATAATGATTCTGGGAATTAGAATATTATATTTTTAAATGATATTACTACTACTACTAATAGCCTCTCATACTTATTTAGAGATTTAAGGATTGTAAAGCATTTTGCATGTGTTCTATCATTTAATTTACAGAAAAGGATGGAATAGTGGGAAATTCATTGGCCTTAACTGCAGGAGAGCCCTGGGTGTCAATACCACCTTCGACATTTAATAGTTAAGTCTCCATTAGGCAAGTCATATAATGAAATGGAAAACCCCACCACAAACAACAAAGAACCCAAAACAATTATTAAAAGTTTACTATGTGCCAAGCACTATGGCAAGCCATGGGATTACAATCGTAAAAGCTAGACAGTACTTACTTTCAAAGACCTCACATTCAAATTGTGAAAGAAAACAATCATAGAAGAGTTCAGCTTCAGGGTTGATGGGAAAGCCCACTGGTGTATAGATTACAGTTGCAGGGCTGATTCCAGGACCTCAGGATCTTTAGGGGTTACTCTTAGAAAGGGAGGATCCTAGTGGGATTTGAGAAAAACGGTAGGGTCCAGGTGGATGGGGTCCACAGGGGTTCAAGTGCCAAACAACCAATGTTATTTCTAAGCTGACAGAATGGAACCGGACTGGTTGGTAGGTGAATTTCCAAGTGAGTCCCATGGTAGTTCCAGTGGGCTCCCCCTTTTCAGTCCCCAAGGAGCCATATTTTGGACTAGCATTCTTTGAGGAATGTACAAGAGATTTCTCTCATCATCAGTTTCCTCATCCATAAAAATGGGGATAAAAATGTCTGTAGAGCCCATCAAGGCAATTGTGAGAAGCCTATGAAATAATGAATGTTAAGGTCTTTCTAAATTTCAAGGTAGTGTCAGTTATGTTTGTTTAAGGCACAAGGGGCTAAGCAAATTAGTCAAAATTTATCTTTGATGCTCCCCAAATCCTATACATTTGGTGCCCCATCCAACCTCTTCCACTGACTCCTGTGCTACCAATTCCTTCCTTATACCTCCAGTTCCCTGGGATCTTCATTCTCTTCATAATTCTACCATTCTTTTCTCCCTTTACATGATAAAAAACATATTTTCAGGAAAACATTTAGCATCCATTCACACTAAGGTGTATATGGCTGATAGGATTCCCATTAGATTGCTAGGGACTTCCTTTTGTATCTTTTGTATCTCCAGCACTTAACACAGTGTCTAGCATATAGTAGAAACTTAATAAATGCTTATTGACTGATTGATACAGTTTAAAGTGCTATATCACCCAGGGTTATTTCTATTTATTAAGAAACACAGCCTTAACAAAGTATTGACTCTCTAATTATAAAATATCAAGTAACAATAAGCAGAGTTGGGAGGTAGATTGGGGAAGGGGAAGGCAGGGCAAAGTGACCTTTGCATCTCTAAAATCCACTTACCAGAAGACCTTCCCTACTGTGACCTTTCCAGTATACTGTTTCCCCTTCTCTCCAAAGCTAGGGCAGCTAGGTGGAACAATGGATAGAGTCTTGGCCCTGGAGTTAGGAAGATCTGAGTTCAAATGTGACCTCAGACACTCACTAACTGTGTGACCCGGGCAAGCCACTTAACCCACCTTGCCTCAGTTTACTCATCTGTAAAAAAAGAAAGCTAGAAAAGGAAATGGCAACCTACTCCAGCATTTTTGCCAATTTAGCCCCTAAAGAGTTGGACACAACTGTAACAACAGTTTCCTAGGAAAACACACCAAGAGTTGGACACAACTGTAACAACAACCCAACTGTGATTGAAATGTGAATAAAAAGACAATATATACATTGTAATCAAGAAACATTTTTCAGTAGCCAAGAAATAGAGATCTGACCCCACCCATCCTAGATACACATTAATAGGTAACAATGATCAGGAAAACTTTGCTAAGCAAAGTAGAGTTTGGCTATTCTGTATCATGTTGCTTTGTTTATCAGTTTCCATCAGTCAGTCAATGTATAAGAATTTATTAACCATTTACTCTGCACAAGCAATGTTAGCAATAAATCACTTGACCATAGACTGTTGTGTATATTAGGAGCTCCCAGTGGGTAGTAGAGACATATAGAACATGACTTTTATTTATTACCTATGTGTGGCAAGGTTTGTGCAAACTAGAGCAAGACTTTTCTCTGAAGCTGTAGGATTCCTGGGAGATTGGGTCTTCATTCATTTTTTCCCCCAGAGAATGTTATAGTTGGATCAGATCTTAAAGGTTAATTAATTAACACAATCATTTTACAAATGAAGAGATTGAGCCATATAGAGCTGAAATGATATGGGAAATCTCATCCAGTTCCTGAAGTTATCAGATGTAGGACTAGGTTTCCTGAGTCCCTTGTCTGCTAAAAGTCCCATCTTTTGTTTGGGTTAGGAAATTTCATTAACTGTTTGATTAATGATAAAGGAGATAAGAAAAGTTGCTAAAATTTTAGTTTAACTTAATGTTTGAGTGTTGGTTTAACTGCAAGTCTTGAATAATTGTTCATTTTAATTGGGCTGCTCTGGAAGAGATGCTGGTCATTTTTAGCCAAGAGTTTCTAGTGCATGCTACAAATGAAGTTTTGAATTAAAAGCTAGTTTCATATGATCTTGTATTAGAATATTTCCTTAAGGTCTATTGTAGGCATATATTATTTCATACAAGAAAGGAAAAAAAAGCCTCAAGCCTAGCAGCCCTCTCGAGACACTTCCTCAACTCCTTCATGCATTGATAGCCTGCTTCCCAGAAGAAGAATGAATATTTCCCCTCTCCAACCTCTGCATTATAGGACTAACCCTGAGTTTTTAGGTTTATGGTACTATTATTCACAAGTCAAGCCCCCAGTTGTAGAACCCCAATAAATAATCAGCCAGTTGACATATATTAGCTTTCAGGAAAGGGATTTACTGAGAAAGTATGTGAAGACCACTTGGCATAAAATGTCTACCCTTTCCCCTCCATGAACACAAAAACTCTATAGGGAGAGTGGGATCAAATTTAAAATACAATGATAATAAATTGTGTAGAGAATACATACAGCAAAAGGGTACCTCTTGACTTCTGGTCTTAGATACTTTTCTCCTTATGTGGAGGCCTCAGGAAGTTCGCTCTAGGATGTGGCCTTGGCAATCCAGTAGATACTTTGCTGCTCAGATGGAATGTCTCTTTGTAGGCCATGAATCTTCAATGGAGGTTGAATCAACTTAGCTTATACCTTCTAAGACACAGATGGCATTTCAATTGGAATGGTCAATCCATTTTGAGAATTAATCTAGCATATTGCTCATTTCTATATGGAATACTTACTGAGTTCATGGTCTTCTGGTCCAGGATACTCATCATTCATGGCCTTGAACTCATCTCCATGCCCTACTCCATCCCCTTACTGCTTCTTTATTTCCTCTTCAGCATAGTTATGTATAGGAATTTTTCAGTCTCTCATTGCTCAATTAAATCAAAGAGAAATTGGGAAGAGTTTATCAGGAAGAGTACTAAGCATCAATGGTTGAGTAAAAGCCTGTGGGCATAGTGTACTACAGAAATTGTAGTTCATTCCTAAGAGCTACAAATACTTTTGTTGCTGGGGAAAGTGATGTCAAAAGTTTGAGGTGAACAATTTTGGAACTTGGCATAGCCCATTTCCTTCTATAAATTATTACATATTTCAGAGGACATTTATGCAGAACAAAAAGCAACTCCCAGCCAACTCCAACAAAGGTCTTTGCCAAAGCTACCCTCCTGATGATGAACTGATAGGTGAATTCATAGACCTTCTTTTAAAGCAGAGACAATGAGATAAGGGAAAGTAAGGATATTTAAGAAATTTTTACATTTCACCTCTGGAAAACCATTTTAGAGAAATTCACAGAGTTCAGAAACATTTGAGGATAGTGGCCAAAGCAGACAGAGAAGGGAAAAGGGAAGGGGAAGGAATAAGATTTCATTAAGTCCCTATTATGTGCCAACATTGTGCTAAATATTTGTAACAAGTATTATCTCATTTGATTCTCACAACAATTGAGGGAGATGGGTGCTATTATTATCCTGATTGGAGGCAGAGAGAAGTCCATTGACTTGCCCAAGTTCACACGCTTGGTCAGTGTCTGAAGTCAGCTTTGAGTACAGGTCTTCCTTACTCTAGGACTAGTTCTATATCCACTATACTGCCAACCTCCTCATATGAATAATATAAAGAAAATAGAAGAACACAATGAAGAACATATCTGTATTGGATAAAGGTCAGTGAGAGTTCCTGAAGACACAAATTTCATACTTTTATAGCATATCTCTTCCCATCTGGAGTTGGCATCATTCTAGGCAAATGTGACTGCCATTGGCTGATTAATACACACAGACGTGTGTGGTTGCTGGGTCAGCCTGCGCCAAGGCCATTCCATATGCCATAATAAAAGTACTAAGTGATTAACATACAGAAGAAAGTTATTGGTGCCAACTTACTGCAGCCTTGGGGGCCTGCCCAATGACTTGGGATAGAAAATTAAGAAGAAGATGACAATTCTAATCTCCAGACAGGAGAGCAGGACAGAGTAGCCTGTATATAGCCAAGGGTTGAAACCAGTAAAAGGTTAAAACCAAATAAAATATTGCACTCAATATAAAGGAGAAATGCCATTAAATCCTTGATTACAATTATAGAGCAGCCTATTTTTAGTGTGTTTCTGATAATTATGATTCATGGCACTTTTAAAAAAACTACAATACCTGAATGAATTGATCTTTTGTATTTGAAATGAAATGGATTTCTTAGAATCATTCATTTAGAGATGAAAAGGATATTAAGATTTGTCTAAGTCCACCCTCTTCATTTTATAGCTGAAAGGAAGCCTGAGAGGTTAAATAACTTGTCCAATATAACACATATAGAAAATACCACACCTAGAATTTAAATCCCGGACATTTTAATTTTGCCTCTAGGAAACAATACCAGAGTGTATGTTGTCCAGACTGTAACTTATGTAAGGAAGGAATTCAGAGAAGACAAATGCCAATGTGGGACAGAAGATTCTATTGCTACTTGGGTCCAAATGTGTGGACAGATAACTTCAGTTTTCCAGAATTCAACATTTCCCAGAAAATTCAAGGAACAGAAATCTACTGAGCCTGCCCCAACTTCTCCATTGACTTCCAATTTTACATCTCCAACTGCCTTTCAGACTTCTCAAACTGAATGTCTAGTAGACTAAAGAGGTCCAAAATTGAACTCATTACCTTTCTTCCTGAACTCTCCCCACTTCCCACCTTCCCTATTTCCATAGAAGGCAATACCTCTGGTACTTAGGGGTTTGGAGTGGGGAAGGAAAGACTTCTTTGAAGCTTGTCACTGAAACAAGTATCTCTACCTTCTGTCATCCCTTTTGAAGTTACTGTGTTATTACATTATATATTTTGTATTTATCTTTGTTTAGGTATGTTTATGTATTTTTTAGAATATAAACTACTTGAGGGTGGGACTGGTTTCTTTTTTCTTTTTTTCATCTTCATGACCCAAGTGCTTAGAGCAGTGTGATGCAGACAGTAGTTACTTAAATCTTTTTAAGTGGAAAAAAAATAACTGTGAAGAATGAACTGATACATTTATATCAAGACAACACCAAGCTGATGATGCAGGCTCTTGATTTCAATTCCCAAGGCTGCTCTTAGAAAATCCAAGATACTTCAAAATCCTTTCAATAATGAACTCAACAATGTATCTCGGGTACTGATTGTAACTCATCCAAGCCTAATCATTTTGAAATCCTATATTATTAAACCCAGCATTATAGATATAAAAATAAAGGGGACCTCAGCAGACTATCCAGTCTAACACCCTGGTATTGCAAGTGAGGAAAAAGGAGACCCTGGTAATTTAAGTGACTTTCTGAAAGGCATATCGGTATCATGGGGAAAAATTGGTTAGGAGTTCTTCCTAATAAATCAGTGAAACTAAGAAAAATGAAGCAAAAAAAAACTTATTATAACATAAAAGGCAGTAGTGGACTGCTTTGAAGATAATCCTGATAAGTTCACATTTCTAAAAGAAGATGGGATACTGTTACATCAGAGCCAAGTTTATGTTCTTGGTATGATTGTGATTTTTGTCAAGAATATTAGTTGTTGTTTTTTTCCTCTCAATTTCATGTAAAAACAATTGTTAACAATAATTTTAAAAAGAATTTTTTAGTTCCAAATCACACAGCCAGTTATTTCTGGGTGTGGTGCTAAGTATCTGAGCCTGGGATTCGATCCCCAGGTCATCCCGACACTGGGGCCGGTGTTCTTATTCGCTGTGCTACCTGGCCGCCCCATAGGATTCTGATTTCTAAAGGAGATGAAAGGACAAGTGGCTGCTCTTTCCTATGTTCAACTTGGTACATATTATAACCTCCCTTTTGAGGGGGTTGTCAATTATACTTATTAAAGGGAGATAGGAAATATAATTCAATAATAGTCATGATGGGGGTGAGGATTGAACTGAGATCTTCTAACTTTACAATGCATATTCCTTCTGGTGTACATCTTGGCCTCCCCTTTTCCAATTTTTTCCCCATTAATCTGACACAGCAGATCTAACTTATTCATTGGTGGTTTTCCTTTACATTGTATAATATTGCCTGACTATCAAGTATCATAATACTGTTAATGGTCAACTGAAATTTATGAGAAATCTCAGAGGCCATCTAGCCCAATCCCTTAACATAAAAGAAAAGGAAACTGAGGCATACAGAGCTTAAGTGGCTCACCTAGAAGTCACATAGGCAATAATCCACATAGTTGAGATTTAAGCCCTTTGACTCCAAATTCAGTCCTTTTAGTATAATTTTAAGCTATACTTGCCAGGAAAACCCATGAAACAAAGTCTGTGATGCTTTTATGAAAATCATGTGAGGGGAAATTCAAGATGAAAGAAAGGTGTACTTGTTTCTTTGAGCTTCTGACAAAGGCCCAACCTGGTTTGTTGGGCCCTTTGACTTTTGCTCCCATGGCATCAGAGTTATCCCTTTTCACATTTCCTAGGCTTTTCCTGGTGGCACCAAGCTTGATACACAGAGAAGAGAAGGCTTTTTTTCTCAAGTCAGTGGAACCATCCCCAGATGCAGATCAACTAAATGAAAAAAGTAGCTAGAATCCAGATGTGTTGCCATAAGTCACAGAGGCAGTGAGTAGCGGGAGTCAGGAGATTCGGAGCCCTGTTACAGGTCACATAATATCTCTTCTGTAGCACATCTTTGGGAGCTTTAGAGTCCTTGGGCCTAAGAACCATTTGGAATAGCTTCAAGATGAAATCTTTTTTTCCCCGTTTTAATGAGACTGAAATTTTGACTGTTATGAATTTTAGGAGAAGGAGGAAAAGGCAGCTGGTATTCAAAGGAGAAATCAGTCAGCATCCTGCCTCCTTTGAGACATGTTGTGCCAGGGACTGGAAGAAATGTAACCAAAGTAATAGATTCCAGGGTGATTCTCAGAGATGATTGTGGTTTTGGAGTTGCTGCCTGCTAAATGGTCTTGTTATCCCAATATAGAAGCCACAGGCAAAGCCACATCAACCAGTCCCTTCCCGCAATGCCTACAAAAAAGAAGCAAACCAACACACACATACACACACACACACACACACACACACTTCATGATGTAATTCTTTTCAGACTAGTATCTGGGACATCTAGGTAAATGGGAATAAAATGGCAACTTTATGGAAGTTATCCTATGAACTACCAGTGCAATGCTTTGGCCAGGCTGAAATGCTATTTTGCTATTTCTACCTTTGTGACCTTGGGTGAATTACTTTCTCTCTCTGAGATTTGGTTTCTTCTTCTATAATAAAAAGGTGGTTGACTAGATGGTCAGCACTTTTCAGCTCTAAATCCTATGACCTCATGACCAATGAGATTATAAGGTTTGGTGAAATTATAAATTGGCTGAACAATCTCTTGCAATTGGAAAGCATTTATATCAATAAAATGCCTTCATTAAGGTCCAACTGTATATTATATTCTTAGGATTAAATGCATAATCTAAAGAGTGCCTGACATGTATGAACTCGCATTCTATTAGGCAACACATACGTATATAGTTCTATATCCAAAAAATACATGGTAATGATGGGGGTTGGGAAGGTACTAGCAGCTGTAGAAACTTGGAAAGGCCTCCTGTAGGAGGGGGTGTGTTCGATGAATCCTGAAACCCCTTTCAGTTCTTGTTTGTATCATACGATGGTAGGACTGAGATGGGGAGGGTGAGAGGGAGCATGACATTATTAAGTGCCTACTATGCATCAGGCACTGGGCCAAGCACTTTATAAACATTTTCTTATTTGATCTGCACAAACCTATAAGACAGAATCTATTATTATCCATTTTCTTTCTATTGGGAAAACTCAGACAGACACAGGTCAAGCAGCTTTGCCCACAGCTTGTCAGTGTCTGTGGCTGAAGTGGGACTCTTATCTTCCTTACTCTATCCACTATTCTGCCTGGCTGCCTCTAGGGATCACTCATCTATTCACCTGTTGGAGAACCCAAGATTGAGACAATTAAGGACCTTTCCCAAGGTCCCTCAGTGACCCCTAGCACTGTGATTGTCCTTACTCTTTCTCTGATTCATGGCTGAGATCATGGAGGAGACTTAGCTTATTTCTAATATTGTCCCTTTGGGAAATGATTATGGAAAGGAAGGCCTGATAATCATTTGACCTCAGATATTGTGAAGTCATCTTTGACCCTTCCTTTCCTTATTTGTGAAATAGGGGTAATAAACTCATGTAACTCTCAGGGTTTTTGTGAGGATAAAATAAGATAACATATGTAGTTCAGAATATAGAATCCTGGACTTGGAGTCAGATCTGAGCTCAAATCTAACTTCAGACACTTACTAGCTATGTGACCCTGGGCAAGTCACTTAACTGCTGTTTGCCTCAGTTGACTCAACTGTAAAATGGATATAATAATAGCAACTACTTCTTAGGATTGTTGTGAGGAGAGAATGAGATAATTGTACAGAACTTTGTAAATCTTAAAGTATAATACACATCTTATAAGTAATCATAATGTATATAAAAAGCTTTATAAAGCTCAAAGAAGTATAGAAATATGAGTTCATAAGAAATTAGATCTAGAGTTGGAAGGAACCTTAGAGGAAGGAGGTAGAAAAGAACAGAGCAAAGGAAGGAAGGGAAAGAAAGAGGCAGGGGAAAAGAAAGTTGGAAGGAAGGAAGAAAGAAAGGAAGGAAAATAAAAGAAGGAAGAAGAGATGGAGGGAGAGAGGGAGAGAAGGAATAAAAGAAGAATGGAGGAAAGGAGGAAAAAATAAGAGAAAGGGGAGGAAGGATAGAACAGAGGGATGAAAGGAAAGGAGAAAGAATGGAAGGAGGAAAGAGAGAAGAAAGGAAGGAAGGAAAAGAGAGGGATGAAGGAAAGGAAAAAAGGGGAGGAAGAAAAATTGATAATAGAAGAAAAGAAAGAAAGGAAGAGGGATAATATGGAAGAAAGGGGAAAGGAAGGAGGAGAAGGATGGAAGAAGGGAAGGAAGAGAAATGGAGGAAGTAAAGAGAGAAGAAAGGAAATAAGGGAAAGAGAGGGATGGAGGAAGGAAAAAAGAAAGGAAGAATGCATGATGGAAAGAAAGGAAGAAAGGAAAAGAGTGATGAATGAAGAATGGAAGGGAGAGGAGGAAAGGGGGAAAGAAAACCTTTATTGAATGTTTACTATGTGCCTGGCACTGTGCATAAGGTATCATCTCACCCAAACTCCTCATTTTACAAATGATGGAACTTAGCACCACAGAAGTTAAGTTATTTTCCCAAAGACACCCAAGTCATAAGCACATTTGTGCTCCTTTTATCTGCTAATATTTTTCTGTACTTCCTGAATTATGTGCACACTCTTGGGGGTTTGGTCAGCAGTCACACTGAAGCTGAGAAACCCTCCAGAGCTGTGTATGCCCAGGAGTCAGGGATCTCGGCCTAGTGTGCTCCTTTTGCCCACTGCACTTGGAAATGATTTCATACAAGGAATACGCATTTCAGGCTGTCGAACTGAATGGATTGGGAAGGGAGAGTTATCATGTGCTAGCTGGCTTTATATATTTGAAAGGTTGTCATGTGAAAAAGGGATCAGACTTGTCCAGTATTAGCAGTGAAAGTGGATGTTACAGGAAAAAAAAAATAACAAAGAGATTTCTGTTCACTATCGGGAGGATTTTGCTAACACAGAGGATCCAATGGCCTGCAGCTCTATCCCTGTCACTGGAGGTGATTGTCCTTCAAAGCCACTCAAAGCCTCCTCCTAGACAAGACCAAGTCTGATCTCCCCCAGTTGGTTGGGTTCTGGATTTCTCAAAAGAGTCTTTGTATTGAGTTGATCTTGTATCTATAAAATCATCCCCAGATTGAGAGATGGGACCTCCAAAACTTTGTCTTTTAACCTTTTCACTTTGCAGTCAGAAAAACTCATTCTGAGAGATGATAAATGTGTTTGCTCAAGGTCCCACTTGTAAAAAAGGCAAAGGCGGAGGGCTTGGGTTGATACCCTTTCCATCATTTAATCTCTACAAGACTCTGTCTCCTCATCTCTAAAATAGGAATAATGATACCTATTTCATGGGAATATCTGAGGCTGAAATGAACTAATACATGGAAAGCACTCTGTAAACCTCCAAGTGCTGTACAGAAATGCCAGCTACTATTACTATCGTTGTTGTTGATATTATTGTTAAGCAGAAAGTTCCACTTTGCCTCTCCCATCATGCCTAGCACAGAGAAGCACACATGCAGCATTCCAAACTAACTGACGGAAGATGATATTATGACCGATGTCAGGCACAGTGCAAAGTCCTGAGGCTACAAAGACTACAATGAGACATCTCTTTCCCTTCAGGAATTAGCATTCAGTTTGGGAAGCAACAATTTATATCTATTTATAGACATACAAAACAGATACAATGGAGGGTGTTTTTGTTTTTTGGGAGGGGGGAATGGGGAGGAAGAAAGGAATAAGAACCAAGAAAGTCTTCAAAAGGAAGATCCCTTCCAGCTGGAAGACTCAGTCTATGAAAAGTGAAACTTGAAATCACCTCTCTGAGTTAATTAATTCCTTCTCCTGTCCTGTTTGTTGTTTGTATTTGGCTAAATTGGGTTGTTTGGGAAGCAATCTGCCATTATCTTTTTGGAACAAACAGCCAAAACACAATTCTGCATTTGGGTGGAAAAGTTGGTTCTAAATGAATATAAATACTCCATTTTGTGGGAAATCAACATAGAAGGTGCACCTGGGGCTCTCAGCTGCCATTTAAAACACCCTCAAAAATCCTTTTTACAAAAATTTCAGATTAAAAAAAAGTGTTATAGGAAGCTGGCAGTCTTCAGCAGCCAGCTAATGAAAAGATCATCCCCGGTTTCCAACTGCGGAAGAGTTAGCAGGCTGCTCTGCCTATTTTTATCTGTTCAGAGATGCATATAATAAATCCCATTTAATAAGTCCAGTATGTCACATCCCTGGCATCTTTAATTTTATCACACTTGCACTGGCAGCTGTTCAATTGCATTGGTTTCTTCCCCTAATGGAAACAGAGGGGATTCTCTTTGTCCCTTCATATCAGCCTGGTTTTAATGGCTGTGTCTCACCTTCTGTTTTCTACTTTATACCAATGCTTCAAAATCCATCTGAAAAATAAGAATTAAATGTCTGGTGGTATGAACAAAGACTCTATAGAAACTCTACATCAAAGAACCAAGGGACAAAAGGGGTCTGAGGCCACCTTGACTGATTTTCTCACAAACTTGGCTCAAAGCCGCCATGCAGAAGACCCAGGCAAATATCTTTTGGGTGCTTTGGAGGTTGAGGGCAAATGGAATGCAAAGAGTTCTTAATGGGAAGGAAGAAAGTTTGCTTGACATAAAGAGGGAACCAAAGCCCACCCTTTGACTGAGTAACCATTGAGTAACCATGATTGTAAACATGTCTAAGCCTGTCAAGATTCTCTTTTTTATTTCATAGGTCACTGTGGCCGACTGGTGAAGTCTAGGGATCCCTTTCCACAATAAAGTTTTTAATATGCATAGAATAAAATACACGGGATTACAAAACAAACCAATTATATAAAAACAGCAAGAAAACATTTTTTTTAATAAAGTTCACAACTTAAGATGAAAGTTTCTCTTATCAAAAAAGTCCTGTCGCCAGTTGAAGTGATACCTTATTCTTCCCTTCTTTTCATCTATTTCTCTGTCTCCCTCTGATTATCTCTATCTCTCTGTCTCTCTGCCTCAGTGTGTCTCTCTGCCCAAAAACTGAGGCAAATGGGTAGCATAGTTGATGGAATGCTGGCAGATCTAGAATAGGGAGACTTGGCTTCCAATCCAGCCTCTGATACTTCCTAGATGTGAGTCTCTGGCCAACTCAATTAATGCTTTTTTATTTTTTGTATCAAATTTCCTCAATTGTAAAACAGAAATATTAATACTACCTCCGAGGGTTCTTAAAAGGATAAAATGTGATTAATATTTGTAAAGTACTTAGCATAGTGTCTGGTATATAGTAGGCAATATTACCTTCCCCAATACCTTCCCATCTGCCCCCAAAACCTATTTGAATAACAACTTTTCCCTTGTCTGTTTCTTAACTCTGAATGTTTCTTCTGTCTGTATCCCTCTGTATTTCTGTTTCTCTGCTTTGTCTCTGTCTTTGTGTGTCTCTTTCTCTTTCTGTCTTTTTGTGTTTCTATCTGTCTCTGTCTCTATGTCTATCTGTCCCTGTCTTTCTCTGTCATTCCAGGTCACCTCTCCCAACTCTACTCTAACTTTAAATTCCACCCTCCCTGTCACTGAGCACTAGCTACTTGCCTCACCTCCATTCTTGAAGGGACTTTCTAGATTATCTAGAGTTCCTCAGATGGCAGTGAAGAGGGAAAAGCAGAGTACAGGTGAAAGATCCTGTAATGTAATACCAAGCAAAGGCAACTTCCCAGGTTCAAAATACCAGCATAGGTGCTCTCTATTTTATTCAGTAACAAACCCAGAACAGAAAAGATCAAAACATGACATCATTCAAAATACAGCATTTACTAAGTGTGATTAAATAATCTCCAAGGACTACCCCACCCCAGGACTTTCCAATCATTCAATCAATTACAAAGTCCCTGTTCTAAATACTACTCCACCCCTAGGCTATACCTTCTTTTGGTCCACCACAAAACCCCTCTTCTCAAATGGAGATTATTTTCCAAACATAGGTAAAGTACCTTCATTTGTCAATCACAGAGCACAATAAGGTCAAAAGTTCCCCACCCCTAGGATCACAATTGAATCTACCCCAGAGTTACATCAAGTTTAAACACAGTACTTAATATCCAAATGGAGGTCTTTTCTTCATCTTGACACGAGGCAAGTTCTCAGCAATCTTAGTTCCTGGGGAGACAAGGCTTAGCAAGGCCATAAGATACATTGCCAGTCCCTTCATGAATTTATCCTCTGTCTGTAGAACAGTCCTAGAACCCCTGAACACATTAGCAAAGCCCTCTCCCAGGATTTCTGTAAACATACAACAAGAAAATCCTTCTTCAGGGCTTCTGAACCAACAGAAAGGCTCCCAGACCCCTGCAACAACAGTACTGTCCTTCACCAGTGGACAGTATTCATTCTGTCTGCCGGACAGTCTCCAGACCCCTGCAACAACAGTACTGTCCCTCACCAGTGGACAGTATTCACTCTCTGTCTGCAGGACAGTCTCAGGCCTTCTTAACCAAATGCCAGGTTCCAGGACTTCTTCAACAGGACAGTCTTTCACCAGTGGACAAATCTGGCAAAATAACATCAAAACAGACAGACAAAGTACCAGCAAAACAGCCATGTCTCCTCAGTCCTTGGCAGCTCAGGGGGCATGTCTCAAAAGTCCAGGGCAATTCAAAGCGGCCACCAGCAATCTCTTAGTCTCTCTCTCTCCACGAGGTGCTGCTTCCAAAAAGAACTTCCGCCTCTCTCTTGTCTCTCCAAATCTACATCACCAGCTCCTCCCACTTCAGGACTTTCTTTTCACATCAACAAGCCCATCCCACAGGTGGGATTAACAAACTCTGGGTTTTAATACAATCAATTTGAAAACCAAGCCAATACAGGGGAATCTTTAATTGCCATTACTATCACAGATCCCCAGTTCTGGAGTCAAACTTCCTGGATTCAAATTCTGCCTCTGATACTTCCTAGGTGTGTGAATTTGAACAATTCATTAAATTTTTGCAGACCTAATTATCCCCATATATCAAACCAGGGACTTGAATTGATTGGCCTCTGAGGTCTTTCCTGCCTCTGGCTCTGTGACCTTATGACCCCAGCCCTCTCTCTAAATATATATTTATATCTGTGTTGCCAATTGTGCTATACTATACTATCTTTAAGAAGTATAGCTTGTGCTTATTCCTTCAATAAACTTCATGGCCCACAGAGGTAGTAAGGCAGGAAAAAAAAAAGACATGGATGAACCCCAAGCCTTGGTCAGAATGACAGGTTCTTACACGGAAGCTCAGGAATAGAAACCCCCATCTCTTGTAGATCACTTCAGAAGCCCAGTGATCCAGGAAGGAGGAGTGAGAATGACAGAGAACATTGTACTTTTTCTGTATTGGTGACTAGGTTTGAAGGAGGTTAGGTACCGGTAGGAGTCAGAGTCTATAGGAAAAGTGGAGCTGGCCTATGAGGAGAGAAGTAAGGATCCAGGCAGGTACCAAACAGAGCCACATGGGCCTAGTAATTGGTCACTTCTTAGGGATGATCGGAAGCTAGGGGGAACACTTCCTTTACTAGTAACAATTAGATAACCAATTGAGAAAATAACAAGAAAGATGACAAATGTATCCTGCTTTAAGATTTACAAAGCATGGTATACCACATGATTATCCTGGGTCAGCTCTGCTTCCTCTGATACTCATGACTTCTGTCACCTCAGGCAAGGCACCAAACCTCCATGGGCCTCCAACTCCTTTGTAAAGTGAGACAGATCGGATAAACAAGGTCTTTTCCGGCTCTGGACCAATGAACTCTGTGAGATAATAGTTACAAATATCATTACCCTTATTTTACAGATGAGAAAAATGAGCCCCACAGAAAGTCAGACCCTTGCCCAGAGCCCAGAGCCCAGAGCTATTACCTGAATCAGGATCCAATCTCAGGTCTTCCTGGCCTCGTATCCAGGCCATGACTCCACTCTGTCACAAAGTGGTTTTATGTGTCTCTCTTGGTTCTTTGCCTTCATCTACTTTTCTCTTGAACACTTTTGCCTCTTTTTTCCCCTCCTCTAAAATCCCTAAAGGAAGGAGACACTTCTCCTCATTCCTCCCTCTTCCTCTTCCCTATCCTCCTTGTCTTCCTACTACCACCACCACCACCACTGCTGCTACTACTACTACTACTGCTACTGCTACTACTGCTATTACTACAACTACTTGAATTCCTTTGAATCCTTTTATCCTTCCTCCAAAATTCCCAAAGGAAGGAATAAATTCTCCTCCCCCTCCTCTTTTTCTTCCTTCTTCTCTTCTTTCTCCCACTACTACCATCACCACTATTACTATTAATACTATTGCCACAACTACCACCATTGCCACCACCACCATCACTATCACCATAGTCATTACTACTAATACTACTCTAATTCCTTTTCTTCCCCCTCCTCCTTCTCCTCTTCCTCCTACTACAAATAACACATTTCAATAGCCCTCTAAAATTTAAGAGATAAGAGGATGTGTTGTTGAGTTTGGGGTAAAAAAGGGAGGAAAGAAAACAACCTTGTTCCCTGGCTCTGTTATTTGGTTTGAATACAGTGGGGTGGATGTGAGGGGAAGGGAACCACAGGATAGTGGTTAGAAAGGTTTGTCAATAAATTATAATCTCATTCATGTGAGAAACTTTCAGTTTGGAAGCATCTTTGTTGATTCCAATGACTTCCTTCTCTTGGTTATTTCCAATCTATCCTGTCTCTAGGTTGATTGTACATGGGTGTTTGCATGTTGTCTTCTTCATTGGACTTTGAGCTTAAGAACAAGGGACTATCTTTTGCCTTTCTTGTATTTTCAGTGTATAGCATAGTGCCTAAATCACAGTAGGCACTTAATATGTGTGTATTGACCAAGTGATTGACTGACTGATGTAGATGGATAACTTTTCTGTTATGTATAGTGTTAGAGAGTTTCCTGGGACCTTAAAAAATGTGCTTACTTGCCTATGGTCATTTAGCTAGTATGTGCCATGAATTATTCAATCAACAAATGCATATAAAACTCCTACTATGTGCCAAGAATTGGGTGGTGGAGTGTTAGAAAGACAGAAAAGAACTAGTGTTGGCCCTTAAGACATTTGCACTCTCTGATATAATTGCAAAACATCAAAAAAGGCAGTATTTAACTCAGGTCTTCCTGATTCTGACATTGTCCACTATACCATGCTGGCTCACTTGAGTTCCTTTTTCCACCCTTCCTCCCATATGCTAGGCCCTGTCTTCCATCTTATTCTGGATCCAGCTGAACACTTCAGCTAAGAGACAAAGAGGCAGACCTTATGTGAATACCCCTATACAAAGAAGGCTTCCTCCCTATACATCCTAAGGGTAAGGGTGGGGAGGTTGAGATGGGGAGAAGAGCCCCCATAGGAAAAAGAGAAAGGAAAAAGAAAGATTTATGGGAAGCTGTGTTTTCTCCGGAAAGGCTTGAAGATGCTGGCCTTACATCCTGGAAACCTGGCTTGATTAAATGCAGTGAAGAGACTGATGCAGTAAATAGTATATCCTATCGGTGGAGTCATATTTCCTGCTGGAGATAAACCAAGCCGGGTGCTATAAAGCAATCAGGGAGCAAGGTATGGGCTGATTCAGCACTCTGGCCTCCACTGTGCTCACTAGCTACCATTTTAAATAGCCCGTGAGTGATAAAGATGGGTCCTCTCAAGAAATGTGGCACACAGCCAGGACAACTGGGCTAGTTCAGCTTGGCTTCAGCAAGCAGACACCTGATTCCCTGCACCTGCCTGGCTTCTTCCCATCTTACACCCTAAACTGGGCTTCAGTGGCCTTAAATTCCCAGATCCCAATCCTCTCTTTTCCTTTAGGCAGAAATCCTAAGAAAATCTGGCTTGAGTATTAGGGTCTCAGCAGAGGCACCGATATTTGAGATGAGCCAGGCTTCTTTGAACCCTCGTCTGAAGTCCTTTTTATATAACTCTTAGGATATGGACAGCTTGGTGAATTAACTCCCCAGTATTCACAGAGATGGAAGGGAGCTATGCCATAGATAAATCAAGGAGTAGCATCATGCAATCTAAGGATTGGCAGGGATTTGAAGAGGCCAACTAGTTCCACCAAAACAGGGACATATATGCCAAGCGATCATAAAAAATTTGATTCATAGATCCCCCAACTCATTTATGCATTTTAGTTTGTAATGAATTTCACAATTAAGTCTTCCTCTAGTCCCCAAATTTGCCTTGATTATGTTTACATAGAAAGTAGTTACGGGTTAGAAGGCTGCATTTGGTATCACGGGGCATAGTTCAAAATCCTAGACTCATGTAGGTGACCGTATACCTCTTCTTCATGCTGGATTGTCGATAACGTGAAGTGTAGGAAAATGCTAAAGTATGATCTGAATCAACCAAGAATAGTTTAAGATCAACATAATATTGTGAATATGTTATCTTAGTTTCCTGATTTACTAAGGAAAGAGGTTGAAGTATATGACCTCTCAGATGCCTTCTAGGTCTATATCTCTGAACATATTGGGGACCAATATTAAGAGAAGTTTGCATTCTCTGAACTTACATCATCTGTCAGTGAACAAAGGTAGTCCAACAGGGCTTCCTGAGAAAGTGATCCATTATTTTAAACTGACGATTTTGGAGAAAACATGAATGAGGGAATGAATGAACAAATGGATGACTGAAATATTGAAGTGCTTACCATGTGCAAGGCACTGGGCTAAATTCTGGAGATAAGAGAGGAAAGTGAGACAGGCCCAAATCTCAAGGAACTCACACTCTAATGGGGGACATGACACATATGGAACATTTCAGCTTCAAGTCAGATGGAAAGGTCCCATGATCCTTAGGGCACAGTGGAAAAGCAGATGGTGCCGCCGCTCTTTAATGACATTTCCACAGATGTCAGTTCATGATGATGAACCTATTTGACAATGCCAAAGACTTTGGTGGCAAGAATATTTTTCTGGGTCTTCAGAAGCTGTGATAGTAGCACCTGTAGGAGAAGATGCCAGGCTGCATTTCTTCAAGGGTAGATTTCCCAGGATGATGGGGAGTTCCCTAAAAAATAGCAGTCCTAACCTATGTGCTGAAATGCCATGTAGATGAGATGGTAGACTTTTTCTATTTGGCTCTAGAGGGAAAATCTAGGACCAAGGTGGAAATTTAAAAACTAACAACTAATTGAAGGTAACAAGAAGGCAGATGTAATTCAATGCACAGAATAACTTACTAATAATTAGGGCTATCTAAATGTAACCTTCTATACTTTATGAACAAGTTAATAACTGGTAGTCTTCAAGTTGAGGGCAAAGATATTGGAGTTGGAATTCAAGTTTTTGGCAATACTATAAACCAGTATTAAATATATGTGTGTATATGTATGTATATGTTAATTGTGTATGGGTCTGTGTAGTGGGTAGAAGTGAGACAGACAGACACAGCAAGTCAGAGAGAGATACAGATAGAGAGAAAAGGAAGCAAAGGGAGAGAGAGACAGAGAAGGAGAGGGCAGGAAGGAGGGAGGGAGGGAGAGAGGAAGGGAGAAAGGAAGAGAGAAAGGGAGGGGCAGAGAAGCAGAGATACAAATAGACAAAAAGGCAGATAGAGACAGAGAGATAGAGACAGAGAAGTAAACTCTTATCTAGTGGTCTGCTGAAGTCCATGGAATCCTTCTTAAAATAAAAAAAAAATTAAATCATTAAATGAAATGCTAAATTTCATATGAAGTAGAATATATATAGTTTTTTTTTTCTTATCCAAGTTCATAGACCGTCCCCACATCTTTAAATCTAACAGCAGCTAAAGAATCTCTCCTTTAGGATGATATGTTACCTCACTCCTTTTAGCCAGTCAGTGTTTGGACATAGGATGGGACTATACGAGAGGGATTTTTTGTGGGAAAGTAAAGCAGGTTTTTCACAAAGACATATAAAAACAGGGACACAGAGCCCTTTCAGTTGTGACTTCAGCTGTGCCAGTCCCCAGACAGCAGGCTTTTGGACCATGTATCCCCTGGGCCCCAGATTTCTAACTACTGAGGGCATGATGGTTGTTGTTAATATGCACCTGGGAAGATACAAAAGTAGTGGAGGCCACTAACCTGAATTCTAAGTGACCCAACCCCTCTGAGGAGAATGGGATTTTTATAGCCTTTGGGCATGAGGCAGAAACAACTGGAATCTGTCACTGAGGCCATGGCCATCAGGGTAGATGGATGTAACCAATTCTGTGACCCTGACTAGGGCCTTTAGTAGTGTTTCAAGGTAAAATTCTCTCTGGCTTGGTCTTAGAGAGGGGATCTTTAAGGGAGGCAGAAAGTAAAGGGAGATGTTTACAGAATCCTATACTGAAAAGTGAAACTTAGGACTTCATAATTCTGTTAGTCGGTGAACTACAGGAAGAGTGAGAGCTCTGGGCAAAACATATGCATTTTCCAAAATGGTGGCTATTAAAGGGAATACCAGATTGCTACTTCTTCAACAACTGTACAGGCCAGTCACCACCTCTACCCTCCGCAGGGGGGATACCTATTATTGAACATGCATAGATGGGAAAGAGCTCTTGGATTTTATAACTGCTGTCATCCCCTCCAGGGCAGCTAGATGGTGCTATAGAGCATGGAGACCTAGGTCTGAAGTCAGGTAGACTGGTCCACCTCATTTCAAATACATCCTCAGACACTAGCTATGTGACCCTGGCAAGTCACTTAACTCTGTTTATCTCAGTTTCTTCTTCTGTAAAATGAACTGGAGCAGGAAATGGCAAATCACTCCCATTTCTTTGGCAAGAAAACCACAGATGAAGAGTCAGACATTACTAATAAATCTGAATAACAACATATAATTGATCAGCATAGACTTTATTTCTTATTGTTACTACTACAAAAATGGGAATTTTATTTTTATCTTCTTCCACCTTGGAATATTTGCTTATAATTAAGACCTCTGGGTCCAAGGCTACAGAATGGTCACAATGCATGAAATGACCGAGAAGAGAAAAATAATAATGGTTCATCATAAGATCATGGATTCAGCATTGGAAGGGACTTCAGAGATCAACTGTTTGTGCAGGAATGGGGAAGGAGGTTTTTAATATGGGGTCCTGGACTTTCTTTTAATGAATGATGATTGAAAAGCATCTATAGTCTTCTTTCAACTGCCAAATGGGTCCATGACACACAAAACATTGAATACCTTTCTCTGATTTAGTCACCTCCTTCGTTTCACATGTGAGGAAACTGAGGCATAGAAAAAGGAAGCAAAATAATTGCTCAAGTATATACAGGAAAGAAGGAGAAAAGCTGAGAATTGAATCCAAATTGATGAAACTCCAAAATCAGAGCTTTTTCTGTGAAGATACCCCAGACTGCAAGGCAATTTGGAGCAAGAGTGATTGTTGTTTGGGGCTTAGAGAGTTCCACAAACATTTAAAGTGGCAGGTACACTTTAGCTTGTTCAGGAATGTCAAGACCATTGGTCAGATGGAGGGAAAGGGCAGAGGGAGGAAAAGTTCAGAGAGAAGAAGAGGAGAGTGATTATTGTTGGAACAAATGGTTCCTAATATATATTGCACCAGATGGCCCAGGGTAAAGGACAAAAGGATTAACTCATCCAGCCTTTTCAGTATCCACATCATGGGCAGCAATAAGAGACAATTGGATCAAATTAATAAAACAGCCACTTTGTTAAATTAAGGTTTCCAGAACATACCATCTGCAGTCAAGGGCTTTGCCTGGTGCCTGATGAAAACTGAACCTGATTTTTGGGAAAATTAAAAAAAAGTCTACTTCTATTTTCCTGGTAGTATTTCTGTTTTCTTGTTTTTGTTCTCTGTGTTTCTGAGGTAGATCTTGGCTTTAAAGCAGCCTCAATGTACAATCACCTTTGTTGCCAAGAGCAATCCTTTGTCTAAAAGACAGCATACTCAGATGAGCAACAAAA
Source organism: Petaurus breviceps papuanus (assembly GCF_028583685.1). Lineage (NCBI taxonomy): Eukaryota > Metazoa > Chordata > Mammalia > Diprotodontia > Petauridae > Petaurus > Petaurus breviceps. The sequence goes on along the minus strand of NW_027185697.1, from coordinate 6,282,082 downwards.
GAGGCAGCTCTTAGGGGATGTGGAACATCTGGGTAACTCCTTCCTGCACTTGGGCTTCATCATCCTAGAAAGGTTCCCCACCCCCCATCTCTTCACACTGACTCAGCAAAAGAATTGGATTTTGGAAGTTTCCTCCAATTATGCAGTCCTCAATTCATCTGTGTCTTAAGCAACTCTTGTCCAGATTCTTCCAAGGATCCAACATAGGGGGTCAACCCAATGTACTGCAAACCTTCTTTCCTTTTTCTGGAAATCTTGAAGATGGCAAAGAGAGCACTCTGGCTGCCAGTCCATCATCCTTTAAAATCCCCACATGACCAGCCCACTTTCCCTTCCTATCAGAAGATTCCTTGTTGACTCCTATCATTTGAAGTTCCTCTTTGGCATTATTTAGTAACCTGATCATACTCAATCTTTTGCGTCCTATTGTCTTCCAAGTGATAAGTATTTTTAATTCTTTGGACTCTATGGAATTTCATATTTGAAATTTATCTATACCAATTAAGTCCCAAGATTTTGAGGAAAAAAAATCAAATGAAATGAATCCACAAATTTATCCAGATCTAGACATATCTGTATTTCCTTCTCTTCCTACAGTTTCTTTTCATCATCTTAAATCGCTCCGTTTTCTTCTTTTCCTACTCTTTCCTTCTCTTTGTGACATTCCTTCCTCATTTCTCTCTTTGCCCTTTCCCTGGTTTAAACTTTCTCTGCACCTCCCCCCTTTTTTTCTGTTTTTCTTCCATCCATTTAGCAAAGACTCATTCATCTAGACTTCATTAATTCAGAAGGTACAACCATTTGGACTGGGTCACACTGAACATTATTCTGTATTAACTACCTGAAAAAAAATCACCTGGCAAACTGATTTAATCAAAGCAATTCAAGGGGGTCTCTTAGCCTACTTAGAAGCACAACTAGTTTCCAAATAGTTTTTAAGAAAAGCTTCATTTGCATATGAACAATGGAATGGTAATTAGAGTTGGCAATGGTGTTTTACTATGCTAATTGCTTGTCTTGCTCCTTCATCAAAAGAGAATCTTTACTTAGATGAAAACTTTTGTCTCTAGTTCAGAGGATCTTAACCTCTGTGTGTGTGTGTGTGTGTGTGTATGAGAGACAGAGAGAGTATATGTGTGTGTATGTGTGAGTGTATGAGCACATGAGTGTGTGTGAGAATATATGTGAATGTGTGTATGTGTGTGCATATTTGTGTATATTTGTTGAGTATATGTGTGAGTATATGAGCATATGAGCATGTGCATGTGTGTGTATGTCAGAGAGAGTATGTATGTGTGAGAGAATGTGTATGTGTGTGAATGTGTGTGTCTGTGTGTGAGAGTGTATGAGCACGTGAGTATGTATGTAAGAATATGTCTGTGAATGTGTGTGTATATGTGCATAAGTGTGTATATATGTGAGTGTATGAGCCTGGGAGCACATGTGCATGTGTGTGTGTATGTGTGTGTAATGAACCCTGTGGGCAGTCAGTCTGATGAAGTCCATGAACCCCTTAGAATAATATTTATAAATAACTAAAGAAAACGCTAAATTTTAGTTATAATTTAGTAGAAATGAAGGTGTATTTATTTCTTTTCTCATCCAAGTTCATGAATCTTTTGAAGTCTATACCCTAAATCCTTATCCTTTGACCCCAACTTCGCCTAGTCCTACTTGAAAATAACTAAAATGTGTTTCCTTAAAACTCACACATATCATAACTAACAGGAAAAAAACAATCAGCAAATTAATTCTCCTACTTAAAGAAGCAAAATGTGTTATTTTGCTTACATAAGAAGTTGTATCTTGATTAGAGGTCACACTATATTGTCATTATATAAAATTATGTTTGCTTTTGTAAAGTATGTTGGAATGCTACACAGATTTGAATACATTATTACTGAGGACCTAAGCTGAGGCAATATTGTCGTGTGGAAATGCATTCAGAAACAACTCAGTAAAATTTAAAACTGACTGTAAACTTTCATATAGCTCTAGAAATTGACACTCACAGATAAAGGAAAATTCATGTTTCTGATAAATCCCCTGCCATGCTCCAGCCGTCAGCTGGGGGTTGTATAATACAGAGAGGGCTGGATGGGGAATCAGGGAAGCCCTGGGAAGGAAGGAAGGAAGGAAGGAAGGAAGGAAGGAAGGAAGGAAGGAAGGAAGGAAGGAAGGAGGGAAGGAGGGAGGGAGGGAGGGAGGGAGGGAGGGAGGGAGGAAGGAAGGAAGGAAGGAAGGAAGGAAGGAAGGAAGGAAGGAAGGAAGGAAGGAAAAAGGAAGGAAGGAAAAGAAAAAGGATGGCAGGAAAGAAAGAAGGGAGGAAGGAAGGAAAGGAGGAAGAAGAAAGGGAGGGCAAGAAAAGAGAGAAGAAAGAAAAAAGAAAGACATGAAGGAAAAAATGAAGGAAGAAATCTATTGTGAAAACAGAATAAATGGAAAACTGTTGTAGGGGAGAGAGAAGTAGATACAGAGATAGAGAGATAGGTAATTAAAAGCTTACTATGTGTCATGCATTGTGATAAGTTCTGGAAATATAAATTAAATCCTCAAGTATCTTGCATTCCAGAGGAAAAAGGATGCCACATCCAGGGGAAAAGTGGTAAGGAGAGACTTGTGGGTCTGCATGGTATGAAGTTGGCTTGGAAGGGACTGAGGTTGCCTGTTTTGAGGCAAGATAAAGATGACCAGCATCCTTGGACAGAATTAAAAATCTAGTGGATGGGGGATAATAATTGTTGGTGGCACAGCATTCAGAAACCTAGGTTAGAATGATAAAGGGTGCATTGATAGGATTACCTAAAATTGGTAGGAATGGGAGTCAAAAGGAAGTTGTATTATAGTCTTAAAAAATTCAAGAAATGATAAAGTATTGATTGGGTAGACTGAGATATGGCTATAAAGAATAATGGTTTGGGGGGGGGGGGCAGGGTGGGAATGAATGTGGACAGAGAGAAGTCTTATGCTAAACCTGGTTTCAATTCTTACTCCCAGCATAACCTTGGCCAAGTGATTGTCTCTCTGGGTCCCATTTTTTTCACTTTTTTAAAGAGACTATAACACTACATAATTGCTAATATCCTTTCCTCTTCTGAATCCTATGTCAAAATTATTCAATGTCACCATAGGGCTTCAACATAACAATCAGTACCCACACTCAGCTGTTTCTAGATCAATGCTTTATTTTTCATCCAGATATTTTGGCGACCCTAAGGCACCATCTGAATGGTATCTTTCCTGAAACAGGATCAATTTGGCAACCTCTCCAAATTCTATGATTCCATGACAAATTGGTATTTATTAATGAATTTAATTAATGAAATGTACTTGGTTGCACATTCTGTTCTCCCATACCCTTCATTAATCTGCCTGTCTATAATAATGACCCTATACTCCAAGGCTGATTCCCTAGGAAACTCCTAAGTAAAGGGAGTGATACAGCTTCCCTTGCTGCATGCCTTGGTGGATTGTATTTTTAAAGCAATCAGACCAAATCCTTGAGATCCACGTTGTGCACTGGCTGCCTGGGTGATTTGGCATGAAATTTAATTTACTTTAATCTGTGTGTGTTGGGAGGGTGTGAAAAAGGCATTAATTTCATGTTTGAGAGTTACTATTTAACTTTGAATATGGCAAAAAAAATCCCACTTTGGTCAAATAGTTTGACTTTCATTATTCCCTAAAACAAGCATTTCTTTAATTTTCCCTAATATAGTATTGCTTTAAAAAATAACATTATTCACCAATTCCACTCCACCCCCATTTTATTTAGTTTCTTCTCCCATATTCCTAAACCTACAAGATAGCTTAACAGCTATGGTCTTAGTATGCTGACATTTTGCATGATTGAAAAATTCCATCATGGAAAATATATTTAAAGATCTACATTCCCTCTGTGATGACCCACCAATTCTCTTCTGTCTTAAAATAGGTGTGGAGAATCATTTATATGTAAGGCAAACATTTTGGTCACCATTAGGAAGAAAAGTGTATGCTATGGATTTAGGGTTATAGAAACTTAATTAAAAGGGAAGAAAAAATTAGAACACTTTTGAATTTGTTTAATGGTTTCACATTCTCTATTTTACTTGATCCTTCTGTCTTTGAAGATAGGCATGAGAAGTTTTATTACTCTTATTTTACATATGGGAAAATTGAGGACCAGGAAGATGAAGTGGTTTACCTATGATCCTATAAGATTCACAGTGGTTCTGAGACTAGAGCCTTTGTCTCCTAATTCCATCATTAATCATGATCTCCTTCAGACAGAGACTTGTTCATAGGTAAACTAATGCCCTTCTAGAACACTGAAAATCTTTGGGGGACTTATAGAATAACTCCCAGAAAGAATGATTGAGATGCTGCTCAGTTCCCGAGGTTAGCAGGGTTTCTGATTGGATGCCTGTAAGAAAATGTGAAGGAGTGTTATACAGTAGCATGCAAGATTCCATCTCCAATATGCTTTGTTATTGTGTGGAGTACAGCTACTTCTCTTGTAATGGGAGATTGTCAGTCAGTCTTAAGCAGGAGATATGATGTCACATGTGAAGTGATTGACCTCATTTCTTTGGCTGAAGCACTAGATGAAGAACAAATGATGAATGAAGATGATTGCTAATATTTATATGGTACTTAATCCTCCCAATGAACTTGGAAGGTTGGTGATGTTATTATGCCTATTTTACAGATGAGGAAACTGAGGCAAACTAAACTTTAGAGACTTACGATGATTCACAGAGCTAATAAGTATCTGAGGCTGGATTTAATTCATTATTTGAATTTAGTTTTCCTGACTCTGATTATGGCCCTCTATTGACTGAACCACACGAAAGCCTCTAGTACCCTTTTCTTTTCCTTTCTTTCTTTCTTTCTTTCTTTCTTTCTCTTTCTTTCATTCTTTCTTTCTTTCTTTCTTTCTTTCTTTCTTTCTTTCTTTCTTTCTTTCTTTCTTTCTTTCTTTCTTTCTTTCTTCCTTTCTTTCTTTCTTTCTTTCTTCCTTTCTTTCTTTCTTTCTTTCTTTCTTTCTTTCTTTCTTTCTTTCTTTCTTTCTTTCTTTCTTTCTTTCTTTCTTTCTTTCTTTCTTTCTTTCTTTCTTTCTTTCTTCCTTCCTTCCTTCCTTCCTTCCTTCCTTCCTTCCTTCCTTCCTTCCTTCCTTCCTTCCTTCCTTCCTTCCTTTCTATCTTTCTCTCTCTCTCTTCCTTTCTCTCTTTCTCTATCTTTCTTGCATTTAAGATATTGAAATCATATGAAATATACTAGGATAAATTGTATTATATTCTGATCTTTTTTTTGGGGGGGGGTTTCCCAGTGGTTAATGCTCACTTCCTCCTCAAATTGTGTATATGTGCAATTCTATGTATATGTATTTACATATACTTGCATGTTTATGTTTATACGCACATTCTTTGTAATTTTTCAATCATATGCGACTCTTTCTGATTACTTTTGGGGTTTTGTTGGCAAAGATCCTGGAGTAGTTTGCCCCTTTTTTTCTTTTTCTCATTTTACAGATGAGAAAATCAAGGCAAACAGATTCAAGTGACTTGCCAAGGGTCATACAACAAGTAAGCAAATGAGACCATATTTGAACTCAGGTCTTCCTGACATCAGGCCTATTATTCTATACACTGAATCACCTACGTGTTCATACATATATATGAGTATACAGATATAAATATATGCATATACACTTGTATACATATGCATGCACACACACACATATACTAGGAGATAAGAAGAAGATAAATAAGTAGGAGGAGGAAGAAAGAGAAGAATATAATGTGATTTACCTTAATATAAACATAGTCAGCTAGGTGGATCAGTGGATATAATATTAGACCAAGAGTGAGAAAGATTTGAGTTTAAATCCACCTTCGGATATTTACTAGTTGTGGGACCCTGGGAAATTCACTTAACCTCTGTTTGCCTTAATTTACTGGAGAAAGAAATATCAAACCACTCCAGTATCTTTGTCAAGAAAACCCAATGAACAGTATTAGTGTGCTATGGTTCACAGAGTCTCGGGGTCACTAAGAGTCAGACACAACCGAACAACAAAAATGAATCTCCCTGTGTGTAAATGTACATGTGTGTATATATACATGTGTGTATACACATACATATGTTTAGCTATCTAAAACAATAAAATATTTTCCACAGTAGAATACAAATTCCTTGGTGCCAAGCATTATTTCCTATTTCTCTTTTTATCTCTAGTGATTTATACATACGTAACTAAGAAATGATTTTTTAAATTTACATTGTAATGTATTCAAAGTTGTTGAGTATGTTATCAATAAATTTTTTTCTATGGACTTGCTCCTAATCATGATTATCAATAGGTGATGCAGGCGATAGGGTGTTACACTTGGTACCTGAGATACCTGAATGTAAATTGTGCTTAAGATACTTATTAGCTGTCTGGCCCTGGGAAAGTCACCTCTTCCCTGTAAGTCTCCTATTCTTCATCTCTAAAATGGGCATGATCACAATACTTACCTCACAGGAGTATTTTGAAGATCTAATATATGCAAATGTTATCTATCATTATCATCATCACTCAGAAAGCAGCAGAGAGGGATAAAGTGACTATTTGTGTGCTATAACTTGTTACACAAGGCGGTATGAAGAAGCAGATAAGGAAGTGATCAAAGAAATGTGTGAGCAAAAATGATGTGTTAGTGTCACAGAGAGAGCAAGAAATACTGATGGACAGCCTTTGTATTCCATTTGTAACCTCCTAATATTCAGAGACACCAGGGAAGACCCTCAGCATAGTGGTTGTACCTTCTGTTACAAACAGATAGAAAACACAGTATAAGCAGGGATTGGTGGGGTGAAGTTTGTAGAGGGAATACCTTCTTCCTCAAGCTCAGAGTTGTCTTAGAGTATCTGAGTAAACCAAACATTAACTATTCCAGTTATCAACAAAATGTTAAAAATCAATCCATCAAAACAGGAGTTTGCAGTTCCAAAGATATTGACCCATTTGCAATCCTGGCAGAAAGCCAGGCCACATCATAAAAGAAAATGATTCGAAAATGTTGAGATATTTGGTATTTGAAATAGGAAAATATAAAAATTTCTTTCTTAAAGCCCTATTTGAATTGCATTCAGGTCTTCAGTGGCCAAGCATTATCTGAAGCCAAGAGCTGTTTGTGACAAGCTATCTTTCCTGTTGGTGAATGTTTCTTATTTGTCGCTGATGGGACAAGCTCAAACCGTAGTTTAAAATTAGACATATGCCCTGCCCACAATGAGAGTAATGCATTTCTATTCGCCCCAAAATTTCAAGGAAATGGATATTGTCATGCTAAAGTCTGAATATGGGAAGTTGACAAAGATGGTGGTGGACTTGGAAATTGTGTCATGTGAAGGACATTTAAATTAGGATGGATTAATCTGGGGAAGAGGAGACATGGATGTGATATGATAGTTATCTTTGGCTTTTTGAAGGAGTGACTTGTGTAACTGGGTAAATCAGTTTTGTCTTACTCTAACAAAGAGGGGGATAGTTGTTGGGGTAGATGTTACTTTACTCTAAGGAATAATTTTCTCAAATTGGCACTGCCCCTCAAGGGAATAGATTTACCTGTAGAAGTGATGAGTTATTGGTCATTAGAAGTTCTCAGTAAGATGCTGGACAATCACATTGATGAAATGTAGTAGAGAATACTTGCATTTGGTAAGAGATCACACTAAACTCTCTAAGGAAGATAGCATGATATAGAACCAAGAGCTCAGTAATGGGACTCATGAGACCCAGATGCTAGTAGACCTCATCTGAAAAATAGCAATAATAATGGCATCTACCTCCCTGGGTTGCTGTGATGGAAAAATGAAATAGTTATAAAATGTGGTTGTTGTTTTTTAAGAGTTAAAGTACTCCATAAATGCTAGCTGTTACTGTTGTTGATGTTATCACCAATGACTCGCTATTTGACCTTGGATAAATCATCTTCTTTGGACTTCAATTTTTCTGTAAAATGAAAATCAGACTAAAATTTAATGTTTTTTTCAGCTTCCAGTGGACAGTAGTTGATATTATACAGTATTTTAATTTGTGAAAAAACACATTATCTTACTTAGATGTCACAATTCTTTGAATTAAGTTCTATGGATATCCCATTTAACATATGAGGAAAATGAGACTCAAAGTGGTCAAGTGACTTGCTCATATTCACATGACAAGTGTTTAAATGGAAGCTTCTCCCAAATAGGATGTTCTCTTCTATTTTTATGCCAATATCTAATACAGTGACCGGCACACACTAGGTACTTAAAAGATGCTCATTGATTGATTCATTGAAGTCCAAGTCTTTTTCTACTACTCTGTGTTATTTTTATTAGTTTCTTCTAAATCTTAAGATTTTATGAATGACTTTATATTTGAGTAGATTAATTTTTTTTTCTGAACAATTAGATTCACACTGTAGCACATTGGAAAGGGAAATTAAGGTGGAATCAAAGATTGCTGATACTTGGTTGTTTCCAACTCTTTGTGACTCTTTTTGGTATTTTCTTTGCAAAGATGTTGGAGGGGTTTGCTATTTCCTTCTGCATCTCATTTTATAGATAAGGAAATTGAGAGGGTTAAGTGACTTGCCCAGGTTCACACAGCTAGTAAGTGTCTGAGACTGAATTTGAACTCAGGTCTTCCTGACTCCAGGGCTGTCACTCTATCTACTGCTCCACCTAGCTGCCCCACACACAGTAAGCATTCAGTAAATGCAATTAGAATGATCATTGGATTGTTGCTTTGGAGATGGAAGGAATCTTGAAAGCCACTGAATCTGCCCCACTAATTTTATATATAAAGAAAATGAAGAATAAACATATTAAGTGGCTTGCACAGGGTCAAACAGTCAGTAAGTGTTGATGGTCGGATTTGAATCTAGGTCTTGCTGACTCTATGTTTAGTGCCCTCTGTACTAGACAACAAATGAGTGAATGAATCATTCAATCGGTAGTAGAATGCTACTCAACCCACCACATTTTAATTAGGTTCTCTGGTCTGAAATGGATGTATGTTCAGTCATGTTCAACTCTTTGTGACCCTATTTAGGGTTTTCTTGGCACAGATACTAGAGTGTTTGCCATTTCCTTCTTAAGCTCATTTTACAGATGAAGAAACTGAGGCAAACAGGGTTAAGTGACTTGCCCAAGGTCACATACTTAGTAAGTGTCTGAGGTTGGATTTGAACTCAGGTCTCCCTGACTCCAGGGCAGGCACTCTATCTACTACACCAACTAATTGCCCTCGGTCAAAAAGGTATCAAGATTTTTATTCCTTTCAATTCTCTGTGGAGGGAATTCATAGTCCTATCCAATCTGATTGTGAAATTGATGGAGAGAACACATGTATTTGGCTTCTGAGGACCTGTGCTCAAAGCCCAACTCTGTTTCCTTTGTTCCCTTACCTATTTGGGACTCATCTTACTCATCTATAATATGAAAGGGTAGAACCATAATTTACATCCTTTACATCCTTAAATCCTATATGATCTGTGGTCATGATTCATAAATACACCTTAGACATTGATGAGATTGGGGTAAGCAACTTTATAAGCCTGATAAATATCCCAAATTTCTGGTGATGACTAACTTTTCTTTTTCCCCCATTTACCTTCCATTTAGTGTCTTTCTATATTCTTTCCTCTAATTCGCCTGTAGCAGCAGATACCACATCTTCAGTGAACATGAAGGGATGAGTCTAATTATCCAGCTCTTAAAAGGAAGATTTTCAGAGCCTTTAGTCAAGAGGTTAGAGTAAATAACAAAAGTCAGTGTTAACTTGGTTTAACATTTCACTTTCATTTTCTCTTGGCTTTAGAGTAGAAGTCCCAGTCTTGGAAAGGTAGTCTTACCATCATCTGCATCACTACGACTGCCCCTTACACATAGACTAGCTTTGATTTCTAAAAGCCATACATAAAATAAGAAGGTAGGGCATGGGATCTTTAAAATCCTTTGCAGTTTTGACAGTCTATTATCTAAAATCTCTTCCCATTCTGAAATTGCATGTTCGTTGTCATGCCTCTGTTTCCCCTAAGGTCCCTCCTATTTCTGGCATTCCATATTCTATATGGACATATTCTTTCTTCTGTGATCCCTGATGGCTCTGATAGTCAATGATTCGCATTGGAACAATCCTTACTCTTACTCCCTTCTTGCTCTGACATTCTAAAGGCTAAGAATCCTTCCAGTTCTGAGATGCTATATTCTCTCTATATATATATTTTAAAGCAATTGGGGTTAAGTAACTTGCTCAAGGTTACACGGCCAGTTATTTCTGGGTGTGGTGCTGAGTATCTGAGCCCGGATTTGATCCAGGTCATCCTGACACTGGAGCTGGTGCTCTTACTCACTGAGCCACCTGGCCGCCCCCTAAGCAATTGGGGTTAAGTAACTTGCTCAAGGTTACATGGCCAGGTGTTTCTGAGTGGGTGCTAAGTGTCTGAGCCCAGGATTCGATCTCCAGATCTTCTCAACACTGGAGCCGGTGCTCTTTACTCGCTATGCTACCTGGCTGCCCCTTCTCTCTATATTTTAACATTCTATGGTATTGTATCAGCAATGCCATATTCACAATGCCTATGGAGATTACAGATATGCTGATATAATTATCCATCACAAAATACGTCATGCTTGCCATATGGGGAAATAAACTAGAAAATTTATTAAGATACCAAAAGACTGAGTCCCAAAACCAGAAAGTGAAAGCCATCAGAGGAGTTATGACATTGGCATAGGTAGATAAAGTAGAAAGCACCCACATTTTCAAGCCTTTAAAACAAAACAGGCTACCTCAGACAAAGGTCCTCCTCTCCCCACTCACAGCAACCACCCAGGGTCCGGGAAGCGCACTCCCAGCAGCTCCGGCCCCTGGCAGTCCTCAGCAGGAGTCCTTAGCAGAAATTCTGGCTAACACAAAAAGGGCTTTGCGCTGCAGCTGCCTCTGCTGCTGCTGCCGCTGTCGCCACCACCGCCAGCCACCACAGGAACTCTAGTTTGGCTTCTGCTTCCTCTTGCTCCGCCCCTTCCTGCTACGTCAGCAAGTCCAATGGGGCATGGAAGATCTTTAAATCCCATAACCCTTACATTCGGCCCCAAGATCTTTCATGTCCATAGCATAGATAATTTACTTTTGAATTAGCTCTGAACATTTCTTAGGTCACATTTTCAAAGGACAGAACTAAAGTTACCAAAGTGGCCACTGGCCCTTAAACAAACACAAAGTACATAGATAGCATTATCACTTCAATTCAAAACAAGAGTTCAAACAAAGTTCTCTGGGGGAGGGGGGAGGGGTATCCTTCCCCTCACACAGCTCCAGCCCCTGCCTCCAAGCACAGAGAGGGGGCTGGGCAACAAAACCAACAAGGTGGGGTCCCTGGGGATCCAAGGCACTTCATCCCACCCACCATAGTCACAAGTCCATTCTCCCCCAGGGTCCCAAACTGTGGGATGCAGCCAGGAAACACACTCAGTGCCCCTGCTTTGCTGCTCAGTTCTTATCTTTTCCTGTGGCTGAATTCTGAACTCCTGGGTTCCTTCTCCTCCCACAGGCAGCAGCCGCTCCTGGCTTCTGCCCGGGTCCCCATGCAGGCAGCTCACCATTCCTGCTCTCAGCTCTGTGAAGTCCGCATGCTGGCCATTCTTCTCTCCTGCTCCACAGCTCCACAGAATCACAGCTACCACAACTGGGAAACAAACAATTATCCCAGTCCCCATACTTTCCTTTTACTCTGCAGATCCTGTTCGTGATGCCATTTTGTAGCAGCAAGCGCCCCAAGCGTGTCCTCAGGGTTTGCTGCCCATACAGGTTCTTGGATCTGCTTTGTTAAAGGAAAGCAACTCAAAATGGGTTAACAAGCTTACTTTAATCAGTCAGACATATATCATTTACCTTGTTCAGGGGGAAAACGTCAGCACCCCAAACTTCAAAATATACAGACAGAATTATCAAGACATTAACAGATCAAGTAGACAGCTTTCCAAACTGTCCAACCATTACATCCATACCCAGTCAACATCTGGGTTTTTCAAAGCCGGGGGACTCACTTTGAGAAGTGTTCTGTGATTTGATATGAATTCTGAGAAGCCGTTGTTGAGAGTCCCCCGGCTTTGAAAAACCCAGATATGGAAACCCAGATGTTGACTGGGTATGGATGTAATGGTTGGACAGTTTGGAAAACTGTCTACTTGATCTGTTAATGTCTTGATAATTCTGTCTGTATATTTTGAAGTTTGGGTGCTGACCTTTTTCCCCTGAACAAGGTAAATGATATATGTCTGACTGATTCAAGTAAGCTTGTTAACCCATTTTGAGTTGCTTTCCTTTAACAAAGCAGATCCAAGAACCTGTACGGGCAGCAAACCCTGAGGATGCGCTTGGGGTGCTTGCTGCTACAGGTATAAGGTCACTTATAGGTCTAATATTCTATGCTCTGAAGTCCTTCACAATTCTGACTGTAACATTCTATGTTCTAAGGTCTGTGTAGATCAGACCTTCTATATTCTATATTGTTCCTTCTCCAAATTCACAAATGAACAAGTCTCCCTCTGTCTCTCCTCTGTGTGTGTGTGGGTATGTGTCTCTGAATTAACTTTCTCTGGACCCTTACATAGATCATAAAGTTTATTTGACAGTCTCTGTACAAAATATAAATATATTTATTTTACTTCACTTGAAATAAATCAGAAAAACGGGTTTCCTATGCTTCAAGACAAGAATCAACCTGCCTTTTCTTGTCTGTAAAGACAGGTGCCAATGCGATTAACTATTTAGGATATAAATACAGGAGCCCTCTTGGTTTTCTCCTGGTATGAGGTTTTATATGATATCTTAATATTCTAGTAGATTGATGATGTCATTATCTGCAAGTGTATATGGCAGGCGGGGGGCATGGTATTCTCCTCCAATGGCACCTATCATGACTCACCCACCCCATCTCACCTTCTGAAGTATTTGTACATGTCTTTTTTGCTACAGGGGCTTCTCCAATGTTCTCCGTGCACCTCTTAGAGTTTTCTTGACATTGTGTGGATGCCAGGAAAAAACAGGGACTAATTATCGGGCATCATTGGTTATTTGCACGCATGAATAGAAGTGTACCTTCTTTGATGCAACAGAGTTGTTCTCGGAAAACTTTATATAAACAGAATTCGTGGAAATTAAATCCAATTCCATGCATGCTTTATTTTAATTCAATGAACACTTGCTTCAGATATAGTTGATTAAATTTGTCTTTTTTTCACACCTTTATCAGAATGGTCATCCATGTTTAAATGGGAACTTGTGTTGTATTGTTTTATGTTGTTTTTAGTCAAATGAGCAATGGTTCATTTCCTAAGGCTATAAATCTGGTTGCAATGTGGACACTCATCCTCTGTCCTGTGATGTAAGTAGCTTGTGTGCTAGAATTGCAATTAGGAAGGCAGAGATTCAAATTCTTCCTCAGACACTTAGGAAGTATCTGCTATTGTTGACTCATTTCAGTTGTTACAGATTCTTTGTGACCCCATTTGGGTTTTTCTTGGCAAAGATACTTGAGTGATTTGCCATTTCCTTCTCTAGGTCATTTTACAGATGAGGAACTGTGGCAAACAGGGTGAAGTGACTTGCCCCGGGTCACACAGCTAGTAAGTTTCTGAGTCTGGATTTTAACTCAGGAAGAGGAGTCTGGTTCCTGACTGTGGGTCCAGAATTCTATCCATTGCACCACCTATGTGCTAAAGAGCTGTGTAATTCTGGTCAATCACTTCATCTCTTGCACCCTCAGCTTTTTCAGCTACAAAAAAGGGGATAGCAATAGCTACTGATTTACAGAGTTATTTGGAAGATCAAATGAGATAATGTATTGAAGATCCTTTTACATGCCATAAACTCTATATAAATGTTAGTTCTTAGTTCTTACTATATACTTGGATGATATATGCTACTTTAAAGCAGTATATAGCTTAAAAGTATACCCTAATCTATAATTCAATGAACACAAAAGTTTTAGGGTATGCATACATACATGCATATATACATATAATATTAGAGGCAGGAGATTTATGCTCTGGACACAGAGCTGCCTATTCAGTTCAACCCCGAGTGGATACAGGACTTCTTAGGACTGAGGGTATGTTCACCCTTTCCAGCTATGCCTTTCCAATTGGGGTTATGATTGCAGTAAGGGAACCAATGAAATTTTCTAGTAACATAGGAAGGAAATAAACATATACCCACTTGTAGAGCCTACTTTTAGACACACATGTATATATGTATCGATATATACATACAGGTATACATGTTTATACCCACATATACTTATATGTGTATATTTGCATATATACAAACTTGTGTGTGTTTATGTATTAGACTTTGAACAGCAATGCCTAACGGTGGGGTAGCAGTGGGGGGACAGACAAGGAAGGTCTAGTTAGTCGAGTGACTTTCTCAGTGAGTCTGTGTGCCCTTGTTTTATATGAGTTCCCAAGGCAGTTTTGGAAATGTTGGACTATGTTATAAATGACCTGAGGTCTTGGATATAGAAAACAGCCAAAAAAACAATAAATCCATAAAGAAAATAAAATAAAATATCAGCCATTGATGATGGTGTCAGTGGTTGCCTACAACTGACTTGAAATAATTGTGTAGTCCTTTCTTAATCTCTGATATATGTCTTCTCAGAGATTACAAAATTCTGACTTGGAGATCTTAGAAATGAGACTTGTACTATGTTGACATTTTCTCTGCTGAATATCCATATAAAGAGTCTTACATGTACACACACACATCATGCTGCAAAAATTATCTCAGAAATTACAGTGTGAGTTAGAAATTATTCTGAAAGACATAAAATATATCTTAAAACCCTGCCTAGCAATAAATCTTGGTCAAAAAATAAAATTTTAATGGGACTGCTGATTAGCCCAATAGCAAAATAGAACTCATATTAACCATTCATTAATCCTATTTCCTTGTTCGTATCACTGTTAATTAAGTGGGTGCTCCATTCCCATTCTAGTGTGGGGAAACGACAGTTGTATCATTTGCCCAATTACAGCTCATCTTGTTGCCTACAACTAGAATCAAAGCTGAATGTTAACAGCCTTTAACGAATGAATTTCTTTCACTTAAATGGTAATAAATGATGGAAATGGCTCTCTCCTGCTTATAGGCAAGAATCTTCCTTCCTTCTTCTCTTTACCTGCTCAATTCCAACACTTCCTTCAAAACTTAATCAAACACCAAGTCATCCGTGATATCTGCAGTACACAATGGGATCCTGGCCTTAGGTACTTACCAATGGGTGACTGTCAACAAGTCACTTGTATTGTGGGAGTAAGGGAATTAAAAATAATTTATTAGATAACAGTTACATAGCCACAGCAGTTATGGACACCAAAGTGAGACAGTGGACTTTATATTCTTATAAATATTGATAATAATGTCTGTTCTGTATATTCCATAGGGTTGTTGTGGAAACCTTTCCAAACTTGGACATGAATTATAATCAGTACTAATCGTAAGCCTTCCTACCTCTTATATCAGTAATAACTTCCTCTCAGACCCCACATAACATAGTTTTACACCTCTATTGCATAATATTGTATGTTATATACTAAATTTATAATATTTTTTATTATATTTCTATGAATTTGCATCTTTTATCCCAGCTATATTATAAAATCCATATAGGGAATGAATCCCTATTTTACCCACAATGCACAGCTCCCTCAAAGCTTAGTTCAGTCCTCTGTATACAGTATGTGATTACAAATAAAACTTTTGTTAATAAGATTGAAAGTAGGTGGAATGAACAAGCAAACTAGCTAAGAATTGTTTAAAGGGGATTCCTGGTTTTGTCTTTAAGACTTTCTCTCCAAAAATGCCTGAACATATCAGTTCCTATTTGTTCTTAAGCCTACTGTTTGTCAGGAGGATGGAAGAAAATACAGTATGTCGCTGCTTTCTCTTAGGTCCTTTGAGAGCCTTTGATTGAAGCTTTGTCTTAGGGGAAAGATACACCTCTGAGAGTGCCCAAAATAGCTACTGTAATTCTGCTGTGCTTTACCCAAAGAGGGAGAGCAGAGGGATGCCAGAAATGAAAGGAAGCTTTGGATGTGATTGTTGGAATACTGTAAAAGTGACAGTAGCTTACTGGGGGGTCAACATTAAATTAATAGGCAAAGCAAGATGAAAGTTAACACTTAAAAAAATTCCTTTATATATACATATGATTTGTTAATATTTTGCATTTCAGTAGCAAAGGAGGTGAGCAAACAATACTAAATATATAACTGGATAGAACATGAGGTTCAGAGAAAAGGACATGAGGCTGCCAACCTTAGAAGAGCTGGATTTTCATTCTATCATCATTACTTAGTACCTCAGTGTGACCTTGACCAACCCCAATCTAAAACCGTTTCTTTTTTAATGTAAAATGGGGCTAATGATATCTAGAATTGTAATTAGGAATTCTTTGGGCAAATTCAATTAAACCAAGGAAAGCAGGGGATCTACCCTGAATACTATCATGCCAAAAGTCCTAAAGAGGAAGATTCCTCAGAGTTTGGCCCATGCAAATCCCTGTGGCATGGCCAATAGCTTCTTATCTCCCAATTCCAAGGAGGAAATAGAAGAACACCATGGTGGGGGAGGTAGACCACGATGTAGGACACCATGGTAATGGGACCCTTGGAGTAGCAATCCAGGGATGGCTGAAGGAGAAGAGCTGGATGAACCATTTAGTGTGGAGTCAACAGGCCTGAAGATTTCCTGTTCCACATTGGAGAAAACTAGTCCCACTCATGTCAATGTACAGAATCAAAGATCCAGCCACCTCCTTATGCATTTGATAGTACCAACTACATTTATCTCAGAGACATTGTAATTTTTCTCATTCTTTTCTGTGTAGTTATCATACCACCTACACTTCATTAGCTCATTCACCCCTTCAAGGCAGGGATTGGGCTTTTTAGCTTTGTATCTCTAGCCCATAGCATGTTGCCTTACACATAGTAGGATTTTAACAAATAGATGTGATTCCGAAAACGTGGGTATAAATCCTATTTTTTCCCATTAATTTATTGTCATAGTTTATTCCCTTTGGTTTATAGCTAAAGTTAACTCTAACCCCCAAGAAAGTTTAAGTGACTCACCCAAGGTCACACAGTTAGCAAATCTGGACCCAAATCTTCTGATTTTAATCAATGCATACCATGAATAATACCTCATCTTTCTTGAGATGTTATTCAATTGTTTCATTTTTCTCTGATTTTTTTGTGACTCCATTTAGGGTTTTCTTAACAGAGAAGTTAGCCATTTTCTTCTCCAGCTCATTTTACAGATGAGGAAACTGAGGCAAATAGGGTTAAGTGATTTGCCCAGGGTCACACAGCTAGTAAGGAACTATACTCCTTCTGTGTGTTCTTCACATGTCAGTGATTACAAATAATTTAGTTAATTTTAACTTATCCAATTTCCCCCTCTCAGCACAGTATTAGTAACTGGCAAATACCAAAACCACTATTTAAAATAGCACTGGATTGAATCCTTGGAAGAAAAATGATTCTATAAAAATCAGCCTGACATACACAGACATTGTACACATATACAGGCACATACATATATGTATTATAACTATGTATGCATATATACACATGTATGTTTATGTGTGTATTGAGAGAGAGACTGCTGAGTTTACTTTGAATATAGTAGACTCATATCTTCAGAAAATTAGCTGACTCTTCCTGTAGTTTAAAATTGGTTCATGGGAATATAATTGAGGAAAAAGGCTTGAGGAACATAATTGATTTAGGGGTGAAACTCACACTATTACATCTGATTGTTGCCAATTTTCCTTGGATCTGTTCTAACATGCTCACCCTTTAACTCTTGTTTCTTATAAAACTGTCTCATTTTCTTTTTTCTATGTATCACTGAATATCCCCTTCTCTCTTTCATGTAGGATCATAGATGATGTCAGATGGGGCTTTCTTTTTTGCATTATTATTATTCTCATTTTTACTTCACAACCCCCCATTTTCTTTGTTTATTATCCTATCATTCTTTTCGTTTCTTGGACTCAGTCTCCTCATTTAGTAAATTAGGAGATAAAAATTCTTTCACTGACTACTTCACATCTATTAGGACAAAGTCCTTTGTCAATAAAAGTGAAAAAAGGTTTTATATTCACCCCACCCCACACTACTATTAGCAATAACCCACATTTATATAGTACTTTAAGGTTTACTAAGTACTTTTGTTCTCATTTAAGCATTATGAAAATCCTTTGTGACTTTGGGTCAGTTATTTAACCTTTCTGGGCTTTGGTTTCCTCACTTGTTTGACCAGATTTTCTCTAAGGTCTTTTTCATTTTCAAATCTTAGATCCTATGATCTACAAGATAGGAACTGCAATAATCCCTACTTTGTGGGTGAGTAACCTGGGTATACGGAGAATTGTTGAGGGTCACACAACTAGAAAATATCCCAAGGTAGCTTTAAACCCAGGACTTTCTGATTTCAAGCACTGTGTTTTCTCTTCTATGCTTGGTTGCATTCTTGTGTTCTAATTCTAGAAGAATTCCCGTGTGTGTATGTGTGTGTGTGTGTGTGTGTGTGTGCACATGTGTGTGTGCTTGCACTTCATTGGTCTTTTCTCAGTCCACCCTAACATTTCTTGAGATTGTCCTTCCTTCATTTTTCTCTCTTGAATTCTGTTGGGTACGTCGGGTTGTAGCTGGTTAAAGAGCTGTTCTCCAAACATAAGTAGTCATGCATTGTGCAAGCATTTCACAAAGGAAAAACCTCCACTTGGCATTGTAATTTGCAAGGGAATAATGGTTTAATTAGTTTTTAGATGAAAAGATTTTTGCATCCAGATTCTGTTTATAATGGAATTTATAAAACTATTTTTCCCACCAGTAACATTGTAATTAAGACTTTCAATGAAGCTGTCATGCAGATGGAGTTTATTTTTTTCTGTGGTTTGCTCTATGTGTCCCATGGCACTTTTGGTGTCTTTGCACTAACTTCTCACTAATGCCCCATCATTGCACAACACTTGCTCAAATTAAGCTGACAATAGAGTGGGATCCCTATCACTTAACACATTGATCAACCAGGATGTCAGGGCTAGTTGTGGTAAGACTTCTGCACAGCCTGTTTAATACTCTAAGAGAACAGCATAAAAGGACTCTAAAGACACTTTCCCTTTCCACCTTTTCTCTTCCAGGCTTCATGGGACTACAGGGAATTAGATGAATTTAATGCCATACTTGTTATCAAGGAATCTGAGTTTGAACTCTTTCTACTTTCCAGCTGTGCGACCCTAAGAAAATTACTTAAACTTTCTGGGTCATCCTTTTCAGTCAAAAGAGGGTTTGAAATCAATGGACCTTATGGTCCTTTCCAGCTCTGTAATACTATCACTCTATCTCTCTTTTTTTTTTTTAATTCAGGTTATCTTTGTGGAAGCCAAATCTCCAGAAGAAAAATGTAAATTGTGTTTATTATCCAGATGTTTCTAAGTATTCAGAAGTGGGTTGCAACCATTGACAAGCAGCCTTAATTTTTCAAGTTTTATAGGTATGCAAGGGGTCAGAGAACCTTGGGAAGTGAGTTAGAGAAAGAATGCTGAAACTTAGAGGGAGGAGAGTGTACTCAGTATTGACCACTCTTTCACATTGCTAGAGATGACATAATTTTCCTCTTCTTCCTGGATATCAATCTAACAAGTTTTATGTATCAAATCATCTACTTACTTGATCATAGAGTGAATATAGTGTCCAAAACTCCATGGCTTAATTTGACATCATATTTTGATCACATGTTACTTTGATCACAAACATTGACATCAGTGAGAGCCATTGAATGACTTGATCCATCCACATTGTTGAAAGAAAAATTTTCAGCACCAGGTTTGGAAAGTTCATCATTAGAGTCCCAGAACCAGAAGAAACCTGAGAAGGCATTTAGTCCATCCTCAAAGTCTCCATCATCATCTTTCTCTGCAGCCAATCTCATCTTAATTAGTCATTGATCTATCATTGTATTATATTACATATCAATCATTATCTATCATTACTCGTCCACCCTATTTATTTGGAGGCACACAGGTTTCTAAGAATGAGGAGGTAATAGTTCCCTTTCGTTCCAACCTAATAGGCCTAAATCTGAAGCACCATATTTATTTCTGGACATGACATTTTAGGAAGGGCAATGATAAGCTGGACAGCAACCAGAACGGTGATGGGCCATAAATCCAGACTCTCATAAACATAATTGGAAGGAAAGAGGGACGTTTAGCCTGGAGAAAAGTCAGAAGAATCAGGGTTCATGTAATAACTGTAGCAGTTGCAGATAAGTGGAGCAGTGTATAAAGTGTTACAATTAGATTCAGAAGTCCTGAGTTCAAATCTGTCCTCAAACTTACTAACTGTATGAATGCAACTCAGATTTCTCATCTATAAAATGGGGATAATAGTAACACCTACTTGGCAAGGTTATTGTGAGGGTCAAATGATATATTTGTATAAAGTGCTTTGCAAACCTTTAAGGGCTATATAAATATTATTTTTATCATTAGCATTATTATTACTTGAAAATGTGTCACATGGAAGACAGATTAGATTTGTTCTTTTGGGAAGCAGAAGAAAGAACTAGAAGCACTGGGTAGAAACTGCCAAGATGACAATCAAAATTGCTTTCAGGAGAGAATTCTTTTTTTAAGCAATCCGGGTTAAGTAACTTTCTCAAGGTTACATGGCCAGATATTTCTGGGTGTGGTGCTGAGTGTCTGAGCCTGGGATTCAATCCCCAGGTCATCCCAACACTGGAGCCAGGGCTCTTACTCGCTGAGCCACCTGGCTGCCCCTAAGCAATTGGGGTTATGTAACTTGCTCAAGGTTACACAGCCAGGTGTTTCTGGGTGTCAGGAGAGAATTCTTAATAATTAGAGCTATGCAAAAGTAGAATGAGCTGCCTTGGCCAGTGGTGGGTTCTTTCCCACTGGAGGTCATTAAGCAAAAGCTAGAGTACCTATTTCTCAGGTGTGCTCTTTGTATGTGTGTGTGTGTGCGGTAAGGGCAGATTAGACTGAATGATATCTGAAATCAATCAATCAATGAATCAACATAAATTTATTAAGCACTACACTATGCTAATTGCTAGTGAAACAAAAGGAGGCAAAAGATAGTCCAGGCGCTCAAGGTTTGTTAGTCTTTTTTTAGCTGCTTGTATTTTCTCTGAAGGTCAGGGTGCTGATTTTATCTTGAACTAGTGAATGTAATTAAAAAAGACTGTTGGCCCCTTAAACAGCTCCTGTGCCAGCATTCATCCTGGGGATGTCAGTGTGGTTGCTGCTACAGATTACTACATCTAGGTGACTGATGATTGCAGCACCAAAGCACTATGGCCACCTTGGTTATGGTAGATGGTTATGGACTTAGAAGAGGAGAAATAAATCCCCTCTACTCCCCACCCCTCTACTCCTCATGATAGAAGTTCAAAGGGAAAGGGAAAAAAAGTGATCCCCTGTAAAGAATTGTGCACTTTTTCCAAAGCAGGGTCACTTCCCCACTGCCAGGGGTCACTCTTATGCCTTGCCTGACTTCCTTTGCAGTGTCTTCCCTTTTAAAGACCCACCCTGAGGCATGGCTATGCCTTGATCCCTCAACAGATAGCTCCCTAAAGCTATCAAAGATATCTTTTTCATACCTCATAAAGGGGAAACAAAGTCAAAATTCTTTGAACTTCACCTTAATACCTTATCATCTGAGTTATTTGCCACTTTGCCTACAATGGCTGCTGGAGCAATTAGCTGATACCAGGTGTTCTGAACCACTCACTCCACCCCCACCACAAGGGTAAACCACTGTTTCTCAACCCCTATCCACAGTATTATTATTTGTGTCAAGGAATGCAAATTATGAGTTAGAAGGCTTGTGGATACATGTTCAATTTGAAATCTAAATTCTATACAATCTCCAGTGTACCTAGACTAAACTCTGATCCAGGATACTTTTCAAGAATTACCAGTATAAATTTATCACATCTGGACTTTGTAGACTTTTTGTATCTTTTTAAAACTCTTTTAATCAATTGTACACTAAATCACATTTAGTCCTCCAAAAAACTCTTATTTGAGATAAGTTCTAGAAGCAATATTATAAGCTTATGGATATAGAAACAGATTCAGAAAGGGCAAGTGACTTTCCCAAGCAAATAAATGGGCTTGAACTCATATCTCTCCAGAGTCTAGATCTAGCAGTCTACCTGAAAACAGCTACCTTTTTGGCTCTCTCTACCTCGGTCCTTGGCCAGGATATGGTAGCACTCAGTAATCCCTAAAACATATTGCCAAGAACAGCTGGGAGCAGCTGGTTCTTAAACCAGGAGTTGTTGTGGACACTCTGTATAAAAGGTCCATATGAGGAAATGGTATCATTGAGCTACTTAGAGTAAGTGATTTTGGCCTCTTAAATGAAAACATCTGCACACTCTCACGTCAGGGCCAGGAGTCACATTTTTATATGCATTAAATTGCAAGAGAACAAGAGAGCCATTTTTGCTTCATGCTATTTGGTAAAATGAGATGTGTGGGAGAGCCTATCAGTATGATGGCCTTTTTTCTGGAATATATATTTTTGCTACTGAATGGAGCCAGCAGCTGGCTGATCAAAACTGCATGGAACACGGTTTATGGCTGCCTGAGAAACATTACATGACCTTCTAAGGGACAAGAGAACTCTGGGGCTACTGTGGAAATTCAGCACTATGGCTATTGAGATGAATTCCTCATTTCATCTTTCTGGCTCTGGGCCCTAGGTGCTTAAGGCCTTCCCAGGTTTTGAATGTGGGTAGGCAATGGTTTGCTGGGAGACACATTCACTTACTTCTTTCCCCCTGTCCCTTAAGGATCATTTAGTGTCCTAGAGCAATAATGCGCACCATTCATCAGTAAGCAAGCCAAGAAGTAAGGACTTCTGTATCCCTCATAGTGTCATAACCAATGGGGGGAGATCAAGGTTTTTCCTCAGAGCACTGAAATTTAGAAGGCATTGATATCATCATACCCCTTGAGCATTGCTGTTTCTGTTCTTGTGGTTCAGACATATCAAGTCTTTGTGATTCCATTTTGGAATTTTCTTGACAATGATACTGGAGTGGTTTTCCATTTTCTTGTACAGCTCATTTTACAAATTAGTAAACTGAGGCAAAAGAAGCTAAGTGAATTGCCCAGAGTCACAAAACTAGTAAGTGTTGGAGGCCAGATTTGGACTCAAGGCCCAATAATCTATCGACTGTGTCACCTAGTTACCTGTTAAGCATGTAGGAAAAAAAACACACTTTGAACCTAGTGGGAAAAATTAGTTGAACTTAAACATCACCTTTCCCCTCCCAAGTGGCGAAATCCTAGGGCAGCTCCTACTTGGCCAGGCACTATCCTGCCCTGGTACCCCCAGGAGCAGGCTAATAATAGTCGGAAGTGTCTTGCCCTCAACCAAAATTGTATTCCCAGGGCAGTTTTATGATGCTGGCCCCAGGTGTCAGAACTGATAGTGATAGCTCTTTTCAGAGGCACTATGTAAACACTGGTGGCTTGATTGATTTAAGTGAAGGTGTACAGTACATATTATGGCAGTAGGGTAGCCAAAATGGTGCCTGAGCCATTGAGGGATTAGAATACAAGACCAAGATGCAAGATTAAGGTCATGCAGTTAATATGTCTCTAAAATTATACTGGCATCCACTTCTTCCTAAGTCAAAGACTGAGGCTTTATTTACTACCCCATGCTGCTGCTATATACATGTGTGTATATGAATATCTGAATACAAAATTAGAGCTTTATTTTCCATAATTCAAAAAGCTGTAGCTAGCACTTATATTTTCTCTAGGTTCATTACAAAAATTGCAGTGTCCATTTGAAATTATGCTTTTCATTTATTCCATATTTAATTTGTAAGCAATCCATATGGGTTTTAACTTCATAAAAATCTTGTGCGTATTGAATACCATTTCAGGATCATAACTTTTCCCAGGGTTAAACTCATCAGCAAGCCTGAATCCTGTGAACGAGGCAATCTTCCATCTGTATTTCATGCTCTCAGCATTCATTCATTCATTCATTCAAGGAGAGAGGACACTGATTTCCTCATGGCTTTATTGTAAACCTACTCTGCCCCAAGGGTTATACAGGGGGGAATGTTGTTATTTAAACCATGGTGCCTCTTCCATTTTCATTAGCAGGAGTCAGGGACCTAGTTTTGGATATTGTTCTACTTACCTGTTTGTTTTGGGGTCAAATGGTCTGGGATTGAGGCCTCAGTTTCTCTATATGTAAAAAGAGAAGGATGGATAGTATTCTACCCCAGAGGGAACAGGGAATAAGGTGTGCTTATTGCATGGAGGAAGATATGTTCTCTGCCCTCCAGTAGAATAATATCTATTCAAGGAGATAGAATATATAGCTTTTGGTGTATGAGCTGAGTTTTGATAGAACCTAGAGATTCTAAAAGAAAATTGAGGAGGGAACAGTTCAGGCATGAAGTATACCCTCTGCAAACTCATGAAGGTAGGAAAGGGAGTAATCATTTCAGGGAAAGCAAATTGGCCAGCTGGGTTGGATTGTAAAGTCCAAGAAGGCATTACTGTGAAATCAGTCTCTGGGAAGAAGTTGCAAAAAAGTTTTTGAAGACTTTTAAGTGCCAGATTGAGGAATTTTTATTTTATCCGAGAAGCAATAGTTGATCAATAGACCCTTCTTAAAGACTTTCAATGTGGCAGGCATCGTGCCAAGTCATAGATAAAAAAAAGACACAATAGTCTCTGACCTCAAGGAACTTACAATTTAATGGAGAAACAGTCTTTTGCCATTTCTATTTGATCACCTGTCCATGATATTGGAATTTATTCTTCCCCTCTCTCCCCCAACTTACTTATTCTTGTTTGACTTGAGTGAATCACAGTCACAAAATCGGAACGGTCTGAAGTGATCAATCCATCCTTGAAAAGGAATGCCCAATACAACACATGGTCATCCGACTAGGCTTAAAGACCTCCAGTAAATGTGGGGCCCTTTTCTCTTTAGACAGCCCACTGCACTTTGGAAACTAATGGTTGGGAAGCTTGTTTTGTGTCCATCTTAAATTTGCTCCCTTTGAAAATTCCAGCCCACTATTTATACTTTTGCCTTCTGACGCTTGGCAAAAAAAAGGTAAGTTCCTCTTACACAGAATAACTTTTCACATCCCTTTCCAATTCACCTACGAGGTCTTATTCTTTAGATTCAATACACTCTGTACCCCATTGATCTTGTGCATCAATGCCGCTGGGCTCATCCTGCTCTGATATGTAAACTCTTTTCTTATCTTATAGGACCCCAGGCCTCCACCTCTTTCCCCCATCTCTGTGCCTTACCTTTTCTACTCACAACACCATCACCATCTGTTTAACCTTGACAGGCCTAGACCTTTGTATCACTTCTTGCTAGCTTACACCATGCCACAGGACATAAAGCCTTCCCCCTCCCAATTTCTGGCTCTCCCTTATTTGCTCTTTTTCCCCATTAGAATGTAAATTCTGTAATGACTTGCTTGTATTCTATCCCCAACAGTTAGCACAGTGCCTGGTACAAAGCAAATGTTTAAGAGATGCTTTTATCTAGCAATGATCTAGCTATCTATCATCCATCTGTCACATCTATATTTATTGATTCTCTCTCTCTTTCTCTCTCTCTGTCTCTCCTCTCTGTTTCTATCTAGTGATCATCTATCTCTGTCTATCAATTTCTGATCAGCTAGTATGTGACCAAGATAGGCCCTAGTCATTCTAAATTGGAAGGTGGTTCTTATTCTCTATGTCCCACATTTCCTATCCCAATGACACATAACAGTCACTTAATAAATGCCTTGTTGGATTAGATTAAATGGTCTCACCAGTCTCTCTAAGGCCAGCTTCACGCCTGACTGCCTGTAATAGGAAAGCTCATTGCCTGTCCTGGCTCTGGGCCATTCCCAGGTCCAGAAAGTGGCGATGATAGTAATATGAGGTCTCCAGTGAAATTAGGTAGAGATAGGTTGGAGGAGTGATCTGCTTTTTTCAGCCCATGACTGTATTGTGTAGGATGTTGGCCCCAGACTCACCCACCACTTAGCAACACAATAATGGGCAGCAACTCTTCTGGAACTGGTTTAATTTCCTTTGTCTGAAAGATTTTGAGGCAATCAGATAAAAAATATCTCTTCTGTCCACTCTTTCTCTCTGAAGCCAGTAGCTTCTGCGCTCTCGGGTTGCCCTGTAATGGGGCTTACAAGACAAGCCTTCAAAGAGATTGGACAAATGATTTTTTTCTTATTAACTAGAGCTCCCCCACATAAAATGATATTTCCTCAAGATTCTCACCAGTTGATTGTTCTGCAAGTGGCTACATGCCTACTGTTGATACCAAACTTTGAATCCAGTTAGGAGAGACAGCATCAGTAACTCATTTCAGTTAATTAAATGAGTTCATGTGTCATGATGCATTATGGTAGTTTGATGATGATGATGCTGAAAACAGATGTTAATACTACATATACAAATCCCTCCAATAGCCTTAAGAATTCAACTCATAAAACTTACTAAAAATAAGGTATCATCTTTAACAGATCTGTTACCCATATTGATCTGAACATAATATCAATCACAAGAATTTAATAACATTTTAAAATAGATGTCATCATACCAAATGAATGAATGGAAAAGCATTGATTCATTGCTTACTATGTGTCAATAGCTTGGGTTAGAAACAAAAAAAAGCAAAGACAGACCCTGTTAACCTCCAAACAATGAAGAATGTAAAGGTTTCCAAATATCAGGGATGTAACAGAAGAAATCAACAGGTTATGGGAACAGGAACAAGTATTCATCATCCTTGTAATCTTGTTCATTGTTGGAGTTATTTCAAAGATGCTTTCAGTCAGCCAATCTATAAACATTTATTAATCACCTACTATGTTCCAGGTACTGTATTAAGAATTGGGGAAACACATATTGGCAAAAGAAAAATATACCCATGTCCTAACCATTTCAATTCAATTATACAACTGATTATTTCATCCACCTGGCAATAGTCTTGTTAACAGTGAAAACAAAATAATGATCACCAGAAAGTCGCTTATTTTAGAATCATTTCATTTGGAATTTTATCAAACATAAAGGTGAGAACAAAATAACAATATGACACTAATTATATAACATTCTTTTATCTCAATAAAAGCTTAGAACAAGAGGAAAATGACAATAATAATAGTCACTTATTCAAAATTATATTGCACTTTAAGCTTTTGCAATGAATCAAAAACTTTTCCCGATTAAAAAAAAATAAGACAACTGTTATTAATCTAGACCAAATTTGGGGTGTGTGTGTGTGTGTGTGTGTGTGTGTGTGTGTGTGTGTATGTTCTTTTCCTCTCAAATCCTATACAGATGATCTGGAGGAAAAGAATGCAACCTACTTCTTAACATTCAGTGCAGGTTTAGCAGACATTTAATTAGAAACGGGCACAGAAAGGAAGGAGATCGAAGTATATGTGAATGTATGTGATGTGAATTCTCAAATTTCCCTCGCTCCACATTGCAGATCCTTCCGACTCAGTCCATGTCACAGACAGCAATTTTTTTTCAAAAAGATTCGAATTCTTAAGAAATGAACCTTGCAAATGATGTTCCAAGAATAGGAATTCGGTACATATAGGCTATGTGTTCTAGAATCTAGGACTCCCTTCCCACAATTTTATGTCCATTTTTTTCAGAAGCCAAAATTCTTACCTAACTTGGTTGAATTCAACTCAATTCAGTTCATTTCTGTTAACAGTATTTGCTATGTACTGGTACTATATTAGGTTCTGGGGCTGCAAAGACCAAAATGAAGTAGTCCTCAACTTCAAGGAACTTGAGGGCAACAACATTTGTGGTGTTGTTTAAATTTATATTTTATTCCCACAATTCTTTGTGATCTCCCCTTACTGTCTTCTAGCCAATACACATACACTCCCCAACTCTCTTGACCACATATGACTATTCATGGAGGAGACAAAAGCAGCTAGGTGGCACAGTGGATAGAGTACTGGGCCTGAAGTCAGTAAGACTTCAAACATTGCCTCATACACCAAATAGCTATATGACTCTGGGCAAGCCCCTGAACCCTATTTGACTCAGTTTTCTCATCTGTAAAAGCAGCTGGAGAAGGAAATGTCAAACCACTCAAATATCTTTGGCAAGAAAACCCCAAATAGAGTTATGAAGAGTCAGACACCACTGAAAATGACTTGAGCAACCACCCCCAAGACAATCAAAGCCTTTGCACAAAAGTGATGTATCTTTCATCAAAGATTTAGAGATGGAAGCAATGTTAAGACCCTTTGGGTCGGATTGCTTTTACCCCATGGGGAAACTCAGTGTCAGTGACTTGCTCAAGGACTTATGGCCAAGTTGGAATTTGAACTTGGACTTTTTCCTTGTCTTCCTGTAAGTCTTCTCCTCTATCATAGATTATGCATTTTCATTCCCCTTCCCTTTCGATTCCAAGTTGTGGTTTTTACCACACCTCATTATCTCTGATGAGAGATATCATTTTACACTGCTCGTATATGTGCATGTTCAAGAGG
Source organism: Petaurus breviceps papuanus (assembly GCF_028583685.1). NCBI lineage: Eukaryota > Metazoa > Chordata > Mammalia > Diprotodontia > Petauridae > Petaurus > Petaurus breviceps. The sequence continues at coordinate 6,253,431 of NW_027185697.1, read as the reverse complement.
CTACATGATGTCACGTGTAGAGGGCCTGTCAAAATCAAACGTTTATTATATGCTTACTGTATTTTGGTTCCAATGCCAGGAATTTGGGATACAAAAATAATGATCAATGTTATCCCAGTCCACAAGACACCTACATTCTATTTCCTAAGAATATAACATATACATGTGAACATACATATTACACATACATGTGTGTACATATTGTAATAAGAATGTAAATTTTAAAGATCTTCCCTGCCCCTACGCTAATGTGCACCTGAAGCCTGGGGTGGGAGGCTTGTTTTTCAGTAGATACTTCTTGATTGGCCAGTGAGTCAATAAGGTTGTTACATTCTCTGAGCCAGGAGAAGGCTATATAAGCCCTGATGTGTAGCTTTGTTTTGGGACTCACTTTGAGAAGTGTTCTGTGATTTGATCTGAATTCTGGGAAGCCATTGTTGAGAGTCCCCGAGCTTTGAAACCTAGATGTTGTTTGGTATGGATGTAATGGTTGCACAGTTTGGAAAGCTGTGTACTTGATCTGTTTCTGTCTTGATAATACTGTCTGTATATTCTGAAGTTTGGGGTGCTGACCTTTTTCCCCTGAACGAGGTAAACGATATATGTCTGACTGATTAAAGTAAGCTTGTTAACCCATTTTGAGTTGCTTTCCTTTAACAAAACAGATCCAAGAACCTGTGGTAGCTGCAAACCCTGAGGACGCGCTTGGGGTGCTTGCTGCTACACATATGTACCATTATATGTATGCATTATATGTATCTAGTGTGTATCTAGTTATATGTTTATGACTATATATGTATATATATACATATACACATACATAGTTCCAAATATCATGTGTATAAATATTGTTATATGTATATATAACTATCTGTGTTTGTATCTGTGTACGAATGTATGTGTGTATGAGGGGAGGGAGAGAGGGGAAAAGAGAGAGAGGAAAAGAGAGAGAGAGAGAGAAAGAGAGAGAGAGAGAGAGAGAGAGAGAGAGAGAGAGAATCAGAAGTGAATATAAGACTAGATTTCCCAAATTCTGGAACTTTGGCTTCTGTTATTGCAGGCCAAGACTAGATCACCCCTTAAGGCTGTCATTCAGTTTAATTTACAGAATGAGGAGATCAGAATTTGAAAGCTAGAAGGGACCTCACAGCCCATCTAGTCCAATCCATATATGAAAATAATTCCCAGTGTAACACACCCCATGACTAGTCTCCTGGTTCCTACTTGAAAACATCCGATGAAAAGGAACCCAAGGAAACAACATGGTCTAGTAGAAATTCTGTTGAATATAGAGTCACAGAGATCCAGTTCAAATTCCCACGGTGTTACTGCCAGTGTGACTTTAGGCAAACCATTGAATAATTCTGTCCCTCAGTTTCCTCACCTGTAAAATCAAGGAGGTGGACCAGATAACCTCTAAGATCCCCTCCAACTACCACCTACACGTACCTCTAAGTCATTGATAAAAATATGGAGTGGGCAAAGACCAAGGACAAGTCCTCGTCCCAGCAGAAGCCTTCTTCCACTGCTGCCTTAATCACCACTCCGAATTCCAACGTTTAAACAGCTCTAAATACACCTATGCCTGTATGATTGCCTAGATTCTGTTTTGTTTATTAGGGTAGCATGAGAGACTTGGTCAAATATTTTCCTGAAATTTTGGCTCAGTCAAGTCAACCAGAATTTATTAAGAACCATTAAGAATTTATTAATTTATTAATGCTAGTTATTATTAGTGCTAGGTCCTGTGCTGAGTGCTAGGCATACAGACAGAAGCAAAACAAAACAAACAAAAAACAAAAACAAAATAACAATCCCTGACCTCAAGGAGTTTAACAGATAATCTTTCAAAAAGATACTCCCAGGACTTGGTGCATGGCTGAATGAAGCTATCCATTCCTGGGACTTTCTTCACTCTATGAATGAAAGCAGCTCAGGTATTGTATAGGGAGGAGTGGGTGGGGTCCCACCACCCAGGCAGATCTATTTAGTTTCTGTTATGGGAATGGGAATTTAAGGTCTTTCCTGCCCCTAGGCCCTTTGATAGGCTTAAGTGATTCTGTGAACCTTTCTTGATTTGAAAATATACCCTGCCCCCTAATAGGCTGAATGTGCTCACATGGAACCTGTGGCTGGAGGCTTGGTTTTCAGGAATGCCCACACCTTGGTGTTGTGTGATTGGGCAGTGTGTCAAGAGGGTTGTGACATTCTCTGAGCTAGGAGAAGGCTATGTATACCCTGATGTGAGACTTTGTTTTGGGGCTCACTTTGAGAAGAGTTGTGTGATTTGACCAGATGAGACTCTGGGCAGCCTTTGAGCCCCCCAGCTTTAAAAACCCAGATCTTGGTGCTTTCTTCTCTGGTAACTGTGACTAGGTATGGATGTAATGGTCAGACAGTTGGAAGCCTGTCTGCTTAGTCTGTTTTTCTGTCTTCTTGTAACTTCTGCTTGTAACTTGTTTGTATTCTCTGAAGTTCAGAGTGCTTACCTTTTCCCCCTGAACTAGTAAATGACATGTTTAATTAAAGCAAGATTGTTAACCCATTTTGAGTTGCTTTCCTTTAGAAAAGCAGAACTAAGAACCTGTGATGGCAGCCATCCTGGGTATGCTAAGGTGTTTGCTGCTGCACTTTCCCACCCCCTGAGGCCACAAGCAGAAAAGTCAACTAGCTAGGAAATTATGTGTTTCTATCTGGAAATATTCTAAGCACATAATACACATGACACACATGTGTCATATATATTATATGTACATAAAATATGGTTTGTATATGTAAATATACATATCTCCATCATATGTATACATGTTGTTTGTATATCTAATCACATATATGTATGCAAATATGCATATGTTTATATTTATATATATTCTCTATACATCAGCCCTCTATATACCTTTAATCTATGCACCCATCCAAATAAATGTACATAGTAGAATAGTATAAGGAACTTACTAGAAGGAGAAAATTCTTCTACCAATGCAAAATTGCACTTTTTGTGCAATTTAAAGCCTTGAAAAGTAGCCTAGAGAGCCTAGAAGTTATGAGAGTGCCAGAAACACACAGCAGGTGGTGAGAGGGCAGGTTCCATCTAGGTCTCCTTGGCTCAGAGGCAGGTTTCTTATCCACTAAACTGAATGGTAAGTGCATACACTCCACACTGCCTCCTGCACACACACACACATGTTCAGTGTACATAGAAGCAAGACAATTTGGAAGGAGAAGGACTTGGTTCTGGGGCAGCTCCCCCACTTACTAGCTGCATCATCATCATCATCATCATCATCATCATCATCATCATCACCACCACCACTTCGATCACCTCCACCTCTACCATCCATTGTTTCATTGAATCTTCACAACCACCCTGGGAGACTGGTGCTATTATTAGGACCCTTTTACCAATGAGAACACTGAAGGAAACAGGGTTAAGTGACTTGTCCAGTGTCACATAGCACATGTCTGAGGCTGGATTTAAACTCGAGTCTTCCGTAAACTGGATCTTCTGCTTTAATACAGATAATGTTGTAGATTAGGATGCTATTGAGGGTGTCCCAAAAATCTTAGTGCAGTTTTAAGCTTTTTAATAACTAAAGCTTCGCTAAAATTTTTGGGATACCCAGTATGTATGTATGTATGTGTCTTTATGCATGTTCACACATGCATGTATAGATGCATACATATGTAAATATATACATATTAGAGAGAGGGAGGAATTAATCCATATGTATATTAAGTGCCCACCCTGTGATGGGCGCTGGCCTTGCTAAGGCATTACAGAACATCCCTGAGCTTAAATTCCAAAGCAGGGAGGGGGACTTAAATAGATGTGTAAAGCCAAATTATATTACATATTCACACAGTAGGTATTTAATTACCAGGGAATTTGGGACAAAGGGCTGGCACCAGTATTTGAGAAGAATCAGGAAGGGCTCCATGAAGAAGATGTAGCCCAAGCCGCGGTTTAAAGGGAGAGAGGGGCCCTGACAGACACCGGTCAGTTAACCTCGCAAGTCCATGTTACAGCCCTTGAAAGTCTGGACAGACTTCCGGGACGAGGTGGGGCGTAGGTGGCTTTCGGAAGGAGGGGCCTGTCATTTTTTTGGATGGAGGGGAAGCCCCAGGAGGTCAGCCCTAAGCTTGCTGCCCCAGCCCATTACTTTTCCTCCTTCCCAGCTCTGGCGACTGAAGCTGGTTATTGATCAGCTCGGAGAAGGAGGCCCAGGCAGGCTCCGGGGATGTTTTAGGTGCTGATAGTCTTAACTGCAGCCGACCGGGTTGGGGAATTTGAACTCAGAAATGAAACAGACCTGGAACTGAGCCGGCTGCAATTTACAGCACTATCCAAGCAGATTTGCACTTGGCCTCTGCGGGGGGCCGATGCTTCAACTTCAAGAAGAAAGCATTTCAGAGTAGCCTGCCAGACCCCGGGGCTCCCCACCCCCACCCCGGCTTCGGAGAATGGGCACGTGGCTAATTCATCACAGTTTTTTTTTTTTTTTTCCTGCAATTACTAAAAATTGGGAGATGAAGGGGGCTGGGGGTGAAACTAGGCTCCCTAGAGGAAGGGGTGTGGCAGGGTTGATGGGGCAGAATAGTGCCTGAGCTTGGCATGTTAAGGAAATAACTCAGTAAAAGATTGGGGAGAATAGAAAGGGCGAGCTTCAGGGGTGTGGTGACCGACTGCCCCGTGGGGTGGGAGGAAGCAGAGACCTGGGATCCAATTTTGTGGAGTACAACGTCTTGAACTCGCTCATTTGCTTGTCTCAGACGTTGAATCTGTTTCATTATCTGTAACATGGGGATAGTAATACTTAGTGCTCGAGGTTTTTTTTTTTTTTTGGTGAACAAACGAGATGTATGTAAAGTGCTTAACATAGAGCCTTGCACATAGTAGGTACTCAAGAAATGCTTGTTTCTTCCCCATGGAGCCCTCTGGAATCTGGTGAAGCCTATGGGCATGTTCTCAGGCTTTAAGGGCATAAAAATAAAGACTTACAAAGGAAACCACTTATATTGAAATTATACACACAGAGAGCAAGCAAATTACATATAGAATAAGCGGGACATAAGTAACAGAAGGAAGATACTGGAATTAAGAAGTGTCGGAGGCTTTCTGTAGAAGGTATGAGGTGATGGATTTCTTTTTTTTTAATTTTATTTAATTTGTTTTTAGTAGGTGGGAGACATGGGCATGTTTGTCAGTAGTTGATTGAAAATAAATGACAGAGTGTGAATGACAAAAGGGAAGATTTTTTGAAGGAGACAGGATAGAATTGGATCACTTGAACAAGCTGAGGGGTCATCTTGTGAGAAATTGGCAGGAAGTATCTGAATGATAGGGAATGAGGAAGAAGGAAGAAGGACTTCATTGTGAATGGCCTCAGGTTGTTTTTTTTGTTTTTTTTTTTTGGTAAAATATGAGACAAGTTTCTCAGCTAAGAGAGTAGGAGATGGTGGAACCACAGGAGATTTGAGGTGAGATGAGAAGGTTTGGAAGTGCCATTGTGGAGAGGGGGAGAGTAAGTAGATAAGGGAGATTCTGTAGGATTGCCTAGCAGCAGTGAGGGCCCAGGTGTAACAGTGAGGGCCCAGGTGAGGATATATGACATAAATTTGTAGTGGATATAGTCCCAACAGTTGTGTAATTTTCTCCACCTACACAATATGTTTATAGGAATGAAGGCAATGAATGGTGGGAGTGATCTCAGGCTGAGGCTTAGCTGTGATTTGATAAGAAGTCTATGGATTCAAGAGAGGTGGGCAGGATAGAGTTGAATTGGTTCACTAAAGAGTGATAATGGAGAGAAGACACCAACTGGTGGAGGGGAGCTGGAGAGAACTGAGGGCGTCAATAGATTAGAAGTTATTATGAGGACTGAGAAAATCAAAATTATGCTGTATCATTTATTAGTCGATTCTATTTTGGAATCAACCTTATTCCCCATTTTGTCACAATGCATTTCTCAGTTGAGATAAAAAAAAAAATGGTCACTCAGAGTCTGAATTAAAGGGGTGTTTGAATGATGTGATTTCTCCTAGCCCCCAGGGAATAGAATTAGGGGGGATTTGATCTCCTTGCGTGGTCCTATTTGGGGTAGTTCTGATTTTCTAGCCAAGATGACTAGAGGCAGTTGAGTCCCATAAGATAATTTTTTTATTGCTGTTGTTCAGACATTTTTGTCTTGTCCAACTCTTTGTGACCCCATTTTTCTTTCCTTTTTTTTTTTTTTTTTTGCAAAAACACTGAGTGATTTGCTATTCTCTTCTATAGCTCACTTTACAGATGCAGAGCTGAAGTACACAAGGTTATGTAAGGTTCATACAGAAAGTGTCTGAGGTCAGATTCGAACGCAGAAAGATGCATCTTCTTTCAAGCCTGGCACTATCTATTATGCCACCTAGCAGTTAACATACCCTAATCATCAGAGGGGCATGATTATCCACATTTTAAGGCCAATCAACCTTTACCAGTTGCAGCCAATTATGACATTCCCCAACCATCCAGAACTCTTTTCCTGAGTCTTAATAAAGAGGACTTTTCCCATCATAGTTTCTGACCTAATTGAGGGGAGCCAATCTCACCCACTTTATAAAGTTATATGTATCATTGTTAATAAACCCATCTTTATTTTTATTTATGTAAACCCTGTTAAGTAAACCTTGATCGGGGAAATGTGCCTTAATTTCCCTATTATTACATATTACTTGCCAGAGGAGGAAGATTAAATCTTTGTAAATGAAAGCAGGAGAGTTGAAGTCCACAGATTATGGTAGAATAGGGGAAATTCATATTTCTTGGACACAGAGGCAGTGTATTAGTGAATGAGGGCAAGATCAAAGGCCATTTTATGTATAAGTAGAGGTTGTGAAGAATTTAGCTCATGAAAGCTGATGAGGCTGAGGGACTGAGTGGTTAAGATATCTGAGGGAGAATACATATGTTGAAGCCCCCAAGTATGAAGCTAGGTGTTGGGAATGAGAGAAAATGTGTGAAGCAGGTATCGTACTTATTGAGGAAGTAAGGTGAGTAACCTGGGGTTCTGTAGACAAAACCTGCCACGTAGATATGAATAGCATGGCACTCAAAGGAAGAGAGGTTACTGAGTGATGGAGTTAGGGGGACAACCTCTATATCGCAGTAGGGAGTAGATGTTCCAACTTCCCCATTTCCTGTGAGCTGAGCGGAATGAGTGAAGGTTCAGCCGGTACTAGAAAGAGTGCCTAGAGAGCCTGTGTCATTAGGGTGGAGCATGTAAGTCTGGTAGATAGAAATAGAAAACGGAAGGATTTGAGGAAGAATTGAGGTCATTGCTTAAAGAACAGGCATTTCAGAGGGTACAGTGGAAGAGATGGGTGGAGTTAGATTGAGACTTTGGAGTAGGAGGGTTGAGAGGGATTAGAACAAGACTCAGGTGGTAGGGGTGTTGAATGGGGCTTGGATGATGTTACTTAGGAATTGAGTCATTGGGATGTGAAGAGTATGAGCTGATGTGAGAATATTCATCATTGAATGGAGGGTTCCAGTCCTTTTCCTTCCGACAAGCAAAGCAGGAGATGGGAGTCCTGAGGCAGGACTGTTCTTGGCACTCAAGGTTCTCTGCATCCCAGTTGGGAGAATGGGCTAGCAGCAAGAGGTGGAAGTTGCCTTGTGCTGACACTGATGGATGTGGTTGCTTTGAGGTGGGTAAAAAATTCTCTGCCTGGGTCTGAGCAGCCTTTCCTCAGGGGACTCACTGCACCCAGCAGAAGAGACTACCATGACATTTAATGTGAGGTAGATTATTTTGCATGTGTATATAAAACGATTCCTTTCTTTCTGGTTGAATAAAAGTATTAGGATGCACACACTCATCTGTAGGCTTACTGAAAATACTCTTGGGTCAACTCCAGTGGCAGACTGGAGGATGAGAATTCTTTTCCTGTTCTCATGTGGTTTGTGCTACTGCTAAGTCTCTATATTTTGAAAAAAAAATCATTCCATTTTCCTTAGCTTGAAGGCTATTGGTTGGTATAGTGGCAGCTATTAAATATCTTCATGGCTGTTTGTGGGTTCATGTTATTGTGTCTGGGTGCTGGTGGTTATTATTTTTATAATTATCATTATTGTTTTCATTTTGTTCAGCTGCCAAAGCTGTGCTGCATACAGGGGGCCACACCTTGGAGCCCTCCTTTGGCTGGTCTCTGTGGCTTTGGGCTCCTCCTTTGGATCCTGGCCTAATACTGGGAGGCAAGTGCTCCATTCAAAAAAGCCTCCTTGCACATCTTGTTAAACTTCCCTTCCACCCCTCTGGCTCAGGTAGCAGAGGGTCTCAGGAAAGTGCCATTCCTCAGCTGTCCCCTAAACCTGCCTCATGGCAGTTACTGATTTTCATCCATTTCAGGGAAACACTGCATATTTCCCTCTTTTCAGAGAGCAATGTATGAGCAGAAAGAAAATATTTAGAATGGTAAACATTCAGCGGCTGAGATTTTTATCTTCACGAAAGTGCTATATCAGAATTCCTAATCCCCTATATGATTCTTAATCCCCTGCCATATGCAGTGGGGGCATGATCAGTAGGGGTTAGGGTCAGGGATGGGAAGAGAGGATGTCTCTGAATATGGCTGAATGGCTGTAGCATCAACAGATAATCTTTTGACCTCACTCATGCTAAATCACAAGTTTAAAGGATAACTGAATGTTTAGATGCAGGGTTATTGTATATAGTTGTATTGGGCAGTTCTGCTGACTTCGACTTCTCCTTGTGGGGACCTTGAACACTGGACTTCCTAGTCACCAAGTTATTATATTGGAGTTGGAGATGGACAAAATGGGGTGTTGCTGCAGAATTAAATAAAATTTGTTGTTGGTGTTAACTTTAGAGAATTAGGAAGAATGATATTCTCTCTCTCTCTCTCTCTCTCTCTCTCTCTCTCTCTCCTCAAAACAATTTGTGATGTCATTAACTTAGAGAACTCCATGGTGTAGAAAATATCTCCATAGGTACAAATCAACATCTTGTATGAAACTTAAAATCTTAGACTATATGGGGAAATTTGAGATGAAATGAATTTCCCATGACCACACAGCTGGCATGTTTTAGAGGCAGGATTGGGAATATGGTATGGTGCAGTGGAAAGATGAATGGATTTGGAAGCAGAAGGTTATAGTTCTAAAGTTGGAAGAGGCCATCTAATTCACCCCCTTCATCATACAGAAGATGAAATAGCTCTAGATGGGATGTGTGACTTGCCCAGTGTCATAAGGCAGTAAGTAGAAGAATGAAATTTGAACCTTAAAATTCTGATTCCAGAACCAGTGTTTTAAACCTGTGTATGAATTCTGACTATTTTATCAGGCCGCAAGTACAACCTTGATGTGATATTTACTTTCTCTTGGCCTCAATTTCCCTTTCTGTAAAACAGTAGGCCTGTGTGGCCTCTAATGTGCCTTTCAATTCTATATCTTGCGTCCTATATTCTATCTTCAAATCCATTCATTCAGCAAGTATTTATTAATCATCTACTATCTGCCAGGTATAGGACTGCCTAGGCACTGCTGATAATTCAATTCAATAAACATTTATTAAGTCCCTTCTATGTGTCAGGCACTGTGCTAAATGCTGAGGATACAAAGAGAGACGAAAGATAGTCCCTGTTCTCAAGCAATTTACAACTTGATGGGGGATACAATATGCAAACAAATATATACTAAGCAGATTATATGAATGATAAATAGGAAATAATTAAAAGAGGGAGAGGGCTGGAATTAGGAAGGATTGGGGAAGGCTTCCTACAGAAGGAACATAAACAAAACCAGGGAAGTCAGTAGTCAGAGCAGAGGAGAGAGTGCATTCCAGACATCGATGGGGAGGGGGACTGGCAAGCCGGAGAAAATTCCCAGGCCAAGAGATGGAGCATCTTGTTTGACTGCTAGGAGGCCAGTATTATTGGATCAAAGAGTGAGGTGGGAGAAGACTGGAAAGGTAGGAGGGAAAAGTTACAAAGGACTTTTAATGCCAAACAGCAGTTTTTGTACTGGCTCCTGAAGGCATTAGGAAGCCTCTAGAGTTTATTGAATAGGGAATTAACATGATCAGACCTTTGCTGTTGCTGTAGTGGCTGAATGGAAAATGGATTGGACGTGAGGAGAGAATTGAGGCAGGCAGATCCACCAGCAGGCTATTGCAAAAATGAGGTGATGAGGGCTGGTAGTGGCACTGTCACAGGAGAGAAGGGAGTATGTTTGAAAGATGCTGCAAAGGTGAAGTATTGTCAGCATCTTGGATATGGGAGGAGATACTCGGGAGCTGAGGATGACTTTATAGTTTGGAAAGCTGAGAACTGGGCAGATGGTTGTTGACCTCCACAGTAGTAGGGAATGTAGGAGGCCAGGAGGATTTAGGGGAAGAGAGAGGGTTCTATTTTGGAGAAACTGATTTTTAGATGCTTCTTGGCCATCCAGATTGAGCTGTGTCTGAAAGGCATTTGGAAATATAATATTGGAGGTCAGGAGAAAGTAAAAAAAAACATTAACATAAATATAACTTATAGACAAGTTACATAATTAAGTAATAGAGGTGGTAAGGGCCTTAATAGTGGTTCTCTTATAAGTGGTAGCCCTTGAAATAAGCTTTGAAGGAAATAGGGAATTTTACAAGCAAGGGTGAAGGTGTGAGAGCTTTTTAGTCTTGACAAGGGGAGGAAGTGTTTGCAAAGACAGAAGGGGGGAGATGCAGTGTTTGTATATGCTGAGGATATGACTAGAGCAGAGAGTGAGTGAACAGGAGTATGGTATAAGAGACCATAGTAGAAAGAGCATGCTTTTTTGAAGTCAGAGGATATGGATTCAAATCCTATTTTCTACTTTACTCCTTGGATGGTGTTGGCCAAATCACTTAATGTCCATGAGTCTTACTTCCTTTATCTCTAAAATCAGGGGACATTACTAGATAACTTTAAATGTTCCTTTCAATTCCAAATCGATGAGCTGATAAACCTGTGTAGACAGGTTCAGGTTGTGAAGACCTTATGACTTTATCCACTATACCACACTGTCTTGTTTCTATTTGGTGTATTGAAAACTGTACTATGAAAACAGATCAGATGAAGATTAGGGCAGAAGGCTTTCTATTCTCATTGGTTTCTTGATTTTTTCATTCTGAGAGAGATTGTCTGTATTGACTAATATATGCTGGGGAGTGGGGGGTGAGGGAGGGAACCAGGTTGTGGAGAAACCTAAAACCGTCTTAAAAAAAACTCCAAAATCAATCACTATCTATTTTTATGGCTGGTAATTCTGGGGGAAGGATCAGGGCATTACTTTGCACAGAATGGAGACTTGCATTGCTCTCTTCTTTCCTTTTCAAAGAGGTGATGTATGCTAAAATAATAGCACTAAAAAGAAAAGCCTACTCTCCCCAAAGCAGAAGGGCGCTTAACTTTTCAGAAAGGGCCACTGGGGGGAAATCTGGAAATCAGAAATTCGATTGTAGGCCAAAAGGTAATTTTTTTTTTCATTCAAATGCATGTTTCAGTTTCAGCCTTTGTATCTGGGGGCAAATTGGTAACACAGAGACATCTTTGATGACTTCTGACATATTGACAAAGGAGTCTTGGAATGACAACCTGGGGACTGATGGAGGGGGGCACTGGTGAGGAGGGAAACATTTAAGAATACAAAGTGAGAGCCACTGTGCTTTCCTTCTCATCAATTCCAGCCATGGAGCGACTGCAGAATGTGTTTGGTAAAATAATGCTCAAAGACTAAAACAAATAAAGTTTAATAAACATATACTTCAACATTTCAACAGATGGCAACTCAGAGAGGAGCCTGAAGCAAGGGGAAAGCTTATACTTGCCTATCTTTTTTAATAACTGCATTTATTAAATGGCTATCCCTATTACAGACTCATGCTCAGGGGGGAAGAAGGGAGGGCTGAGCTGCAAGCTGGGAAAGAAGAGAATAGAAAAAGTCTGACCAACTAGAAATGGCAGAAGAAATGGATCCCAGGGCTCAGCCTTCCCAGAGAATTCTAGAACCTAGAGCTAAATGGAGACTTTAGCATTCATTGTACCCAAACCTCATCTGTTCATTGGAGAGAGGAGAAAGCTGCAGTTCAAACAGAGAATTTAACTTTCCCTGAGTCCAGTTTGCTCTTTGGATGGATGAGGAAACTCTGGTCCACAGAGAATTAACTGGTCCCTATTCCAGTCTGCTCTTTGGACAAAAGAAGAGACTGAGACACAGGGAGAAGTCATTTCCCCAAAGTGACATAATGAAGAGAATATAGCCGCGTCAGAGTTTATTTTTGTATGCTTATCACCTAGGATGGGTCAGGAACGTCAAAAAGTGGGGAAAAAAAACAAACAAAAAATGAAAACACAACTAATTTATCAGAGGATAATAATAATGGGAAAGCTTCCCTCTAGAACTGAAGTTCTACATCTGCCTTGGAATTTCCGTAATTGACCAATCCACACTCAAATCAAGATGTCGCCCTCATGATGTCTTTGGTCCTCCTGGAGAGTGAAGGTCCACCGCCAGTACTACCGCCACCACCACCACCAATAACAACGACTTACCATCTTAAAGAGTGGTCCAGTATTGCGAGATCAAGTAACTGAGCTTCTATGATTAAATATATTGTATAGATAAAGAAATGGAGGCACAGAGGCATCAAGTGATTGGTTCTGATTTATATAGCTAATAAGCTTCTGAAGAAGGATTCAAATCTAGCTCTTCTATGTAATAAAGCCAGTCCTCTTCTACTATCTTAACATCGTTCCCTCCCTCTACTCCCCAGGACAAACTTTTCCCCCAACAGCCCATTATAATGCCTGTAATTGTGTCATTAGAATTTAATTCATTTGGTTGAAGGTTTTGTTGCCTGTTAGAATGTAACTACCCCTGGGACGAATAACACATAACCAAAAATGAATGAACAAATGAATATAAAAGCATTTATTAATTTCTGTGTCAAACTTTATGCTTAATGTTAGGAATACAAATAGAAAAAATGACATGGTTCCTGTTCCCAAGGAGCTCACCGGAGGAAAATATATCAAAGAGTGGTCAAATATACCATGCTTAGAAACCCTGGAAAGTCTCAAGGGTACACAATTGGATGAGATGGTAAGACTCAGGGGTTCTTAGGGTACATCAGTAGATCTAATGACAATGGTATCAGAATTGTAATCTCAATGCTTCACTTATCAAAGTGTATTCCAACGTGATAGCTTTTACAGGATGAGATTCTGAGAATGAGACACTGGAAATATTAAGTAGGCACTTAATAAATGTTTATTAATTGATTGATTGATTTAAAGATCACTGCTGAGGAGTTAAGCCCCTGTGAGGCAACCTAGGTTGAGGGATTTGTCCAGTGAAAATATAGTCGAAGCACTTTGTGAATGTTAGAGTGATAGAATTGACTTTAAAATGGACATTTTAAATCACTAAAAATCATGGCAAGAACTGGGAGAAGAACAAAGACCAAAATGAAACAGGATTTTACCTTGGGGAAGCCTACACTCCTGCAATAGTCACACAACACATATTGAGATAAGTAAACATAGCATATGTATAAATTAATAGAATATCAATGGGACAGAGTCCTGATTTTTTTTTTCTTTTGGAGTAGTGAAGGGTGGGCAAACGGGGAAAAAACGAATATAGAAGATAACATGAACTATGTTTCTGAAGGAAAATAGGGGCTGCATGACGTGAGCACTGTAAGTATTCTGGCTCATTGCTTCTGCATCTCAAGGGCTAGGTTCAGGTTTCTTAGGTCTGGCCTCTTGAGAATCTACAATTCACCTTGGTGTGCTTTGGGTCAAAACATGAAGCCCAGATGTAAGAGGCAGAGAAGCCTCTAACTACAAATGTTCCCTAAACAGATTCCCTGCAACCAGAATGACACAGAATGTTAATGTCGTCAGGTCACCTCTATGCATACAGATTATAATACAGTAGGATGTGTTATAGGACAACTATTGAAGAGGTTTGGATATTCTACTGTTCAGATCATTTGCCATAAGACTTATAAAGAGGACTAATCAGATTAAGAATAATAGATATTGTGATGGGTTTCGAGTCCAGAAGAGTGAAGTTTAGACATTTACTAGGTATATGAACTTGGGCAAAGTCACCTAAACTCTGTCAGCCTCAGTCTCCTTATCTACAAAATGGAAATATTAATGTCATCTATTACATTTGGATCAAATTTTTACATATACATACAGAGAGAGAAAGAGAGAGAGAGAGAGAGAGAGAGAGAGAGAGAGAGAGAGAATGGATGACTTTAAACATTTTAAAGGGTCATACAGATTTTAGACATAATCATAGGAATAACAGTCATAAAATAACAATAATAAAAAGAACGATAACAGGAAAACAGCAGGCTTGTCAATATTCGAATGTTTCTTTTATTTCTTCGTTTTGAAATGTCCTCTATCCTTTGTTTTATCACTTTATATAATCTTATGATAGGATTATAGATTTTTCAAGGTAGAAGGGAATCTTCGACATTTTCTAATCTAACCTTTTATTTCATAGGAGAGAAAATTGAGGTCCAGAAAAGATTTAACATTTCTTGACTGTGTGACCTTGAACAAATTACTTAATTTCTCTGGGTCTCAGTTTTTTCATGTAAAATGTGGAGGTTACACTGAATAACTTATCAGATTCCCTTTACATAGATAGGAAATAAAAGCATTGGATTTGAAACTATGTCCTCTCACTCAAAGCCCAATGAATTTTTTTTTTTTCACTGCTTCATGCTTTCTCCCTTTTGTGGAAGAATTCGGAATAGATAGAATGTAAGTCTGCTGATTCCTGGACCAGAGCTCTTTCCATTACACTGTTCTGTCCCTGGAGCTTATCTTCCATTCTCATCCTCTCTGCAAACCATTTCTGACCAGGCCAACAATGAAAACAGAGAAGCTTTCTCCCCCTCTCTAGAGTGTCTACTCACTTTGATCCTTCATTTTTTGTGTGGAGGGAGTCCTGGCTTCTCAAATATTAAACCAGCAGAAAACAAGATCCAACAAGTTGTCATGCTAAAAAGGCTTCAAATCTGTTTTTGGCAACAAACTCTTTTTGCCTTCTGAGGACTAGTCTAGCTATGGATGAAAGGGGTCATCACCGTGATGCTGAGCATGCAGTAATGTATACTATGTGAGTGGTAATCCATGAAAGCAAGGAAAATACCAAAATACTCAAGGATTCTTACTTTTGCTCTTACAGAAGTAGTAAAAAAAAAAAGAGAAGACTCTAAGAATCACCATATTTAATGAACTCTATGTGTGTATATATGTATGTATATAGATAGATACATATAGATGTCCTTCGAGTAGAAGGCAAAAAAGGTCATAAAGTAATCATTGAAATATGGATATCCATTTGTCACTTGGCATGTTTATTAATTGTTTATAGCTTCCAGATGAACTGTAGAACTCAAGAAGATAAAGACCATGTCTTGTTATTTATTTATTTTTTGGAGAGAGTAAGGCAAGGCAATTGGTATTGAGTGACTTGACCAAGGTCACACAGCTAGTAAGTGTCAAGTGTTTTGAGGTTGGATTTGAACTCAGGTCCTCCTGACTTCTTCACTGGTTGCCTCGGATTATGTTTAGTTGACTTTTGTATCACCCACAGCTCTCAGGATATTATTCTGAACACTTTAGACACTCAAGAAATATTTAGTTATCACTTGATGGTGAATAAAACCCAGAGATTTGATTTTCACTTGCAAATAGAATAACCATACCTCCAAACTTGTGTTCTTCATTCACTTATTCACAAAATTATTTTTTAAGTTCCGACTATACACACACAAACACACATATACACATCAATAGACACACAGAGAGACAGACAGATAGATCACACATAGGTATATAGATAACAGAGACTGTGTGAGACTGGAAATACAAAGACAAAAGTGAAACAGCTTCTGACCTAATGATTATGTTGGGGTTGGGGGGAGTAGCCATATAGAGATAAGCACATGCAAATGTGTCATCTTTTAGGGGAGGATGGGA
Source organism: Petaurus breviceps papuanus (assembly GCF_028583685.1). NCBI lineage: Eukaryota > Metazoa > Chordata > Mammalia > Diprotodontia > Petauridae > Petaurus > Petaurus breviceps. Next base: position 6,237,405 of record NW_027185697.1, on the reverse strand, counting down.
CAAAGGAAGAGAGGAAGGTGGGGATATGAACAGGTCTCTTTCAATGAGTGGCACCTAAGCTCATCCTTAAAGAAAAGTAAAGATTCTAAGAGTCAGGCATGAGAAGAGAGCATGCCAAGCATGGGGGATGGACAGACCACACAAAGACATGGAAACACAGCGATGAGATCCACATTCTCCTTCTCTGCTCTCGCCATCTGTTTATCAGAATTTGTGCTGTCTCCTGCTCCTAGTAAAGCAGAAGCATTTTGTTCTTCTCTATTTTTAATATCAATAATTCAAAGATTGGTGGTTTTACTTTTGTAAGTACGTCCTTAACTCCTCCACAACTTAGTAAGTATGAAATATGAGTTTCTGTGCCCCTTCCTCTCCTTTCAACACCCCCCACCAAAAAAAAAAAATCTGATCATCATGTGATGAGATTCTCCCATCCTCAGCAGCTCTTTAATGACTCTCTCTCTCTTGCATTTGGGATATAATGCAAACTCCTCTGCTTGACATTCACAGCTCTTCACAATCTGGCTCCAACCTACCCTTTTCATCAGATTACCTATTGCTACCCACTTAGGCACAGTGTGCTAGAGCCAAAGTTCTTACTTGCCCTTCCCCACACCAGATATTCTGCCTCCTGCTTCTACACTCTTCCACTGGCATGTTCCCCATGCCTAGAATGTTCTGCCTCCTAATCTCCATCTCTTAAAATTCCTAGCTACATTTAAGGTTCAGCTCAAGTAAAGCCTCTTTGTCCCTCCAATAGTACTTTTGAACCCAAATTACTGGGGGAAGAAATCAAACTGATTCTCCTTCATAAAGGATTTTATTCTGCAATACCAGTGACATTTCTGTTACTGCCTAAGTCATGTTTTATTGCCTCTGAGTTAAGTTTAGAATTTCTGTTTTTCTGTGAAATCAATGGTCTATTCTTATGGCAAAGAAACCTGTTATCTCTGTCCCACTAGCTGTCCATTAAGGAAATCTGGTCTGTTCTGTCCTCCGAGGAAGCCTTGTTTCCTCTCCATGTATCATTAACCAAACTTGAAGGTGAAAACAGCCCCAAGATGGAAGGAGGGGTGGGTGCTGGCCCCACACACTCACTCTCCAGTCAACCATATTGGGGTTCTTGGTTTTTTCCTCCCATCTATGATGCTCCAGACCTTGTAACCAATAATATTGTTTTTTTCACCATCTATGATGCTAATTTTACAGTTGCCACTCCCCCATTTTATATACCAATGACCTGTAAGTTCATCTTCAGGGAATTTTGATAAGGAGGCTGAGACCCTTTTTGCTTTTTTTATTTTTTGAGGGGATAAGGCACGGCAACTGGGGTTAAGTGACTTGCCTAAGAACACATGGTTAGTAAGTCAGTAACTCCATTGCTTTTGGTCTACATAATTTTGTTTTAGAATCAACTATAATAAAAGCTTAAAATAGCCATAGCAGCTTCTGTGTGTGTGTGTGTGTGTGTGTATCTGTGTGTTGGTAAAACAAAACTGAAAACAAAGCAGGTACTCTTCAACTGGAGTATGATTGAAAATATTGTGGTAGATAAATACAATAGGGAAATAATAGGAATTGGAATTGGAAGGAATCTTACAGGAGATCTAGTTCAATTCTTTCATTTTACAGATGCGGAAAGTGAGGGTCACAGCAGTTGTGTCATCATTCTATATACAATGATTTGAGGAACCAAGATTCAGATTCCAGTAGGAGGATCAGAAGATATAAAGTTGACCCCAGAAGTCATTTTACAAATGAGGAACAGATGCCGATGGTAGTTAAGTGATTTGGTCATAGTTATAAGTGTAATAAGGAGCAGAGTCAGGCTCTGAATTGAGGCCCCTGACTCCAGAGACAGTGTTTTTTCCCTCTCTACTACTCTATCTTGCGTGTTCTGTTTCTTCAATTGATGCCCTTCCCACTTCATAAAGATGAATTTATGGCATTAATACAGTGTCAAGATAAAAGAATGGGCTTTTATTAAACAGCCACTATGGGCAGACACTGTTCTAAACACTGAGAATATGAAAAAAGGCAAAAAAAGTGGAATATTATCATGTTATGGAAAGTGCTGAATACAAAGGAATTATCCTAAGAATTACTTTAACTGATACAGAGAGAAATGAAACCCAACAAGCAGTGCCCCAAACGTCTATAATAATAGAGATTAATAAAAAAGAAGCAATGAACAATTGTACTGACCAATCTGGAGTATAGAAAAGAGATGGAAAAGAATCTTCCCTCTTTTTTTCTTAGTAGAAAAGTGGGGGGGATATGGTTATGGAATAGTCATTGAGTGCTTGGTTTTGCTTAACTGTTTTTCTTTGCCAAAGTAGAGACTCATTTTTACGTGGTTTATTTGGAAATGACTTCAGTATGAAAACCAAATATATTAATATTATGTATGAAAAGAAAAAAATAAAGTGCAGATTTTCTGGGTGTCGATGGGAAAGGGTAATTGGGATTCATAGAGTCTTGAATAATCAACCAGATTCCCTTGTCCACATTCCAGCTTTCACTTGTAATGAGATGTTCCCAAAGAACTATGAATCAGGCATTTGTTCTTATAAAACAACAACAAAAACAAAACAACCTGTTAATTTAAGTTGCTAAGAGGGATGGCAATTTTAAATCTCACTTCTGAGATCTGATTAAAAAAAAAGCATCATGCATCTGAGATGTCATTACTGAAAAGAGGACATTTAGAACCCTGTCATTAGTGAATTTTAAATGTAATTCCCCAGAAATATATTATGCCATTAGACACAATTGATAATATGAAACTGACTTCATTCCTTGCAGGGATAATAAGCAAAATGAAGTGAGAGTTGGGGGTAGAAATTGGGCAGCCACCCTTATTGAGTATGGGTAAATCATTAGTTTCTTTGATAAACCACTCTCAAATTGAAGTTTAGATATACAAAGAGGTTGACAAAGCTTCGGAAAACAATGTTCCTTTAAAGGAAAGATAATGTTTCCAGTAAAGTTGCTTAAAGCATTTTATCTCTGGAAAATTTAAAAAACCTTTTTGTTTTCTTTTTAAACTGATAAAGAAGTGTGAGTTTTTCTGCCTCCCTTTCCGCTCTTCCCACTCCCCAAAACACACTCTTCCTCAAAAATGGAAATCAGTTTTTACTGAGACTCCCAAAGGTAAAAATGTTTAAAGTGGGAGAGGGATTTTTTTTTAACTGTACCTATTGCCTGTTACAGACATAAGGAACATTGCCCTTCTGTCCTCAAGCTATTTGCAGCTTATTATCATGTTCAACATACCCAGTGCCTGGCAGGATGGAGATTAGAGGTCCTTAATATTCATTTCATAGCGAAACATCTCATTCAGTTTTGGAATGGGTGCTGCAATATGGGGGTGTGATGGATCGACTTAAAGCCTCTGAACTCTGGTGATTCATCTGAAATCATTTTTTGATATGTGTTTGATTTGTCATATTGATCTCACTGTTTCTCTTTCTTTGTGAGAAAAGAAGTCCTCAAATCTCATCGTAGGGAATGAAAAACTCCTCTGGTTTTAGCCTTGGCTGCCTCGTGATATTTATTTTGACAACCAATGCAAAAACTAAAAAAACAAAAAATTCAAGTCAGCTGAGCACCTAACCTAGGTGTGTTCGAAAAACTTGGAGGAGAGGCTGATTACTTTTTCATTTATGTTTTGGGGACATATAGGCGCGGATCAAATCAAGTCACATTAATTCAGCCAATATTTATCAACAACTTATTATGTGCCTGGCATTGTGGTGAATTCTGAGGATATAAAAGAAATGAAAGAGACAATTCTTACTCTCAAGAAGTTACTTTTGAGGGGCAGCCAGGTAGCACAGCGAGTAAGAGCACCGGCTCCAGTGTCGGGATGACCTGGGGATCGAGTCTGGGCTCTGACACTTATTACCCACCCAGAAACACCTGGCCATGTAACCTTGAGCAAATTACTTAACCCCAATTGCTGAGGGGCGGCCAGGTGGCTCAGCAAGTAAGAGCACCAGCTCCAGTGTCATCCAAGGATGACCTTGGGATGGAATCTGGGCTCAGAAACTTAGCACCACACCCAGAAATAAGTGGCTCTGTAACCTTGAGCAAGTTACTTAACCTGGAGTGCTTTAGAAAAAAAAAAAGTTACTTTTGAATGGGTTAGGGGATGTGAAAACAAATTGGGAGATAAGGAAGGCTTTTTGAAAACCAAAGCATTAGCATCTAGGCAGGGCCTACAGAAGGCCTCCCAGAGTAGGTGGAATTTGTGCTAAATCTTGAAGGAAGTCAGTGGAAATATGAGGTGGAAATGAGGGGTAGAGGATTCAAAGAATGGAGGGCAGCTAGCACAAAGGTGAAAAGAAGGGAAATGGAGTATTATGTTTGAAGAACTGCAAAAAAGCCAACATCGCTTAAATGTATAGTGCCCGAAGGAGAGTAAGGTGTAAGCAGACTGGAAAGGTGGAAGGGACCAGATTATAAAGAACTTTAAATGGCAAACAAAGGAGTTTACATTTGATTCTGAAGGTATATAGGAAGTCACTAGTGCACATTGTATGTCTTTGGGCATTGGGGTGTGTGGCATGGTAATATGAATATTCTGTCACTGAATGGAGGACAGACTTGAAGGGAGGGGATGGGATGTGGGAAATTATTTTGACCCTTTCGGATCTATGATCCCATGCCCATATATGGAAAACAATCTTTGATACTGAATAGATTTTGCTCCTCCATTTCTCCCTCACTTTTTACACCTTGACTGCTTTATATTTTGTTTTCTAAACTGGAAATTATTTCTGTTTTCTCAATAGACTGGAAGGAAAGAAAAAGGAGATCCTCTAAACATTGCTATTGATAAGATGACCAAGAAAACGAGAGATCTAAGGAGACAGGTACTGTTTGTTCCCTCAAGTGCATGATAATTCCTGGTGATGCTGGGAATGTCCTTCTCTGGGGCAGCCAATACTTGTGGCAGAGTATTTGGCTATTCCCAGTACTGGCTGCACAGAAGTAGAATGACATCTCTATATGTTTATTGGTACCCAGACTGCTAGTTGGGAAGGAAAAAAAAATGGCATTGTGATGATCCTTGCTTTTTGGGACTCCTGAGAGTTGGTCCCCAAGGAGAAGGGATTATCCTTGGGTCTAATCTTTGGTGATTATCTATCTATCTATCTATCTATCTATCTATCTATCTATCTATCTATCTATCTATCTATCTATCTATCTGTCTATCATTTATCTATCTATCATTTATCTATCTATCTGTCTATCATTTATCCATCCTTCATTTTATTCATTAATCTATTTCTTTATCCATTCATCCATTTATCTATTTGCATTTGTTTATTTTTTTTTTAAATTGACAAAAGTATTGCCAGCAATGCCCCACCTCACCTTTCCAACACTGTTTAACCTGCACCTAGGTGCTTTTATGTTTTGGGGAACATATAGGTGTGGGTCAAATCAAGTCACATTAATTCAGCCAATATTTATTAACCACTTATTATGTGCCCGCTATTGTGGTAAATTCTGAGGATATAAAAGAAATGAAATAGACAATTATTACTCTCAATAACTTACATTTGAATAGGTTAGGGGACATGAAAACAATTTGGGAGATAACAAGATTCTCCAGATTTTCCAGTATTTCAATAGATGTATCAGAGAGGACACTGATATCCACTTATATTTTGGGGGAGGGGAGGAGGCATGGGAAAGACATATGATTTTATTGGTTTGGGGAGCTCCTGGTGAAGAAATTCCCTCCAACAATGCTGACTGGCAAATGCTTAGCAACATATAATTTTAGAAAACTTCCTGAGGAACTTAGAAGTTAAGTGTCATGGCTAGGGTTAGAAAGACTTGAATGAAAATTTTCCAAGTCTGAGGCTAGATCTCAACCCATGATGTCATACTGCATGTGGACGATTAGCCCATAGTTATAGCCTTGCTAAAAAGTATCATACGAGTTAATTCCTATTAAAATGGTATTCACTGCTAATGATTTAATGTTAACTTTACTAGAATATTTGCATTTTTTACAGGTTTATCACATTTTAATTTAAAATGATGAATCTTCGGTATAATGGAAAGTGACTTCTTGCTGGAGTCACATGTACTGGCTTGAAATCTGGGCTTTGCTACTTATAAGTTTTGTCTTTGGAAAAGTGATTTTATTTTCCTTGGCTTTTCTTTGTTTGTTAAAATAAAATAAAATACAGTAACTAAATGTTTTATAAAGACTTAGGACTTTCAAAACACTTTAAATTTATTATCTGATTTTATTCTCACAATAACCCTGTAAAATAGGTTCTGTTATTTTCATCCTCCTTTTTAAAGATGAGGAAAAACAGTTTGAGAGAGGTTAAATTACTTGTCAGAGTCATATGGTTAGTAAGTTTCTGAGGCAGGATTTGAAATTCAGTTTTCTTGACTATAAATACAATTTTCTATCCGCTACAGTCTGGGCATCTAGGTGGCTCAGTGGATAGAGTACTCATCCTGGAGTTAGGGAGACATGAGTTCATATCCAGCCATAGACACTATCTGTGTGACCCTAGGCAAGTCACTTAACCCCGCTTGTCTCATCAGTAAAATGCCTGCGTTTTTCATGTAAAATGAGCTGCAGAAGGTAATGGCAGACCACTCCAGTATCTTTGCCAAGGAAACTTCAAATGGGGTCATGGAGAGTTGGAAAGAATGAAAGTGACTGAACAACAATTCGCTATTTTCACCAGTCTATCAGAGTTAATAGCACAAACTCATGTTAAAATATCTGCTTAAACAATTTCCTTGTAACGCCCCATGCGTTATTGTTATTAGTTGCTTATTTCAGTTCATAAAATCTTAGCTCCAGAAGATTTTGACAATCTGATGTCATGTAGTGTGTGTCATATTTAGGATTAAACCTAGGTCAACGGAATCCAAATCCAATATCCCATACAGGATATCACTGCTGACTTTAAAAGAGAGGATTGAATTAAATGACATCTTGTCTTCTACCTCTATACTCTTATAAATCTCAGGCTTTAATGATATTAATGTAGGGGGAATTATCTTTGGAAGTAAAGATATACTTGGAATGATGGGATTTTATGGTTAGAAGCATCTATAGTGCCATCAAGTCAAGCCTATACTTCAAAAGGAAGTATATCATGCCTCAAGTATTCATGTAGTCTGTACTTGAAAACCTCCAATGAGGGGTCCCCACCACCTCTCTTTACAACCCATTTCACTTTTGAATAGCTCTAAATTCCATGAAGATTTCTATGACACCAAACCAGAATTTGTTCTTTTGCAATCTGCACCCCCTCCTCCCCCCCCCCCACACACATACACAAACACTTCCCATAATTCCCAATTCTGTTCTCTGTGACCGAAGAGAAAAAGTGTAATCTTTAGGCCATGGAGAATTCACATTTGGATTCAGGTAACCTAGGTTTAATCCTAACTATGACATTACTACATGACACCAGAAAGCCATAATATTTTTGAGCTAAGGCTTTATGAACTGAAATAAGTGACTAATAAAACTAACCGATGGGGTGTTACAAGGACGTTGTGTAAGTAGATTCTAAGGGTTCTGTGGATAGATTACAGGGAATCTCTGAACTTGAATGGGATAAAATGACATCTTTATATTAGCTAACTTCTAACTGAAATTTAACATTTTCTTTAATTATTTAAACACATTATTCTGAGAAGAGGTTGATGAAAGGCCTCACCAGAATGCCAAAGGAGTATATGACACATACAAAAATGAGATTCAAATGAAGCATTTTCTGATTCAACAGAATGTGTAGGATTTCAGCAAATAAGCACTAGCAATAAGTTTCACCATGTACACCATGGAATCAAGAAGATGAGCTAAAATTTATCCTCAGACATATCCTAACTGTGTGACCTCAGACAAGCCACTTAATCTCCATCTACCTCAGTTTCCTCAATTGCAAATTGGGAGATATAATAGTTTCCAGCTCCCAGAATTGTTTTGAGGATCAGATTAAGAATTTGTGAAGCTCTCAACACATATAATGTGCTATGTGCCTAGCACACAGTAGGTACTGAATTAGTGGTTATTTCTTTTCTTCCTACTCCTAAATACAGTCTTCTCTTAATGGGGAAGGGTCTTAAATCAATTTAACAAAGTTTTATGAAGCACTTACAGTATAAAATTATTTTGGGGAGAGGGGTACAAAGATAAGTAGTCCCTAAAATCAAGAAGTTTATATTATTACTATTTAATTTTATTTTTTTATTTAATCAGAGCAAGGATAGGATCATAAATACAATCAGAAGTATCTCAGGAAACTATTCTCTTAATAGACCTAGTCCTTTCTAGAAATATGAAGTCCTGAATCCAGGAAAAGTATCATAAGTTTCCCTAACACAACTGATACTTGTGGAAGGTGATTCAGCTATTTAAACCTGCTATCAACTGCTTTCTTACTGGTTATTATATAGCACATGGATGGAGAGATGTGACTTCATTAGAGGAATTTCTTCAGGAAATCCAAACAGTCTTATTTTTCGTCTAAAACATCCAGAAAACCTAAAGTCACAACAGTTAGCCAGTTTGTTTAAATATACCAACTTCTAGTAAAATTTCTCCCTCCTTAAATACCCCATGGAATATGTTGTCCCTACACATTGCTACAAGTCCTAAGCATCTTAACTATGGTAGTTATATAGCTTTTCTACACCACAGAGCTGAAGAAATTGTCTTCCCTGACCATGGTTCCGACAGCTTCTTTGATAAGCCCTAATATCTACTGGGGATATTGATTTATTTTCTAAAAGAGGGAGGAGATTCTTCCTGAATGATGGCCCAAAGCTTAGCACTTGTAACCTATTCTGCACCGTCTTTACATACAACCCTAAACAATACTTATGGGTTGTCAGAATGACTCTTCTGAGGCCCTGCAAGATTTTTCAGTCACCATAGAAATAGTTCATTGTGATCAATAGATTGAATTTACTGAGGAAGGAAAGCAGACTAAGTTATTTTTTAAACATTTTCACTACCAAGTATATGTACTGAAATAGAAATACATAGAATCCTGTACTCCCTACTGAGTTCTGGTTAATTGAGGTGCTATTTTGCCATATTAAAGGGAAAATTACAATGATTAAAGATTGTCATTTGGGACTGATGGGCACATTTCCTGGGCAGTAAATTAAACCCAATGTGGTGAGCAATGGCAGGCTGAAATCCTCCAAGGAGCATTTTATTTGGAATTTAAAAATTGATTTGCAGGAAAATAATGAACTGCCAAATGTAACTATTATTTCTAATCTTAGAACTGCATGCACAGTGTGCCCTGTTTCTGAGCTATTGTCACTGCTGTAAATCTGGAACTAAACCATGATGGGAACTGGCTTTGTGCTTGCCTGAGTACTGAGAGGTCCACATGGCCTACGGATCACTTGGAGTGGACTTAGGGCCTACAAGCTGTTTCTCCTTTTCCAGCAACAATGGCCTACCTGTTAATACTATTTTAGGCAGTATCTCTTTTGGTTTCGATCAAAACTAGTTAATCATAGTCAATTTTTTTATTTTTTTATTTTTTGAGGGGAGAAGGCAAGGCGATTGGGGTTAAGTGACTTGCTCAAGGTCACACAGCTAGTAAGTGTGTCAAGTGTGTGAGGTTATATTTGAACTCAGGTCATCCTGACTCCAGGGCCAGTGCTATATATATTCACTGTACCACCTAGCTGCCCCCAATTAATTTTTGAAATTTGGTTTTTTAATCTTATTAATTATTAAAATAAAATATAGGCTCTTAAATATTCCTGTGCAAGTCCAATATAAGAAATTCTAATAACTAGCCTTTTTAGTACTTTGTGCTCATACCCACCACGGACAATGAGGTGAACTCAGAAGAGCCCTGAACTTTTAGTCAAAAGATTTGAGTTCAAATCCTGACTTACCTATTTACTTCTGCGATCTTAGCCTAGTTATTTTCTTTTGGACTCAGTTGGCTCACATGCATAATGATGTGATTACACTCACGGTGACTATAGACCCCCTCATACCTCTCTATGTATGATCCAAGAACAAAAACCTTCTAATAACAAAATCCCATTGGATCAGAATGTCAATAAATAGCATAGCCAACAAGTAGACAATACGAGCTGTTATAATAATGGCTGAATTATTTTGCTGAAGTCATGTAGCAGGATGGAAGCTTCAGATGCCATTGAGGTTCAGTCCCTTGTCTTTAACCAGGACTGTGCCTAGACAATACCTGGTCAATTGAGAAGTCCTCTTTTTAAACCCTGGGATCCAGAATGATTTCCACATGCCTCTTTTGTCCCTCCTGCCCCCAACCTCTGATTCATTGTCTTAGATTCTTAATGGAGAGAAAATACTCATAAAATGTCATGAAAATACCGTAGACAGACATGGAGGGAAATAGATTTGGAAATCTGCAGGTGGTACTTCCATAAGCTAACCCTGTCTGTTCAGAGATCTGGGAAAGAGCAAAATACACAGATCTGCAGAAATTTTGCCCTGGATATTTTGGGAAGCCTTTCCGCTCTAGGATGCAGGAGTGAGTGGGTTGTACTTACTGGGTCTTCTGAGCAACTACGGTATCTGTACTAGGGAAGGAGGCCTAATACTTGCTTATGACACGATATTGACTTCTAAATCTCTACCTCAGACATTCTTGTTGGCCTATTTCTTCCCGGATTCCTTTAAAAAAAAAGAGTGAAAAAAGGTACTAATCTGTTTATTCATTGTCTGTCTCAAGACACTTTTTAGAAGCCTTCTAAGGCATTTAAATAAAAGATATTCAAATCCATTTTCTTACACCTTTCTCTGATGGGGCCACTTATTTTTAGAATTCATTCTAACAAATGGTTTGTTTAATAATTAATATCTTCAATTTTATTTTCCCTTATAAGCACATAAAATACTTTGTGAATGTCAGTTAAAAATAATATTGGAGGAAAAAAAACATACTTTACACTGTGTGTTAGGGGATAGCGATTGTGTCCTTTCTGCAGAGTTGTTCTCATGGGACATAGTTCAGGGTCAGGCTACTGGGCTATGATCAGAAACAAGGAGATCAAGTTATTGTGGGATATAAGGCAGGAAATAGAAAGTAAGGTCAGGAATAAAGGAATTCAGACTCACAAAATTGTAGTTAGATCTATAACCAGGTCATGGCTGCTGGGGCAATGTCTAGGATATTGACCTTCCAAGGTCAATAATCCTTCCTCAAAGGGGACCCATTTCTTTCTTAGAGTGGTCCAAATTCTATTATCTTTGCAATTTGAGGTTTACATTTTTCATGTAATAGAACTTCACTGCCTTGTCCATCTAACATCCAAGCTGCCATAACCATGTGGTCCTGTGGCAAATGAGCCTGTCTCCTCATTCCCAAACCCCTTCTTTTAATACATGCATATCTCTGGAGAATAGGCAAACCCCTTCTTAGAGTACAGATACTACCATAGTTGGATAGTCTTCTGCTGCTGGACTCTTGCATAGTTCTGTGCTCTAGGCCCTTCCACTGTCCAGTATCCTGAAGTCCTTGATTGCACTTTCTTTTCCTCCTTGCCCCAGGTTCATGAATTCTTAGTTATGCCTTTAGGAGTATATCAAACATCATTCTTCAGTGTCTTAGGTTAGGAGAAGGACAGAGACCTTATCAGATTTTAAGGTCATGAATAGAGAATAATGCATCTTCAATGCACTATTCAAAGGGTTAAACCTGATCCAACTGAAACTATATCTTACATTATCTTATCACACTCTGTTAGTTTCACCAAAGAGCCATGGCCCAATAGCCTTGTGAGATAAGGAGCCACATAGTTATCTGGTTGATTTGCACAGCTATGTGGTGTCCTTGTGGAAAGAATGCTGAGCCTGGAATCCAGAATACAGGTTCAAATCCAGCCTCAGACATGTACTGGCTGATTCTGGACAAGTCAGAACCTCTGTGTGCTTCACACTCCTTCTCTGTAAAACATTGTGAAAATAAAATGAAATATTGGTAAATTGTTTTGCAAATCTTAAGACACCACCAAGTGATAACTATTATCAGATAGTTTTAGACAATGTTAATTTGTGTTTGTTGTTAATCACATTGCTGTATATTAATTAGCAATCCTTATTTTCCATGGGGTCAGAGCCTTAGCCTCACTGTACATTAAAGCTGCTTTCTATCCTTGCCTTCCAAACTAAGCTTCCATCTTAGGTGATTTACTGTAGAATGTGGCATGGGCCATGGTGCTTCTCCCACTTGTACCTTATTTCCCTCACTTGGGAAATTAAAGGGTTGAACCAAATCATGATACGTAAGAATTTCTGAGTTGAAAGGGATTACAGAAGCCACAAGAAAAGTTCAACCGCTGCTCAATGAAGATTCTGCTTTAAATTTAACATGCCCAGAAAATTACCATCCTGTCATTTACTGGAGACCACCAAGATAAGGGAACACACTTTAGATAGCTATACTTATTAGAAAGTTGTTCTTTTATTCTTCCTTATATTTTGGAGACAACTAAGGTATTCATTAGAGAGAGTGGACTGGAAGACAGGAAGACGTGAATTCAAATCATGTCTTAGACATTTACTAGCTGAATTATCCTGGTGAAATCACTCAACTTCTATGAGTCTCAGTCTTCTCATCTGCAAAACTGGGAAAATAATAGCACATACTTAAAGGGTTGTTGTATGGATCAAATGAGATAACATTTATAAGATACTCTGAAAATCTTCAAGCACTGTACAAAAGTAAACTATTAAACAAATAAATGAACAACTCATCATTGGTGGTCAGCATTCTAGTGATCAGCTTCTTATCCCTTAACTATGTTGCTCACTGGACAAAACATGCACAGACCATTACCAGGGCTTTACACAATGTCTTTATATTTTGGAAGGCCAAAACAATTTTTTTTTCAGCAAACCTACTTAAGATGCTTGATTTCTGATAGATAGATAGATAGCTGGATAGATAGATAGATAGATAGATAGATAGATAGATAGATAGATAGATAGCTGGATAGATAGATGGCTAGATGATAGACAGATAGACAGACAGATAGATGGATGGATGAATAGATAGATGGATATATGATAGATAGAGAGATGGACAGACAGATAGATAGATAGGTAGCAATATACTTTATCATTCCCTAACTTATTCCCCACTATGTATGTAGTATGATAGTCTAGTAGCTATTCATGTATGAGAAATCCCCATCTTCATCCCATGCCATGCCCAAAGAACTTGTATGTCATGTGTTCCTTGATTTACTTGTCAGACTAGATGACAAAAACAAACATTCTAATGAACCATTAGAGGTGACACTATTAATGATAGAATATGTCTTAGAGTGTTTGTGGGCTTAGAGATTTTCATCTTAACAGGGATGTCGTCAGTGTTTTAACTCAAGGAAATAGATCCAATGGTGGTATTTCCAGGCACCACAGCAGACCAGCAGGGCTGATGAATTGAGCTTATGAGAGCTTGGTCTACTTCTCTAATCATATTACTTGGACAGTTAACTGTAGTTAGATAGGAAATCAGCCTTCAGGAAACCAGGTTTCTAATTTCATCTTTGTCACCTTTTGGATAAATGACCCTAGGCAAATCATTTTTCCCATCCCATTCTTAGTTTCCTTTCCTGTAGGATGGAGAAGTAGGGTTAGATGGTCTCTTTTTTTTTTTTTTTTTAAGCAATTGGGGTTAAATAACTTGCTCAAGGTTACATGGCCAGTTATTATTTATGGGTGTGGTGCTGAGTGTCTGAGCCCGGGATTTGATCTCCAGGTCGTCCCAACACTGGAGCCGGTGCTCTTACTCGCTGAGCCACCTGGCCACCCCTAAGCAATTGGGGTTAAGTAACTTGCTCAAGGTTACACGGCCAGGTGTTTCTGGGTGGGTGCTAAGTGTCTGAGCCTGGGATTCGATCTCCAGGTCTTCTCAACACTGGAGCCGGTGCTCTTACTCGCTGTGCTACCTGGCTGCCCCTAGATGGTCTCTTAATCCCTAAGAGTCTTGATATACTGTGAGATTCAGAGCAGCGATGAAAGGGGTTTTACTCATACTGGGACTCCAGGGACCCTGGAATTGGCCCTTTGTCTTCTCAAAAAAAAAAA
>NW_027185697.1:6177402-6223294 GCF_028583685.1 Petaurus breviceps papuanus | reverse complement strand
CCTGGCATGGACAATGCAAACACTACATCCAGACACTGGTCATCTCAGTTAATCTTGGGGATGAAGATTATCTTCATAGGGCTAGCTCTTCCTAAAATATCAATGCCTGCACAGTAGGGATCCTTTCCTTCTTGTTATTTGTCATCCTAATATTTGGGACAGTTCTTGGCAGACAGTAGGCACTTAATAAATACTTCTTGATTGACTGCATGAATGAAATGAGTTCAGTTCACCACACATTCTTTAAACTCCTGCTATGTGCCAGGGATTGGAGATATAGACAAAATGGAGACAGCCTAAAGGATCTTACTATATACAAAACAACTGTCTCTGAGTTGAGAGCTAAGCTGGTTTAATTTTCCACTAGGACAATGAAGGAAGAAGCCTGGACTTTAGTCCTAGTCCCTTTATCTCTTTGAGACTTAGATCATTAATCTAAAAAAGGGAATAATCTAATACTTCTTCTACAGGACATCCTGTCTTTTCATTCTCATGAAAACTCGTGTATAACCATATCCCTCTCCTTCTATAATTGTGAAGTTTAGTTTTTCTTTTTTTTTTCTTTTTGGAGAGGGGAAGGTAGGGCAATTGGGGTTAAGTGACTTGCCCAAGGTCACATGGCTAGTAAGTGTTAAGTGTCTGAGGCCGGATTTGAACTCAGGTCCTCCTGACTCCAGGGCTGGTGCTCTATTCACTGTGCCACCTAGCCACCCCTGAAGTTTAGTTTTTCATCAAAATCTAAGACTTTTCATTTATTCCTACTCAATTTCATTTCATTGGATTCCACCTACTGTTCTTATCTAGAGGTTGGTTCTTTGTTGTGTGTCAAAGATTCCTTTGGCAATCTGGTAAACCCTAGGGAACTGGTTTCAGAATTATGCTTTTGAAGGCATATATTTAAATACAATGGATTTTATATTTTAAATTTAAATTTAAATACAATGGATTACAAAGGGAACTAATTATTGAAATTCATTTTTTTTTAAGTTCACAAACCCAGGAAATATTTCCACAAACCCTTGACAAAGTCCTTTTTATATTGGAGAACCATGCATCCAGGAATGTTCCCAGCCTGGACTGGCTATTGAGAGCTGATTGTTAAAATTTCATTTAGAATATTTCCACCTCAGAAATTGGCAAATGCTACAAACCAGAGCTTGAGTTTTTGTACTGTTGATTGTCTTCATCATTAAAAAGGGATGTTGAAAATGTTAACAATGCAAATTCAATTGTACCTTGTAAGTACGTTTGTTTGTTTGTTTGCTTTTCTGGATACCCAATTGTCAAATGTTTACCAGTAAACCACTGCATGAATCAGAAACCTGGGCAAATTCTGACTTGAATAACATTATTTTAATAGCAAATTTCTTCTTCTTCTTCTATCATTCTTGATCTCATACTCTGCAATGGAAAAAAAAAAAAGAATACCCAGTCGGAGCTGATTTTGGCTCCATGATTCTTCAAAATGTCATGTTCCTTCCTTTTCATTTGAGCTAGCCAAAAGTAATGAGTACATATGCTTGTGAATGACCGATCTATAACAAGGATGTAAATAGGAGTTAACTTTACCAAGCTATTAGAGTAGAGGGAGAAGAGTGAATTAGTCACTGAATTGCTGAAGGAACAGGGAATTTCAAATGGGTAACAATCTGGGAGCCATAATACCACCAAATATCATGGGTGGAAGGGTATGAGAAACATTAAAATCAACCTGCTTTGGCCCACAGACCCCTATACCTGAAAAGAACTCTTATGACCAGCAGGTAGCTTATTCCACTTTGGGACTGCTCTAAGTGTGAGGATCTTTAGATTTCCCCCTCCCCCCCTTTTAATCAAGCCTAAAACTGTCTCTTTAAAACATCTACCCATTCCTATTACACCTATTTCTGGCTTCTATGGCCATAAAAAATGAATGAATGAATGAATTCAGTTTCTAGTACCCATGACAATCCTTCAAGTACATGCAGCTAGCCTTCATATGATTCATAATCTTTACTTCATAAAATCATAGAAGAGTGGTGGGTGGTATAGAACAGTGGGTGGGAGGGTACTTCATTTAAGGTTTAGGAAGATCTGAGTTCAAACCCTTCCTTAGACACTATGTGACTATATGAGTCATTTAACCTTCCTGGGCCTCATTGTTCTCACCTATAAAATAGGGGAGTTAGAATCCATGGCCTCTATGGCTCCTTCCAGCTCTAAATCTACAATCCCCAGATCTATTTTATTGACTTGTAAGATAATGGAGTTGTACTTAATGACCTCTATGGCTGCTTACAAGTCTAAATCTATGCTACTGTATACTATGGTTGGTCTCAGTAAGAATGTTATTCATAATACTTAAGGAAAAAAAAATTTTTTTAAGTTGGATTCTGGGAACGTCAGGCAGTGTTAGAAGAGCAGAACTCGTAGGTGCACTGAGGCCTTTGGACACATGTACAAGGCATGGTTCTTATGTTCATTTTAGTGTCTTAAAAATTCCTGAATCTGGTCAGTGAGGAGTTAACAAAAGCTGGTGAGTGAAATGATCATTCTCATCTTTTTATAAATTCATTGCTTGCATGAGTTCTTACACTTTAATCAACTCATTCATGGGGGGCTCTCTTAGATTCCAGACCCTTAGAAAGCAGGACAGTATCTTAGCCTTTCTGACTGTGTGTCCCAATGCTCTCTACTGCACCAAACCCGTGCTTACAAAATCCCAACACTGAAGAGTCTGCTCTAAATTAACCATAAAGAGTCATAGCTGAAGTGAAGGGGGTTTGGGAATAGTGCAGTCTGACTTTTGAAGAGGTAATTGGTTTAACTGAGGAAGGATGCTAGGCTTCTAATTAAAATGATTTTCTGTTTCACAGAAAATGGCTAATGCTGTCAGGATAATGGAATAAGCAGAGGATTTTTTTTTCTCTTGGATATATACTACCCATTGGTCATTCTCTGATGCTCTCCTGGAGGGTTCAAAACTTTGTTCCTACATCTTCTCAATCTAAAACAATGTGGTCATTATCAGCCCAGCTGTGTGCTGGTTGTACCTGAGCTTGTTAAAGCTTTCTTGGGTGGATTACTGCATTGAATGATTACTGTAATTGACTTACTGTCTAGCTCAAAAGGGGCTGACTTAATGAGGTTTGATTCTGGTAGGGCCCCCTTGGCTAGATGGCTCCCAGCCTGGTGTCTTTACTGTTGTGGTCTTTGTTGTTTTTTTCTTTTCTTTTCATATTTAATAACAGTTATATCCAGAGCTGAAGCCAATAGGCTGAGAAATGTTGGCAGCCCTGGTGTGCAGAGAATGGCTCTATATCAGAGGCAGGGGCTCATGCCAACTTCAATGATTTTTTTTTTTTAGCTCCTTTTGCCAATTCTTCCTTAGGGATTAATCTTGATTGACTCTCCATACCCCATGTTGGTGAAGTTTGGGCCATCCTGGTTGGTGATGCTGTTACCCAATCATCTGTTTATATAACAGAGAAGGGGATTAAACTTTAGGCATCTGGAAGATGTTATGGAGAGCCCATCTGGGACATGGGTGTGGATGTCTCTCTAGGAGAGTTATTGCCTTGCTTGAGGCTGTGTGTAGACACAAATTCAGGGGTGTGATGGGAAGCCCCTGAGGCTTAGGGTTAAAGGACTGAGTACTACTCGATGTGTTACCTTGGCCAGTGACCTCTTTGGGCTTCACCTTTCTCCTCATTATAATGAAAAGGTTATTTCTAAATTCACTCCCAGGTCTAAAAGATGATCCTCTGAATTCAGTAAAGAGTAGTACACTCACTAGACAATTAATTAGCTAGCTAATTTTATTTTAGCCTATTTAAGTGACAGATATATTTAAGTCATAGATATTAAGTGATTTATCCAAAAAGATCCAGATAGTGGCAGGATGTGTACCAGGGAACCCCACTTATTTTCCTACCTCCCTGTATTTGTTCATACCATTCCCCATGCCTATAATGCCTCTACTACCAAACTCAATGATGATGATAACTGATATTTACACTGTTTCAAAGTATGACAAAATGATTTTTGAGTATCTCATTTGAGACTCACAACAATCTTGAGGATTCGCAAGAGATCAATATCGTGTAGTAGATAGAGTGCTGGTGTTAGAGTCAGGAAAACATAGGCTTAAGCCCTAACTTTGACACTGACTGCGAGACCACAAGAAATTAATTAATAAAATCTCTGAGCCTCAGCCCCCTCATCTCCCAAAAGGGGGCAAATGATTGTATTCCCTACTTTACTGGGTTGTGTAGTAAAATTGTACAAACATGTATATATGTACATATATAATGTCTACATGTATCTGTGTGTATCTATCTATGTATAAATATACACATACACATGTATACACATATATTCATATATATGTATATATGAATATATGTGTGTATATATATGAATATATATGTATTTTTGCAAATTTCTATATAATGTAATTATTATTATAAGGGGTGGTTCAGTAGATGAGAATTGGCCTGGAGTCAGAAAACACATCTTCCTGATGTCAGATCTGGCCTCAGACACTTACTAGCTTTGTGACCCTGGGCAAGTCACTTAACCCTGTTTGCCTCAGTTTCCTCATCTGCAAAATGGGCTAAAGAAACAAACGGCAAACCACTTTGATATTTTTACCAAGAAAACCCCAAATGGGGTCATGAAGAGTTAGACATGACTGAAAAACTAAACAGCAAAAAAAACTCGTTTATTTTAATCAACATAATAATGGTGAAAAGAATAGCAGACATAGGACTCTAAAGTTTTCAGAGCTCTTTACCTAGATTACCTCATTTTAATCTCCCAAGAACCACCTGAAGCAGGTACCAGGGGATTGATCATCCCTTTTCACAGATGAGGAAGTTGCAATTCAGAGAATTTTAGTGACTTTCCCAAAGTCTCCCAGTTAACAAGCATCAGAGATGAGACTTGAAACCAGGTTTTCCTGACTCTAAGACCAGTATTCTTTCTTTTGTGCCACATAGCACACTTTCCAGCAACCTAATTCTCTAGGGATCCTACCCGTTCATCAAGAACACTCATGGAGCTTTCCTGGTTCCACATTCTACTCCCTACACAGGCCTCTCTGATCACAACTGCTCCCATTTCTGTAGGAATAACAGTATACAAAGCACTTTAGAATGACCCCACAACAAAGGTAATAAAATAATTATTTTCCCCATTTTGCAGATAAATATTTGTGGTCCAGTCATTTTTTTTTCAGTCATATCTGACTCTTCATGACCCCATTTGGAGATATCTTGACAAAGATACTGGAGTGCTTCACCATTTTCTTTTCCAGATCATTTTACTGATGAGGAAACTGAGGTAACCAGAATTAAGTGGCTTGCCCAGGGTCACATAGCTAGTAGGTTTCTGAGGCCAGATTTGAAATAAGATCTTCCTGATTCTAGGCCTGGCTCTATCCACTTAACCACCTAGCTGTACCCAAATAATTATCAGGGGAGAGTAAATGATTTGTTATAGTCTCATTGCTCATAATCAATAAATATAAGATTTGAAATCAGGTCTTTTTGATGCCACATTCAAAGAGTTAACATCTATTCTCTGTCCTTCATATGACTTCTTAGCATTTACCTTGTGCTTATGAAGTTATATCAGTACTTGCATTATATTTCACGATAAAGATTGTGACATAA
This sequence comes from Petaurus breviceps papuanus, assembly GCF_028583685.1. Classification (NCBI taxonomy): domain Eukaryota; kingdom Metazoa; phylum Chordata; class Mammalia; order Diprotodontia; family Petauridae; genus Petaurus; species Petaurus breviceps. Next base: position 6,217,640 of record NW_027185697.1, on the reverse strand, counting down.
TGGATAGGAAGCCAACTCTAAAGTTGGGAAGTTCTGAATTCAGGTCTTGCCATTACCAGATCCTTAATGTGTGGCCCTGGAGAGTGATATTAGCTCTCTGTATTCTAGGCAAATGGCTCAGATTGTAAGTTACAGAGATGGTTTGCTAGAGGAACTTTTCTTCTAAGGGAGTTCCCTATACCAATGAAATCAAAGATTCCGTCCTTTCTCCGGTCCCAGTATCTGTGAATCTCCTAGTTTTCTCCCAGATTGGGATTTCCTTGAGGCCAGGGTCAGGTTTCTTCCAGCACTTACTATGCACATAGTACATGTTTGTTGAGACACTAAAAGAATGAACATAACTCTTTTACCTTCTGGTAAGACATATAACTAGCGATTTTTTAATTTGGTCAGTGGGCATCAATTTTGCTACAGGAAATAATAAGAAAGGCAGATTGAACCACAGAGAGGACAGGATGGTCAAGCAGGTCCAGGAGAAGCTCATGCAGAGAAGTCAGATGTCTAGCTTGAGATTTTAGCTAATTATTCTTGCTAACTAGTCAGTCACTCAGGCATTTTTAAGCACCTACTGTTTGCCAGAAATAGCTAAGATCTAAACTTAAAGTCAAATACAAACATACAGATTAATCCTGTCTTTTAAAGAGTTCCCATTTTAATGGGGGGAGAAAATAGATAAATGAAAGCTTGAAAGGGAAATGGTGGCCTGAAGATGATCATAGGATCTGAAGCAAGCTTCTATGTGACACGAAATCCTAGACTTCAACAAGAAAAGGCAAAAGCTCACTTATCAGGATGAGGAACTGAGAGGCAGAATCCAGGTTACAGGTGGGGATGTGCTGGAGGTCAGTCAGTCAGTCAGTCAACAAGTATGTATTAAACACTTCCTATATGCCAGGAAATGGTCTGGGTGGAGAAGGAATATTGTGGAGTGTCACAGGGGCCTGGTCATAGGCCCAGAGGCAAGGTTCAGATTATGGATGGTAAACAATTTACACCTGGCATGAACAAAGACAAGGAAGGAGTAAAATGTCTGGGCTTCTCCAGTGCAGATTCTGCCATAGATTAGCCAGGTCATCTTGGATAGGTCACTTAATATTAAATAATTAGTCAGTTATTTAATGTTTGCTAAATCCATAGGAGCAGAGGCTTCAGAACCCGAAGTGAATGTAAATAACAAGGGCCTTGAGAAAACAACTCGTCCATAGCCATCATTTTACAGCTGATGAAGTTGACTTGCCCTGAGAGGGCTTGCAATTTGCCTCAAGCCACATAGCTACAAATTAGACAAGTGAGATTCAAACCCACATCCCTTGATTACAAATCCAGTCCTCTATGGAAGCCCCTTCCTAATGAATGATTATAGAATGTTCTTTGCCATTCTGTGCTACAGCGTGTATGAAATGGATTCTGGAGCATTTGATGGGGTGTGGTGGGGCACAGGGAAAGAGAGGAGAAAAGAGGGGAGAGGCCTGTGTCCAGCTCCATCGGATTGACGTGGTAAATGATGTGCATCGGCATGGCTGTAATTAGCACGAGATGGGAAAATGCAATTTGCTCACATTTCCCCCCAGCCTGATGGAATCGGAGACATAAGCAGATAGATCACACTAACAAAGCTGTCACCACCAGATCAGAACATTTACTGGGGAAAGATGCAAATGAGCGCCCAGTTTTTCTTCCTCTTCCCTCCTTTGGTTCACACTTTTTCAGTTCAGGTTGCTTAACTCCCCATGCCCAGTTCACAGTGAAGGAAGCCAGGTTGAAGATCCTTTATGGAATATGTTTAATTTCCCTTTGAGGATGGGTGCCTTCTTTCCCACTGCAATATTTTAGAAATTTTGGCCAGTGATGGGTGGGATCCTGGGGAGCTGGGCAGACTTGATTTTTTGACCTTTAAGGATCAATTTCCAGGGTCCTGACGATAGGGGAAAATCAGAAGACTTACCTATGATCTAAATATATGTGAGTCTCATCTTTGTCTCAGGCTGGTGTTATAAGTAGGAGGTTCAGGTGGCTACTTTAGAATAAGCTAACTTAATATTTTAAAAATACAGTATTTAATGTGTTATTCATCATTTCTGGATATACTCCCCCAATCAACTCCCAATGAGCCTTCCTTTTTAACAAAGAAAGGTTATTAAATGAAACTAATGTAGTGACCATATTACTACTTTGTGGTGACCATATCACAATCAATCATCTGAGAACATATGCAATATTCTGTACCCATAGGCTTGTATCGTTCCAGAGAAAGGGATTTTGTTTCTTTATGAAATGGATATTGGTAATTGCAAATACTTAGCATTCCGAGGGGTGAAAACCTTTCTATTATGTTTTCCCCCTCCCCTTTTGCTTAAGGCCATAATCTCTATTATAATACATATTGTCTTGGGAGGACTCTCACCTTAAATTATTTTTAGTCACTCCACCACTTGGATAAAGAATATGAGTGTAAATTTTTATAGGAGGAAAGGATTATGAGGATGCTGGTCATAAAAATGCTTAGAATACAGAGGCAATGAAAACTGAAACAAAACAAAACAAAACAAAAAGATATCATACACTCCATGCTTTTGCCCAGGACTTCTCCTGCCTTTATGATCATCCCATGTTTATATGATCTTAGAAACAGAATTCAAAAGAACCCAAGAGATATTGTAATCTAGTCTCTTTCTTATCTAGAAGGGGAAACTAAGGTCTGAGAGGATAATTGACATTTCCAATGACACACAAGTGGCAAACAGTAGATCTTAGATTGGAAACATGGTGTAAGATTCCAAATCTGGTCTTCTTCACACGATTCCATTCTTCATCCTACCTGGAGGAAATTGGAAGGAATAATGGTACCATGGCCTCTGATAACACTTCTAGTCCTATATCTATGATCCTCTGACCATTTAGAAAAAATTGTGATGTGGAATTTCATCAGCATATGCAATGCCAAGCAAAGGCAACTTCCCAAGGTTCAAAATACCAGCATAGCCACTCTCCATTTTATTCAGTGACAAACGAAGAACAGAGAAAATCAAAATACAGTATTCACCAAGTGTAATTAAATAATTTCCAAGTGCTACTCCACCCCTGGACAGTACTTTCATTTAGTCAATCCCAAAGACCCTCTTTTCAAATGGAGATTTGTTTCCAATCATAAACAAAGTAAATTCATTTGGTCAGTTACAGAGCAAACACACACAAACAAAAAGTCAAAAGTTTCCCACCTCTGGATCACAACTGAATTACAATTATCATCAGTTAACACCAAGCACCTTCTAAAAAGGGGAAGTAGAGAGCACAAAGGCCATCTACCCCTGAGCTACAGCAAGGTTAAGATACCATCACAGCATTTATTAGCCAAAGAGAGGTCTTTTCTTCAGAGAGTTCTTTTCTTCATCTTGACCCAAGGCAAGTTCTCAGAAGTCCCTGTTCCTGGGGAGACAAAGCTTAACAAGGCCACAAGATACATTGCCAATGTCCTCATTAATTCATTCTCTCTCTGCAGAACAGTCCTAGGAACCCTGCAAACATTAGCAAGACCCTCTTCTAGGATTTCTGTAAACATACAACAAGAAAATCCTTCTTCAGGGCTTCTGAACCAACAGCAAGGTTCCAGGACCTCCGCAACAACAGCATTGGCTTTCACCAGTGGTCAAATCTGGCAAAACATCAAAGCAGACAGACAAAGTAACACTATCACAGCCATGTCTCCTCAGTCTTGGCAGCTCTGGGTGGCAGCTCTCAAAAGTCCTGGGCAGCTTGAACTGGCCCTTAGCAATTCTCTCTCTCACTCTGCCTCCACGATGCTGCTTCCAAAAGTTCTTCTGCCTCTCTCTCTCTGTCTAAATCCAGAGCACCAGCTCCTCCCAGTTCAGCCCTCTCTTTTCACATCAACAAGTCCATCCCACAAGTGGGATTCACAAGCTCTGGGTTTTAACACTCAACCGGAAAACCAAGCCAATACAGGGGGATCTTTAAATTCCATTACTATTATAGCATAGGAAGCCCCAGGTGAAGAACCATCTCTAATCATACATTTAAGCACTTGCTGGTCAGCTTATGGATTTAAGAGAGCTGCCCTACAGACCACTGAGAGGAAGTACCATACATCCAAAAGGTGGCACAGGCAAAAATTTCACCTTCTATGTATGCATTTTGCTTTTCAAAAGTCCTTTACTACCTATGCATCTTAAAAACAACCTACTGAGGTACAAAAGTTCATATACTTATTCTGCAAATTAGAAAATTGGGCCTGAGTGTGTTTTTTTTCTTTTTGGGGGGCAATTGGGGTTAAGTGACTTGCCCAAGGTCACATGGCTAGTTTTTGTGTTGTGTCTGAGGCCGGATCAAAACCCAGGACCTCCTGACATCAGGATTGGTGCTCTAGCCACCACCTAGCCACCCCACTGAGAGTATTTTAAGGTTACCCATCTATTTAGTGTCCAAGACAGAGTTAGGATCCTAGGTCACCTGACTTCAGTGGCATTTCAATTTATCAAACATATGATATGTACCTAGTATATTCTATATTGGGTTCAGAAATTACCATTATGGTGTTTAAAAAAGTTTTGAGAGACATAGTGTCTGGGTAGTTTAATATTTTTTTAAAATAAGGCCTGCGGGTTATTAATGAAAGGATGGTCATGTGGTCATCTATATTTGACCAACGACCCAAGGCATCAGGGCTCACAGTTTATATTCATTAGGTATACAGTGAGGGGCTGGGAGTGACCCTAGGACAGAGAAACTTATCTCTATACTCAGCAAACAACCTTAGGCTATGTAGACCAAAAGACCAGTCTTCACCCAAGCTTGAGTAGAACACGATCGGTTTCCTCATCTTAAATTCCTTGTGAAGTTGGGTCTGACCAAGATTGAGGAGAGTCAATGCTGTTGTTGTGCTTGCCCTTCATTTTTCAAAGAGGATCTTGTCAGGGAAATGATGCCACGACTCGCAGTTCACTTGGATTTGAGGGAGGGAGAGTCGTGCAAGGTCATCAGCTTCACTTTCTCCTCCAGAGCCATCTGGGTCCAGTTGCCAGATATTCCTTCGGATGACTAGAGATAACCCAGGATGTAAAGGGAGAGCTGGCCCTTTTAGGCTAAGGCCTTTTCATGTACTCACTTAGAGAGAAGCAACACAAATTCAGTGGAATGGCCTTGAAGAGGGGACCCACTAGGTTAGGGTTGCTCTGAAGACTCCAAAATACCAACATGCCGGGTCCTGCCCAATGAATTTGACTCGAATCTTTTCAGCCAGAGAAAAGTAAAATTTATTAAAAGTTCACTTGCATTAGACACAGAGTAAGTCTGTACTGGGTCATTCTACGGCACTCTCACTATTCTGTGGTGCTGTCTGGCACTCTCTCACATGGTCTGAGATGGGGTCTTATATACAGAAGGTTGTGGGAGGAATCTAGGGATGGTCTAGAGGAGGAGTTTGGGCAGGGTATTCAGGAGGAGTTAATGAGGTCAATGTTTGATTAAGGGTGGGAAGCCACCTGGAGACCACAAACAATGGTGGGCTAGACCAGTTCAAGGGTGGTAAGTCTAGTAAAGGTCTTGCCTCATCAAATGGAATGATTTAATCAAGAGTCCAAGGGAGGTTCCCAGAGCCTGTACCTCAAGGACTCAAGGAGAGGTGCAGGGGGCTCCCAGAGCCCATACCTCACCAACCTCAGTGAAAAGTGAGTCAAGGGATAGCCTCTTTAATTAGAAAAAGAAAAAAAAATATCAAGCTAGGAGGGGTAGACCCTCAGGGTTGCTGTTACAAAGAGAAACACTTACCATTGAACATTCAGTGTAAAACAGGAGGGCCCAAAATAAAGCTATTGGGACCATTGTGGACCATTGTGGTCCAATCTATGGGCTTCAGAGTGAACTGGGTTCAAGGTTTTGTGAAAGGAGAGAGAGAGAGAGAGAGAGAGAGAGAGAGAGAGAGATAGAGAGCAAGACCCAAATTTTGAGGGCAGTTTCTAGCCATCAAAATTTACCTTCCTTTGGAGAGGAGAAGGAGAGGGAGAAGGAGGAGAAGAGCTGATTTATCTAACTATCTGGGTCCCCATTCATGAAGCTCAGTCTACTCACTAGCATCAGGGAAATGATGACATGACTTGCAGGTACCTTTGATTTGAGTGAGGGAGGGCTGTGCAAGGTAACCAACTTCACCTTCTCCTCCAGAGTTGATGCAGTTTCATTATCAGTAATGTCCTTTTATAGTCTGAACTTTTTAAGAATTTTGGAAGAAGGGGAGAGCTGTGAATCTCGCCCCAAACCATTTGCTATTAGTAATCATTCTCAGAGAATATAAAGACAGAAAACAAAGCAGCTATTGCCCCCTAAGGATGTGATATTCTACTGAGGGTAAACAATAAGTTAAAAAAATATCTGTGAACTAAAGGTGGAGAAATTGTGACCTCAAGGCCACATGAGGCCCTCTAGGTCCTCAAGTAGGGTCCTTTGACTGAATTCAGACTTCACATAACAACCCCCTTCCAAAAATCATTTGTTCTGTAAAACTTGAACTCAGTCAAAAGGCCATAACCAATGACCTAGAAGACCACATGTGGCTTTGAGGCTGCAGGTTCCCCACTCCTGGATCTGCACACAGAAATATATGTATATACTCATTATATATATATGTATTTGTAGAAACACCTATACAGCCATAAATATATGTTTATATTTTATATATGTATATATAAATGTGTATGCATGAATGTGTGTGTGTGGGTGTGTGTGTGTGAGAGAGAGACAGAATCAGAGACAGAGTCAGAGGGTCAAGGCATTGGTAGTGCTGGGTGGCACAGATACAAGCCTTCTAATTTCTTATATAAATTTTAATTGATGCTGTAATTCTTTTTATATCACTGTCATTTTCGAATAACATTCTACACATATTGCCATTCTTTATAACAAGGAAGCATGCTTAAGCCAAACAAATGGACCTGATGGTAGTGATTAACAATGTATGCCTCAATCTATACCTTTAGTTTTCCACTCTACTGAAAGATCATAAATTTTGCCATCTGTCATCCGGTAACTAGATTGGTTGTTGCATTGGTTTGAATTCACATATCTTTTAAGACCATTTTCCTTTATACTTCTGTGGACATTGGGTATACTGCTCATTTGTTTCTTCTTACTTCTTTCTGAATCAGTTCATTCAACTCTTCCCATATTTTTCAGAATTCCTTATATTTGTTATTCTTAAGGCACAATAGTTATTGATTTGCATTCATATATCACCATCAGTACAAAACTCCATTCATCAATGGGCATCCAATTTGTTTTTGAGTTTAATTATTTTTCTTTTCTGTTTGTTTGTTTTATTCTGCTCTATCTTCTTTTCCCTGCTCACCATCTTTCTCCAAATGACTTTCCTCTTCTCGCCCCTCCCTGTGATCATGTTTGAGTATAAAGATGCATGGAGAGGATTTCCTTTGATATCTCATTCCAGTAGAACTTCCTAAAGTGCTTGGCTCTACCAACACAGTGCAACAAGAATTGATTGGATTGTCTTGTGTGCTGTATTTTATAGAGTGGTTGCAGGTTTTATGTCTGAGATGGCACTAGTTACTTGTGGAGTCAGAAAAAAAATAACTGCACACAGATTTGAAGGGATTTAAATGCAGAGAAGAGTGTCTGGGGAAATATAGAGATGCTGTCCATTGTACTGCTCTTGCAACACATTATATAATCATATATTGAGCTGGAAAGGACTGAGGAGACCATATATTACAACCTTTTCATTTTATGGGAGAGGAAACTGAGGCCCAGAGATTTTAAATGACTTGCTAAAGGTCATTACATTTAGGATTTGAACCCACATCCTCTGATTCTAGAACCAAAGTAGTCATTGCATGATGCTGCCTTCTTTAAATTACTACTGAAAGTACAGTGAAGCACTAATAAGTAGTTAATTCTATAGTTAAAGAAGTACCACAATACTGGGGGCCATCTCATCGATTTATATGTACAAGTGAGTCTTTAGCTGATGTAAGAGCCTTTTAATTGCTAAGTTCATTACTGTATGTTCCCTAGTACTGCCTTGAAAGTAGACACTTCTTGGAGAAATGGGAGGGGGAGGTCATGTTAATTAGAAGGTTATCCCCAAATGTAACCACAATTAGTAAATATGTCAGAAAAAACAAATCAGAAAAAATCAATTGACAAGTATTCAATTGCTTATTACTCTGTTTTCTTTTTCTGTAGCTTCGGAAGGCAGTGATGGATCATATATCAGACTCATTCCTGGAAACCAATGTTCCCTTGCTAGTACTGATTGAGGCTGCCAAGAGTGGGAATGAGAAAGAAGTCAAGGAGTATGCCCAAGTTTTCCGTGAACATGCCAATAAGCTGGTGGAGGTAAGTCACTGTCACTGTAAGGATGGCGTGCTGTGAAAGTATAAAGGATCACCACAGGCCTGATTTCTTATCCTTGGCCCACAGAGAATTCTATTTTAGATCACTGACTCTGAAAGCAACATGGTGGAACACATCTTGCTTTTGATGTTTAGAATCATTCAAATCCTGAGGTTGGGAGAGGAAAGAATGAGATGGCAACTCCCCAGCTCTGACTCCCCCCTTCTTGTTTGTCTGCTGGTTAAATGAGAAGGCAAGGGAAGTTTTGATAATGTTGGGAAAGAGAGAGATTGGAAATAAAGAAAAAAAGAACGAGGAGTGGGGAAGCAGAATCAAGGATGAGATAACACCATGGGAAATAGTACAGTGGCACCATGTGCCCCTGCACATTGTAATCAATAGCTTGAATGAGGGCATGCTTATTAAATTTGTGCTTGAAGATTGGAGGCAATGCTAATGTGTAGGATGGAAAGAAATGGGACTAACTCCTGTATTGTTTTATCCTTTAAAATATTGATATATATTCATATATACACACATATACATACATATCCTTTAAATATATATATATATATATTCATATACATATACATATATATATATACACACACAAATACAGTTTTATTATGTGTTACATCCAATGATAAGTACAGATATATTTTAGAGTGTAAATTTATTGGAAATGATGTGGCATTGATGTCATCATATTTGGAATGGTGCCAGCTCCTACTTATGGTTTTTTACTTAAAATACTGTAATTATTTTTAATGGAATTTCTCTGTCTCTTCCTGCTGGATGTTGTTGGTAATACAAAAACATTGACAAGTTATATGGGTTAATTTTATATGCCACAACTCAGAAATTATTATTACATTATTTTAGTTGTCTTTCTAGTACTCTCTGAATAAATTGTCCTATCTGTAAAAGAAACAAATAACAACCAAAAAACTGTAAAATAAAATGGGTCAGGGGACCCTGAGTTCCTTCACTGTCTTAAGACTTCAACTGTCCTCAATCATCCTTTGACTCGACTTAAGACTGTTGAAAGAAAATCCAGGGCTTCATTGACCTTTGTTGTCTTTTGGTTCTTTCCCTAATCCCCTCCTAACTATTGGTTTAAACTATTTTTGGACAGTCACTGGAGTAAATTGTATGAGCATGTGCCATTCTCCCCAACCATGGTGGTTTGAAATTCAAAGAACACCCTGCAGACAAGGGCCCTGAGTTTTCTTTTCTCACTTACCAATAGAAGGGCTTACATTTGCTAATGGTATGGCTGAAGCATTGGGAATGGTTTGAATTATGTAGCCTCCTTGAATGAGATTTTGTAAAAAGATATATAATGTCTAGGCTGCCTAAAGAGGGATGTTGTAATACTACTAGTAAAATAGAATAGGACAAGTTATGTCCAGGAAGCCAGAATGGTGAGGAAAAAGAAGTGATTATGAGTTAGTAGGAGACCCTCAGCCAGGGGCTAGAATTTTTTGGACACTTCTTTAAATATGGAGTCATATATCTGTTAAAATGTAGAGTCAAAGTCTTAAGGAGTGGACTCAGGAATGCAAAAGTGAATTACATAGCCATGAAAGAAATGTTCTTAAAAAAAAGTATGTTGTCAAGGACGATTAGATGGAGAAAGTAGAAACTGCCAACAGGATGGAAACAGATTGGCAATACTCAAGGTAGGATGAGGTGGTGGAGTGTCCTTGAGACCTAAAGAGCTGAAGTTAAGAAGGTGAAAGGATGGTTAGTGAGAGGATGGGTAAAATCTCGGGAAAGAAAAGAGAGAAGTATGACATTGGGTAATGGTTGGTTGATTAATTGTACAGCAGTGAAAGATAGCTCAGGAGCAGGACCTCTGACAGAGGTGGACATACACAGACCCAGACACAGAATAATAGACTCTTGGGGCAGACACAGATGAATGAGGAACAGTAGGTGGTATCTACAAAGGACTGTTTGCTTCTACAAACCTGAGCTTTCCTCTGCACCTATAGTTCAGTTGCTTGAATTATGAAAAAATAAAATCAGAACAAAAGAAAACAAAATACTAACTTTTATTGTTTTTTTTTCTCCCAAGCAGTCAGACAGAAAGCTTTTAAATCTGAAGTAGGGGTGTGCTAGATGCAAAGTGAATAAAACACTGGCTTAGGAGTCAGGAGGACCTGAGTTCAAATCCAACCTCAGACACTTAACACTTACTACCCATGTGACCTTGGGCAAGTCACTTAACCCCAATTGCTGCCTTCTCCCCTCCCCCCAAAAAAAAACCTGAAGTAAAATGTGGAATAGATCAAAATAGTTGTGAAGGTATCTTTTACCTAAGTATGTACATTTGTCTTCCCCAAAGTAAAGGCTGTTAGGAAGAAAAATGACATGGAACTATTTGGAGAGGTCAGAAATTCGGGAACTTAGATACCTTTAGCTTATGACCTCTTTGAGGGCAGAGACTATTTTTTTGTCCCTTTTTGTATCCTTGAAGCTTAGCACAGTGCCTAGCATATAGTATGCCCTTGTTGATATGCAGTCTTTTCAGTCATGTCCCATCCTTTGAAACTTCATTTGGGGTTTTCTCGGTAGAGATACTGGAGTAGTTTGCAATTTTCTTCTCCAGGTCATTTTACAGATGAGGAAAATAGGGGCAAAATGGGTTAAGTGACTAGCCCAGGGTCATATAGCTAGTATGCGTCAGGGGCCAGTTTTTAACTCAGATCTTCCTGACTCCAGACCTGGTACTCTTACACTGTGACACCTAGCTTTCAATATTTTAATAAATATCAATTGATTGATTGCAAGCTTAGAAGAAAGGGATGATTTTGGTTTAAAATGGGAAATAATCAAGGGAAGTGCAGATATGTCCAGATCTATACCTGAAACTATAATAGAAAGAGTAGAGAGATAGGTTCTCATGGCCCGAAACTCTAGAATGAAAGTTAAATTGAGACAGATGAGGAGCTCCCCATAAAAGGGCGAGTGCCTCCAGAGACTGAAATACCTACACAGGGAGCTCTTTGTTAAGATTTCAAAAGGTCATGTATCAAGATAGAAGCAAGGAAAGGAAGGTTAGCGGTGAGAACCAAAAAGTAGGACACTTCTTTAGGAAGAAGCCAAAAACCCAAGGAAGATTAGACGTTCAAAAATAATTGAGGTCATTAAGACAGGCCTTCTAAATTTTCTTTGGAGTAAAGACAAGGAAGAGAGGTCAGATTCTTAGACAAGATAAAATGATGCTAATATATGATGCAGAAAAAGCCACGCTATGGAACTCTGGTTTTCCTCCTTTCTCTTTGAAAAAATGATGAACTTCATAATCAAAACATTGAAAGAAAAATGGTTGTCAGGGAGTTGAAACAAAGGACAGAGAAGACACAGGAAGAAAATGTGTAAACTCTCTTAAATGATACCAGATCTCCTGGTTGGATCAACTGACATCCAAATTTTGATAAAGAGTTGGAGAGATGACAGTTAATCTACTCCTTGTATTTTTTGAGGAATCATGGAATGATGATGGTTTTGTGGTTTGCCTTCATTCTTGAAGAGAACCATGACATCAGGGAGATACTGATGTGACTTGCAATTAACTTTGATTTGAGTGAGAGAGGGATGTGCAAAATCACCATCCTCACTTTGTCCTCCATAGCCATCTCGGTCCAGTGTCCAGATATTCATCAGGATGATTGAAGATGGCCCAGGATGCAATGGGAGACCTTTGCCCTTTTAAGCTAAGGTCTTTTCAGGTTCTCACTTTAAGTGAGGAAATAACCATTCAGTCAATAGATCTCTTCAAGAAGTGAGTCAAGAGATTACCATTTTAATAATAACTTAAAAAAATAAGAAATCAAACTGAGAGGGGAAGACCCTCAGGGTTGCTGGTCAGAAGAGAAACTTACTATTTACTTACTATTTACATTGACTCTGAGCCAGGAGGCCTCAAATATAACCATTAAATGGTGCTTGGCCAGGAACCTTTTGTTGTCCAATCCATGAGATCTAGAGTGAATTGGGTTAAAGACTTGGTCTTTGAGAAAGAAATATAGCCAGTAAACCCCAAGTGAACTAGGTAGGTTTTGGCCATCAAAATTTACATTACTTTGGGTAGAACACCCTCAGGTAAGGGGTTAAAGTTATGGAGGACAGGAACAAAGTCAGGAAGAATTTGTTGAAAGCTAGCTGTGTTACAGACACTGTGCTGAATGTTGGGGATATCAAGAAAGGAAAAGACAATACGTACCGTCAAGGAACTTAAAGTCTAAAGGGGAAGATGATGTGAAAATAATTGTATATAAACAAGTTTTGTACAGGACAAATGGGAGATAATCAGAAGAGGGAATATATTAATATTATGGGCAATCAGGAAGGGCTTTTTGTAGGAGGTTTTAGTGGCAATCACACTGGCATACTCAGGGTGACTGCTTGTCCAGGTTCTTAGATCTGCTTTACTAGGAAAGATAACTGTTTAAGGGGTCCACAATCTTTTGTTAATTGCATTCACTACTTTAGGGGAAAGTCAAAACCCTGAACCTCAGAGAAAATACACACAGATGAAATACAAGCGGAGAAATAAAGACCAACAGACAGGGATCTGACTATCTGAATCAACTATACACTTTACATGCATCTGTGGATTGAGAGAGCTTTTTTGTCTGAGCAGTTGGGGAGCTTTAAACATATGGCCACTCAGAATCTGGACCAGAGAATCACAAGATCCTTCTCATAAGAAAGCCCCCAAAGCAAAAGACCAACTCAGAATATATATGTATATATATATATATATATATATATATATTCAATTCTTGGTGTCAGAAGGCATCATAACTGTCATGATTCAGTGCCTAATTAGAAATTAGCAAAAGGCGTGAAAGCCTTCCTACAAGCAAGCCTCCCCTAAGCAAACTTCCTTTAATGGGCTCCACTGTGAGGCTTATTAATGAGTGGGGAAGATCTTATATCCCATTAACATTACAGAGGCCGAATCATAGCTGAGCCATAAAGGAATTCAGGAACGACTGGAAGTGGAAATGAGAAGGGAGAGAATTCTAGGTATGGGGGATAATGAGCAAAAATGGCCAGTGTCTGGAGATGGTGTATTTTATGAGGAATAGAAAGGAGACCACAGCCACTAAATTACAGAGTATGTGGGGTAAAGTATAAGACTCAAAAGGCAGGCAAATATGAGGTGAAGGGAGGCATTTAAGGCAAAATACATGACTTTATCTTTAATTCAGGAAGCAATAGGGAGCAATTGAAAGGGGGGTCAGATTTGAACTTTAGGGAGATGACTTTGATAACAGAGTGGTGGATGAATGGAAGTGGAATGGGGGAGATGAGGCAGAGAGAAAAACCAGAAGACTATTGTAATATTCTAGGCCTGATGTGATAAAGGCCTGAAGCAGGGTGGTAGCAATTTCATATGAGAGAAGGGGACATATACAAGAGATATAATAAAGGGGTAAATCCTTCCCATAGAAGCCTAAAAAGTGCCAGGGATCTGTGCTATAAACCCTTCAAATCACTTAGGAATTAACACCAGCATAATTCAACCAGAAATGACTAACATTCAGATTCCAAAAGAAAGTTCATTTCTTCCACAGGTCACAGTGTCTTTATAACACAAACTCTTTATTCTGCAGTACACGAGAAGGGTTTGTTTTTTGTTTGTTTGCTTTTTCTCCATATGACATGTCCTCTACATTCCTAAATTAGTTTAGGCACAGCGACCCTCTTGGTTAATATCATAAGGATAATATCCCAGAAGCTTATAGAGCCCAAGGAATGGTACTCTGGATTCTAATCACTACCCCTTCAAAGTCTTACAGAGGGCCTCTAAGAGGAATAAATCTCTAAATCTAAAATTTTTAGGCCTTACACTTGAGTTTATCAACAATAACCATTAGCCACACATACATACCTAAAAATTATGGGGAAGAGATATGGGTTTTTTTATGTAGCATGAATCAAGTATGAGTCAACAATTTTAAATGGTAGTCATGAAAGTTGATGCAAACTTGGGCTGCTTTCATGTGATTATAATGTTTATAATAAGGGAGCTGATAATCCTTATTATTGTGACTGGGATATTTTGGTCAATCCTGGATATATTATTTTAGGAGATTGACAAGCTGCAGTGTGTCCAGTGGAGGGTGACAAAGCAATGAAATGAAAAAAAAAACGACAACATGTGAAGATAAGTTGAAATAACTGGAGATGTTTAGGTTAGTGAAGTGGAAATTTACACTGAGAAATGATAGCTGTCATCAAGTATTTGAAGAACTGTGAGGCTGAAGTAGGATAATCCTTATTCTTCTTGGCCCCAGAGGTCAGAAGTAGAAGCAATGGCTGGAAAATTGAAGGATGTAGATCTGGGCTGTAATTGTTGGCAAAAATTTCCTAGCTATTGTAGTTGTTCAGTGATGGGTTGAGCTGTCATGTTGGGTGGTGAATTCCATGTCAATAAAGGTTTCCAAGCAGGGACTAGATAACTATCTATTGACCACATTGTAGAAGAGAGTCGGGTTTCATGGAGATCTTTTGGGGTGCTATGAAATTTAGTATGGAGCCAGTCTGTATGTGCTTTAGTTAGGAGATAGTGATCTCCTGAAGAAGTTACAGAAAAACAAGAGGGAATAAACTGTAACACACAGCATGATTAAGTATATACATTCTCTGTCTTTCTTGCCCCATGTCTGTGGCAACCGGAAGGAAGCCTGAGATCCACACAGCATGAAATGATTAGGTCATCTGCAGTGAAGGGGTGTGTTAAGACCTCTTTTGTCCCAGGTATATTAGCCTTTTCGTCACACTCCAGCATCCTCTAGGGATGTCACACTCATTTCAGCATCAGTGCTGCGTTGGCAACCCGTGTCACAGACAAAATGCAAAATCAAGGAAAGTATTGTGGGGTATGGTGTTATACACTGAGTGAAGAATTAATGGATATACAGGAATGAATTTATAAAAGGGAATCTATTCAATTACACACTGACCTGCTGGTTTCAAATAACAATAATAAAGTGCATTAGAGTTATTGAGTAAAGATCTCACTCATCCAAGAATAATATTTTTGAGAGCAACATTATTGCAGTCCCTTCTTTAGATGTCACTTGGGCACTAGTTGTGAAAATATGGGGGAGTGGAAAAGAGTTAAACAGTTATTAACACTGACTCTTGCACAAGACCCCTGCCTATGAATTTCTACGATTTGCCCACCTTTAATTTTTATTTTAAAGGGGGATGCAAGTACCCATTAATAGCTTGCTCATTGTTATATAGACTTATATATATATACTTACACACATATACACATACATACCCATATATGTATATATATATATATATTTGTACATCTATCTATCTATCCATCTATCTATCTATCTATCTATCTATCTATCTATCTATCTATCTATCTATCTATCTCTCTCTACCTCTTTATCTATCTATCTATATTTGTCCTATATTTAGAAAGTTAAAGTGGAAAATGGAGGTGGAATAGGAGTCAATAAAACCTAAACTGAAGTCCCGTTTCTGAAATATACTGATTATATGACATTGGGTAGGTCATTAAAACTCTCCATGCTGCTCTGGGCAACTCTGTAAGACCATAATTTGCAGAGAAGGTGCCAACCTTCATTAGAATTTCCCCTGACCAATGAAATCATAGCTCTTTCCCCCTCTCTCAATGTCTATATGAATGTGTGTATGTGGGTGTATTCACCAAAATATACTTATGCATATACATACATATATACATATTCATAAACAAAATATGCATTTTGTTTAGTCATGTCTGACATTTTATGACCCCTTTCGGCTTTTCTTGGTAAAGATAATGGAGTGGTTTGCCATTTCCTTCTCTCAATCATTTTACAGATGAGGAAACTGAGGCAAACAGTTTTAAATGACTTGCCCAAGGTCACACGGCTAATACATGTTTGAGGTCAGATTTGAACTCAGAAAGATGAGTCTTCTTGACCCTAGGTCTAGCACTCTATTCACTGCAGATTTTGGATTCCCTATGTATTATGCATCTATAAATATACATTATCATGCTATATCCACTGGTATATACACATAGTCAACCTGAAAGTTTGGTTAAAGGAGGCAAACAGGCTAGGCGATATATAAATTCATATTGTTTATTCCCTTAAAGTTAGCCAAATACATATGTGTATGGAGCCAGATAAAATCTGACTGCCTAACAAAAAGAATGAGAAGGCTTAAATACATTTTAGAAAAATCCCACCTCAGGGTTTCTATGTTGCTCAAATTTATGATCTCTGTATATCTTTAACCATATTATGAGAAAGGGATTTTCTTAACCCAATAGGTGGTAAATGCAAGAAGATAAGAGAGTTAACAATATGCAACTGAAATTACACCCCAGGATATCTATGTTTTCTTTAACATTAACATGCCATAACATAGTATATGTCCAAAAATAATAAGATAAAAGTCCCATTACTCAAGGTAGAGTCTAGGGTTAAGGGTCTCCCTCAATGACCATAAAGTCAGCCTCAGCTGGTCTTGTTGACATAGGAAGAGGTATTCTCTGAGTTTACCTTTTAAAGAGGTATTCTCTTTAAAGAGGCTGTTAGGTCTAGGCTCTTCTTCTGGCTGATTAGCTCAGGATCTGACTCTTATTAAGGTCCAAAAATGATATTAAATGATTATCAACATACTTAGTGGGTATTTGTGATAACATTTGCCATATCCAAAATTTTTATGTGCATAATTTTATTTAATCATAATATTATAATAACATTTCGAGGAAGGTAATACAAGTATTACTATGTTTACAAATGAAACTGAGGTCCCTATTGCGCTAACTTGCCAAGAGGTCACACAGCTATTTACTGAAATTGTTTGCAGACTTCCAATCCAGTGGTCTCTCTATTCCCCTTCATTGCCTCTTTGTGAAGAAGAAACTGTTTACTGCTAATAGCTCGCTCTCTACAAACAAGGGGATATTGACCAACATTTTCTGGGAAATGAGTGTAAATTGTGAGAAGCTGGTTCTCTAGCAGCATGAGGAAGAAAGACTTTGGATGATGAGAAATGTAACTCATGGTAATGAGAGTAAGAATTTTCCCTGAAATTAGGGGAGGCAAACCTGATGCAAAAATATTCTAACATACTGTGTTCTGCATTGAAATAGCAATGTTTTGTTTTGTCTGTTATTTCATATTGCTACTGTTACTGGCTTCCATTTCTATGTATTATATAGCCTTAAAGTGTGATAACATTTCTCCCAGTACAGTATCATTTCCTTCATGCCACAGGGCTCACTAATCTATATAAGCCCTAAAAGAAAGATGCTAACTCCTTAGAATTTATTATAAGGGAAGGGCTTAGGGGCTGGGCAGAGTTAATGAGAGCATTTTAGACCTCCTCTCAATAAAAAGGCCTTGTTGAATGTCAGTGAATCAATTGGTTAGTCAACAAGCTTTCATGACACATCCATGAAGAGCTCTAGATGGATATATAATGATAAAATTGAAATGATCTTTGCTTTCAAGGAATTTTCATTGTATCATGGGAGACAAACTAGACGCATATAAGTAGATACAGAAGAGATATAGTGTAATTTGGTGGGAAAACACCAGCAACTGAAAGAGAAGGGATCAGGGAAAGTTTGATATGAGTTGGCTCTTGGGAAATAAGAAACTCATTTTCGGTTGGACCAAAGAGTTTGGGAAGGCAAGCAATGTATGATCAAGCTGGAAAAGTAGGTTGGGTCTAGGTTGAGTAAGACATTAAATGATCAGCAAAGGATTCTTGAGGTATTTGGTCCTTGAGATAACAGGGACCCCCTGATGTGTGATGAACAGCTTTTTGTGAAGTATCCACTTGAAAACAAACAAGATCCATGGAATTAACATCATTCCTTAATGGTTCTCTGTTGCCTTGTGATCTACACTTGTCACCATGAGCCTATCCTCCGTTAGAAACTGGTCCCAATCAACAGGCATTTCTTATAGGTCCAGTCCTTGAGGAATTTATAATGTGATCTAATCAGAGCCAATCTATATGATGCAAATAACTCTCAGGATCAAGGTGATCATTTAATCTCTCTTCTAGACTGATTTTGCATTTCTGGAAATGCACCAGGACTGGGCGTTTTAGATTAGACATATTCTGGTAGAGTTCAACTATTATGGATTTCACGATTAAAAAAAAAAGGAACACAAATCACAAACTAAATTTGTCTACCAAGAACAGTTTGTACATTCATTAAATAAGATTTTGTATTCCTATGTTGTCTAAACTCAGAGATATCATACATTTAGAGACACGAGTCCCTGTCAGCAAATGATAATATTCGCAAATTTCACATAGCCTGCAGGAACATAACTTGCTTAATATCCTTCTATTATTTTATTTGCTTCACTGGTACTTTTTTTTTTTTACATAAACTAATGAATAGTTATCTTAAACAATAATGCAGTAACCCAGACCTTATTTAATGACTGCACTAATTCCTTGTGTTAAAATGGGAATAATACAGTAATTAATCATTCCCTGTTTAGGCTTTGGTAGTAAAATAGATATAATCTGAGCATAGCTGTTTTTCATACTCATAGGACCTATTCCCAGAGGAAAGACTAAACAATGATAAGGGTTGCTTGCTTGCTTTCTTTCCTTCCTTCCTTCCTTCCTTCCTTCCTTCCTTCTTTCTTTCTTTCTTTCTTTCTTTCTTTCTTTCTTTCTTTCTTTCTTTCTTTCTTTCTTTCTTTCTTTCTTTCTTTCTTTCTTTCTTTCTTTCTTTCTTTCTCCTTCCTTCCTCCTTCCTTCCTTTTTTCTCTCTTTCGTTCTTTCTTTTTTCCTTCCTTCCTTCCTTCCTTCCTTCCTTCCTTCCTTCCTTCCTTCCTTCCTTCCTTCCTTCCTTCCTTCCTTCCTTCCTTCCTTCCTTTCTTCTTTCCTTCCTTCCTTTCTTTCTTTCCCATATCACCATTTAGACGTTGGCCACATTCTCTTGATATATATTAATGCCAGAAACAAGTAGATATTCAGGGAGACATGTTATATTTTCCAGACAACTTGCTTCCAATTGCAAAATCTGCCATTTGGCTTTTATTATGGAGCACCATTCAGAACCCACATAGTATATGGGGATGCAGATAAATGGGGGTGGGGTGGACAGCAGACATCCAACTAAAAATGACCTTACCTCAAAACACATTTCTGTATGAAGTGAATCATTAGCCAAAGCAAGGTTTTTCTCCCTCTAGATTATTTCCTTGACTCTCTTCTGTACTGACATCTCAGATTACTCATCTGTAAAATGGGGATAATAATAGCAACTGCCTCCCAGGCTTGTTGTGATGATAAAATGAGCTAGTATTTAAAATGCTTTGCAAACCTTTAAGTGCTATATAGAGGACAGCTGATATGAACCTGTTGCCCCCCAATTCATTGTTTTCCTTCTGTATATTATGCACCAATTATATGTGTCCTGAATATTTTGAATTCTAGGCTGGTTATTTGGATCTTGGATCTCTGGGTCAGATTGTGAGATTAAGGACAGGAACTGTGTTTTGCCTTTAGTTATTTCCCCTACATTTAGCACAGGCTTAGTGCCATACACATAGTAGGTGCTTAATAAATGTGATGGAATGGAGGAAAGGATGAGATTTCCAACTGTGTTTAATAGGCAAAGTCCAGGTGAGGAAATTCCTACTACCAATGAATATCTCTACATTCTCTGCAACTATTAATTATAGAAAGTTGCTTAGTGTGCTCCTAGGTTAAGTGATTTCACCAGGGTCACATAGCCATCCTCATCCTCATTGTAGTCAGCATTTATATTGTGCTTATTTTTATTTTTTTTTTTTAAAGCAATTGGGGTTAAGTAACTTGCTCAAGGTTACATGGCCAGTTATTATTTCTGGGTGTGGTGCTGAATATCTGAGCCCGGATTTGATCCAGGTCATCCCGACACTGGAGCCGGTGCTCTTACTCGCTGAGCCACCTGGCCGCCCCTAAGCAATTGGGGTTAAGTAACTTGCTCAAGGTTACACGGCCAGGTGTTTCTGGGTGGGTGCTAAGTGTCTGAGCCCGGGATTCGATCTCCAGGTGTTCTCAACACTGGAGCCGGTGCTCTTACTTGCTGTGCTACCTGGCCGCCCCTATATTGTGCTTTTTAAGATCCTTAAAGTCCTTTATCTGTGTTATACTATTGAGTATTACAGTTGAAGACATTGAAGCTGATAGAGGTTAACTGATGTGTCTGGGGTCACCCAGCCAGTATCTGAAGCTGCATTTGAACTCAGATTTTCCTCACTTCAGGTCCAACCTGTAGGGGTGGGATTATGAGAAAATCTTCTAGGTTTTTTATCGTATACCCACTTCTAGGCTAGAAAAGAATAAGATCTTCTCTTCAAAGAACTTACACAAATGGGGGCAGGGCAGGGCATGGTGGAAGAAGGAACGAGATGACAAGTCATACACACAAAAGTTGTTTTTGTTCAGTAATGTCTGACTCTTATGATCTTGTGGACTATGCTGTCCTCCCAATCCTCAAGTGTGAACAAGACAAGGCAACTTTCTCAACTCTGTAGCTTTCAAAGGAAGACTCAGAAATGTTTCAGAAAAGAATGCTACACCAGATAAATTAGTTTTCTTGGCAATGATAGCTGAATGGTTTTCCATTCTCTTCTCCAGCGCATTAAGGTAAATAGACGTTAAATGACTTGTCCAGGGCAACATGATTAGTAAGTATCTGAGTCTGGATGTGAACCCAGATCTTCCTGACTCCAGGCACAGAGCTTTATCCACTGAGCCATCTATTGCTACACATAAAAAAGAGAATAACACAAAACAGTATATGCTAAATTACTGAATGTTTATGTGTAGCCCCAGCTGGTGCAATGTGGCATGGCCTACAGCTTGTAGAGGCTGCAATTATAAAACAATCAGCATGCATTTAAGTGCAAACTATGTGCTAGGTGTTTTGTATGGGCGATAGAAATACAAAGACATAATTGAGATGGTCCCTGCCTATAAGGATCTTATGTGCTATAGACAAGTATTCATGGAAAACATGGGATATAAGATGGGCACTGCTAGCTTTCATTAACTAAATGAGCCCCACTGAAAATACTTCCATTAATCCCAGGGAATCATTTTCCCAGAGAGCTACAGTATAGAGAAATCTAAGAAACGGATTTTCCTTAAAGGATTTTCTATTTGAAGGCTGATGAGTAATTGGCTTATAACCCAGACTAAAGGCTCAAGGCCTCTTGAGGGAGAAACCGTAAAACTTGGAAAAGGCAGCATTCCAGAAACCACGTTTCTAGGATATATGTGCCCCAGATTTTCACAGAAAGTGTCGTGACAATCTCCAACACAGAGACTTAAGACTTGGGTGTTGTTATGGCAGCCAAGCTTTTATAGTTTTCTCTGGTTCAGTGGTTTTTCAAGCTAAAAATAGGCTCCATTCTGACCTATCACATCTCCCCACTCAGCTGAAAGAGGCTGTTTTGATTCCAACAATCAAGTGTTTCAAAAAGTCAAGTCTTTTCAAGTAGATGCCTCTAGGCAGCTTTGTGAGAGTTCTAATCGGTATCATCTCTTTAAATAAATCTGCAACTTATGTCCCAGCAGGGCCATTTTTGAAGAAGGCATTCTGAATGTGAAATGGGGCCATCCTCTGGCCCCAATGGTGGACCGACAGAATTCTCTTTATGTTCTTTCCAGGGTAGGTAGTGTCTTGCCTCCTTCCTAAAACGATCTCAAGTTTCCCTATGGATATGCATATGGATTCCCAGGATAACGATGAATATGCCCTCACCAATGTATTAAATAAAATCTTCAGGAGTCAAGGTCAGGTATCAGGCTAGGGTAGGAGATAGGAAATGCGTTATGAAGCAGAGGAGGCATGAGTTAATTGGCACTAACAAATAAATAATAGAATCATAGGATTTAGATTTGAAAAAAAATCAAGACCAACAATGCCATTTCACAGATGAGAAAACTGAGGACCAAAGATATTACACGACTTGTCCAAAGTCTCAAAGGTAGTAAGCAGCAGAAACAGGTTTAAAATCTATGTCTATTGGATTCTAAAGTCAAAACTACCTCTGTTAAGGCAAAATTTAGTGGCAGAAGGATTTTAGCACAGGGTTAACATCAGCTCATATAATTTAGAGCTGATAGAGACCTTAAAGATCATTGACTGAGGCCCAGCAAGGGAATATAACTTGTCCAAAGTCACTTAGTATTGATAACATGAATTAATGAATTAATGCAGAGATATGATTTGAACCCAAGTCTCCTGATTCCTCATTTCATTTCTACTCAATACCACACTTGTTCCCAATAAGAATTTGTGTTCACATTCTGGAGAATGAAACGATTATAGAAGCAAGCAGTTCCCTAAAATGGAGGAGAGGCTGTGTACCCTACTGCATCCCTGACCTTATTTCATTCTATACTTGAATATTCCTCAAAGATTGGATTAGAAGGCCTCTGAGATTCCTTTTCAACTCTGTGTATTCTGATTCTGAAGGAATAGCTATGGTCCTGTGATCTATGTCAGACTCAAAGAAAAATAAAGAATCCTAGTATAAGATGCTGAGAAAGTGAGAGTTCAGTCTCTACCTCACAATTACCAGAAAGGGAGGATCGTTAACACCTGCGTCAGCCCATGCTACTTTATGAAGACCCCCCCCCCCAATTCAAACTAAAATTTATTTCATTGAAAGTTCTCTTCATTCTTTTCTCTAGAACCAAACTGGACAAGTCTCATCCCCGCCCCCCCTACACTCCCCCTTGGGCCACCACATGACAGTCCTCCAAATACTCCAACAGAGCTATCTGGACCTTCTGGTCTTCTCTTCTCTGGTTTAAACATACTCTGATCCTTCCTGAATATGTGTCTAGCTTGGACTCATTGCCATTCACCATGCTAGATTTCCTCTGAATGCTTTCCAACCTTTTGGAGTCCTTCCTAAATTGTGACATGCCAAACTCAGCAAAAGACCCAAAATGTGTTCTGACTAGGGACTGCTACAGTGAGAATATCGATACTTTTTCTCCAGAGTAATATGATGCTAAATAATGTTCAAGATGACATCAGAATTTTTGATTTCCACATCACACTGTTAATACATTCTATGTTCAGGATGTATTAAAACTACCATTATTATTATTATAATTTCTAGATGGAATGCTGCCTAGTTGTATAACCCTCAGCTTATACTTTTGAAGTCAGTTGTTTGAATCCAACTGAAGGATTTTGAATCCAAAATGCTAAGAGGTAGCATGTCAAAATGGCTACATAACCAACCTTTGGTTTCAAGAAGGCCTGGGTTCAAATCCTTTCTTTGACACATTGTCTTATATGACCATATCCAGGTAAATTGCATAATCCCTCAGCACTATTGTTTCAAATATCCCTTAGTGGATGGAGTTATTCATATAAATAAGTGAATAGATCCCCCCAGCAATACACACGAACACATACACATGGAAACATATAATACTTCATGCTAATCCTTATTAACTTTCATATTATTAGATTCAGCTCAGTATCCAGACCTTTTGGGGTACTGACTATTGTCTAGAATGTTCGTTATCCTTCCTAGCTTTGTCTAATTAATGCATATGATGAACATACTACTTATACACGTCTTTACATAGCAGATTCTTCTTTATCAGCATTTATCCTCCCTCATTGGGTCCCAATGATATTGTGTGCTTTAATTTTCCACTCTCTCTTGAGTAATTTTGGGAATGGTGGATAATTTTTCTTCTGGTCACTCAGTACCTCCTTGCTGCCCTTCAAGAGAGTTCACTTGTCTTTGTTGGCATCAAGAACAACCTCACCCTGACTCAAATAGAGTGAGGAAACTATATTGCTTCTCAGGTACTTGGACAGGTCAATTTTGCTAGTTGCTCACCTGCATAGCTGGCAAGCAGACTGGGCACCCGTTCTCCAGGTTTCAAAACATCTAATATTCTTGGAAGTTGGTTCCATCTTTGCACAGAAACATTTATTTCCCCAGCTGTTTTGAATGAATTAAAAAAAAAAAAACATTGCAGAATTGCTCACTGTTTTCCCTTTGTTTGGTTATGCCTTCTATTTTGGGAGTAACAATAACATTTCCCAATCAGAAAACAATTAGTCAATTGTCACGAGGTTAACTATGACTCAGTGACAAATTCAGCTCTGCTATAATAAGCATTTGTTTTTCAGCTAAAAATCCTTCAATGATTCCTGTTCTTGAGTTTAGCAAAAGCTCTCCCTGTACCATAAAAGAGTTAATGAAGGCTTTATCAATGCATAACTGACTCTAAAATTCCAACATGGAAGCTACTTCTATCAAGAGAATTCAAAATGTGATCATCGAGGTAATTTTAGGGACTATCTCTTTGGAAAATTAATTTCCATTCCTGCTTCTATTGAAATTAAGAAGGAAAATGAGATCCAAGTTTCAATTCAGTCACTTGGCATTTTGTATTTCCTGATCTATCACAATATGTCCCACCATAAATCCACAACAATCAGCAGATTTTTATCACATTTAAAATAATTTCACAGTATGGATGCCAATAAAGCATTAATGGATACCTTATATAATATTTCTGCTTATCATCCATATTGAAATATTGCTGGTATATATATTCAGGCAGGAAGTTTTTTGGTCATTTTCAGCTGATTTTAGTAAAATAAAGCAGTTGAATAGGTGGTAGGGAGATTTTTAAGACTGATACTACAATCTTAAATAAAATGACAACATTGCTTATATTACATTTGGTAAAATCAGTGCCCATACTCACATTGGTCAGGGATTAGGGCATATTACTGTGCCTGGATGAAGTCTTCAGGATCCAGAACCAAATTATTCCCTAGTAGAATGTAAGATACTTGAGGGCAGGGACTTCATTTTCATCTATTTACTTCCAGTTCCTAACACTGTTCTTGGAATATCGAAGGTCCTTGATAAATTTCTGTTGAAATATATCCCCCTATTCACCATTTTTAAAATAATGTATTTAAAATATCATTTAAAACCATTTATCTGCTTTTCTCCTTGCCTTCTGCTGTCCAGGTAACGTGAGGAATGAATCAGGGAAGAAAGATCCAACTTGATTTGATTCTTTCAGTGGTTGTTGAAGACAACTTTCAGACTGCTGAATACTTGTCTTTGTTTTTCCTGGATGCTCAATTAAGCACATTCATCTAGGATTTGGCTCTAGATCTTTGCAAAATTTGATTGCTCACACCGAAATGGACACCGTGCCCCTATTTTCTTTAAGAATTACTCCTGATTAGTGTCTGCTTTTATTACTCGAATATAAAACAAAGGAATTTATTAGAGAAAAGTAATGACTTTTAAAAAGATGTGCTTTGAACTTTCTCGATGTTGAATCTTTCCTAACTCCTGACTCACCATCACTAATGCACCAAAGAGGACATGATGAACAAGGGAAGGCTAATGTGTAGTCAGCAGCGGATGACAGAACAGAAAAATGTACAACTATTCATTTTTCACTATTAAAGAATAGCTAATAATAATAGTTAACATTTATATAGTGCTTACTATATCCCAGGAACTGTGCTAAGGGATTTACAATTATCATCTCATTTGATCCTCACAGCAACCCTGGGAGGTAGGTGCCATTATTACCCTTATCTTACAGATAAGGGAACTGAGGCAAACAGAGATTAATTGATTTGCCCAGGATAAAACAGTGTCTCAAGTCAGACGTGAATCCAGGTCTTCCTGACTCCAGTTCTGGTGCTCCATCCACTGGACCATCTCACTGCTATGAGACAATAATCCTTAAAATGAGAAAAAGTAGAACTAACAAAGACAACAGAAAATAGAAAGTAGTATAGGCAAATAACACATAGTGAATTTGAACAAGTTAGCGCCTTGATCCAGATGGTTACATACAAAGTATTGTAGAAAGAAATTGCAGATACTGTCAAAGACCCATGACCTTTGAGGAAACATGGAAAATGAGTGAGCTTCCAAGAGGTTAAATAGTATTCCAATTTTCTTTTTTTTTTTTTAAAGCAATCAGGGTTAAGTGACTTGCTCAAGGTTACATGGCCAGGTGTTTCTGGGTGGGTGCTAAGTGTCTGAGCCTGGATTCGATCCACAAGTCATCCTGACAGTGGAGCTGGTGCTTTTACTTGCTCTGCTACCTGGCTGCCCAGTATTCCAATTTTCAAAACTGGTGTGTGTGTGTGTGTGTGTGTGTGTGTATCTAGAAAATAAAGTGTTATTAAGGTTTATACCAACCTTAGAAAGCTCCTTGAAGTGATTATTAAGCAGATTTTTCTGGGCTGTTAAAAAATGGTGGTCACTAGGAGTTAGCATAGGTTCAATAAGTACTAATCATATAAAAACAAATTCTATGTCCTGGCAAAAATAAAATTTAAATCGACCAGTGAAAGTTACAAAGAGGATAATTTTGTATTAATATATAGAAACACTTTCTAATAATTGAGTTTTCCAAAAGTTAAATGGGCTATCTTAAAAATGTTTTAACACCTCATCAGGGAAAGTTTAATCAGAAACAGGATAACCGCTTCTTAGGGATTTTAGAGAAGATATTCAAACAATAGGGTGGAGGTTGGACTTGGACTAAATGACCTCTAGTTCTCATTTTAACTCTTAGATTCTTTTATTATCATTAGTTGAAATTATTTCCATGCCTTTTCTCACTTTGATTTCCTGCTTGGAAACTACTTCCAGATCTTCTTCTACTTAAGCAATTCCACCCCCCCCCTTTTTTTTAAAGACCCATCTTAAGGTCAATTTCCTCTTAAAAACTTTCCTCAGTTTCCCTAGTCCTGGTTGATGGTACCCTTCTTTGAACTGAAGTCTTTGCCACTCATTTGGTACTGAAAATATGCTAACTTGGGTTAATGCCTTTGAATGTCTCAGTTCTGTTTTCACAATTAGTTGATCTTTCTAGGCCAGGGATCATGTCTTCAGCTTCTCGGTATTCTCTGCACTTAACACTTACATTGAACTCATTAAATATTTGATGATGATTGTAGGAACAGTTCATTTCACTTGTTCCTACAGTAGTATATTTTCTAAGAAATTCGTGTGGGCTTCTTGTTCCACATTCTTAGAAAATAATAAGCCAGAGCTTTCAGAGGAAGAAATTAAAGATATCTACAAGCATATGAAAAAAAAAAAACTATAAATCACTATTCATTAGAGAAATGTAAACCAAAACAACTCTGAGGTACAACATCTCATCTCACCAGTCAGATTGGCTAAGATGACAAAACATGAAAATGACAAATGTTGGAGAGAATGTGGAAAAAATGGAACACTAATGCATTGTTGGTGGAGTTGTGAATTGATTCAACCATTCTGGAGAGCAATCTGGAGCTATATCCAAAGGGTTATAAGTAATTTCATACCCTTTTACCCAGCAATAACCCTTCTAGAGTTGTATCCCAAAGAGATCATAGAAGTGGGAAGAAGACCCATATGTACAAAAATTTTTAAAGAAGCTCTTTTTGTGGTGCAAAGAATCGGAAATTAAGGGGATGTCCATTAATTGGGGAATGGCTAAACACATTGTGGTATATGAATGTAATGGAATACTATTGTGCTATAAGAAATGAGGAACATATGGACTTCACATTTACCTGGAGAGGCTTATATGAACTGATGCTGAGTGAGCCGAGGAGAACCAGGAGAAATTTGTACACAATTATAGACACAATGTATGTGTGATGACCAACTTTGACAGACTGGACTCTTCTCAGCAATGCAGGGTTATAAGTCAACTCCAAAAGTCTCATGATGGATAGAAATGAATACATTCAGAGAAAGAACTAGAAAGAACAGAGTTTGAATGCAGATTGAGGCAAACTACCTGCTCTATATTTTTTTTTTTTGGTTTGGTCTTGTTTCCTCTTTTCCACTGTTAATTCCATCAGATGCAATCTTTCTTTATAACCTGACTAATGTCTAATGTGAAAGTATTTACAGATTCTATACTTGATTGTATGCTGCCATGGGGGGGGGAGGGAAGAGAGGGGGAGAAAATTTGAAACTCAAGGAATTGTGGAATTGAATCCTGTAAACTAAAAGTAAACAAATAAATTAATAAAAACCAATTTTTTAAAAAGAAAATAATAAGCCGGCTTAGTTGTATTGAAGAAATAAAGTTTGATTTTGTCCAATCTGACCAACTTAAAATAAACACTCAGCCCCCTTCTTCAGTTTTTATATATCTGAAGCTTCTTAGAGAAATATCTGTTGTTTAGTAATATTAACTTACATCAGAAATAGGATTGCTAATTTGAGGATGAATCCTGAAAACTTTCTAGCCAGGAAGACATGAACAACTGACTACCAATGTGAATTCAGAAACATTGTGAAATCCAGGTCCCCAAACAGAACAATTATCAATTTACTGCTCAGTACTCCATTGTTAGAACAGAAAGCAAACTTAGAGATTGTCTAGTCCAGGAATGGAGAATCTTCGACCTTGAGACCACACATGGCCTTCTAGTTCCTTGGGTGCTGCCTTTTGATTGAGTCTGAGTTTTACAGAACAAATCCTTTTATTTAGGTGATTTGTTCTGTGAAGTTTAGATTCTTTTAAAAGGTTGAATTTGAGGACCTAGAGGGGCCACATGTGTCCTTGAGAGTGTAGGTTCCCCACCTGTGGTATCGTCTATAATTGTCATTTTGTTTATTTATTTTTTTTCTTGGAGGGCAATTGAGGTTGTGACTTGCCCAAGGTCACATGGCTAGGAATGTATTAAGTGTCTGATACTGGATTTGAACTCAGGTCGTCCTGACTCCAGGGCCAGTGCTCTCTTTACTGTGCCACCTAGCCACCCCCTTATCATTTTATTTATGAGGAAAAGAAAGCTTAAGCAGGTGGAGTGATTGTCCTCTGGTGACATAAGTTAGTGAATGAGTTGGGGTCCAGAGAATCTGACTTCTTATTCAGTGCTTCTTCCATCACACCTGATCTCCTTCTCCCTTTTCAAATACATTTGACTCTAGGAGGGGGAATAACTAAGAGTTTTGCAGCATTTTTGCCTTATTGTGAATGAAGAACAAAACTGAGAACAGGTTCTGGAAAGGGACTACAGCCTGGCTGTGGAAGAAAAAAAGGCAGCCAGGAAGAATCAAAGATACAGAAGGTGGGAGGCTGAGAAAGCCAAAGAACTGCTATCTACTATCTGAATTTGCCATTTTTTTTTGGGGGGGGGGAGGAAGCAACATTGGCTAGGGAGAAAACATAGAATAACTCTTGCTTTTGCCTTCCAGTAGAATGTAACTAATTAAAGGAAGGGGCTGTTTAATCTTTGAACTTTTATTTATATCCCATGCCCAGCACAGTAACTCACATGGCAAGTGTTTGGTTAATTTTTATTGCATGATATTGAATTGGAGAGATAGCATGGCGCTGTACTTGGAATCAGGAAGACCTGAGTTCAAATCCTACCTCATTGTTTTATTAACTACCTGACTCTCGGCAGGACCTGTAATCTCTTATTGTTTTGATCTGTAAAATAAGGAGGTTGGGATCAATGATCCTCTCAGGTCCCTTCCAACTCAAAAAATTTTGAATTTATGAATTGAAATGATGTGGTCCACACTCAACTGGTCCCTTTATGTTACTTTTAAAGAACATTTTACTTAGTAAATCGAAAGATTAATCTGGATAGGCTTCATTTGGAAACTGTGCTTAACATGGTCTTTGTTTGAATGAGCAACGAAAGGGAATGAACTCTTCAAACCTTATTTGTTAGCAACTGTTGAATGGAGAATGCCATCTACAGATTTTTCACTGACCTGCCTTTCAGAAGCAATCAGTACATGGCATCACTTTATCAGAAACTTTCTATAAATAGTTTTCAACAAGATGTGTCTGTTTTTTTTTCTCTCTCACAGACTTCTGTAAAATGTGATAGGAAATAGAGATTGTGTAATTAAGGATAAGTTTTAGACTGGGTAGTGTGACAACAATGTTCAGGGGAGTTTTTAGACACAGCTCAAACCCAAGTTCAGCTTGTTCGAATCAATTTCTTTGGAAAAATAATTCAAAACAAGTCAATGCAGAAAAGTCTATCAGTTAGCTTCTGGGTACCCAGGAGTGAGCTAGGAACCACAGCTGATACAGAAGCCTTTTAGGTAAACCAGAAAGAAAGAGTAACTACATGGACCCAAGTATATCATGAGAGAAAAGAGTGTTCTGGGCACAAAGACTAAAAGAGTACTTGGAAGAAATGAAACAGGAAATCCAAAATGTTATATAAAGGAAACAACAGCTAGAGAGGGAGGAAATGAAAAGCCAAATTAATAGATTACAACGACATTAGCAAACCTTATCCAAGATTTCTCCCTGAAAATAGGAATGCGTCAAACAATACGAGTTCATGAGACAAGAAATATTCAAACAAAACCAAACTTTAACTGATAGAGAATTATGAAAAAAAGTGAGAATCAGCAGGGGAGGGTATTTCTTAGTGGAATCTAGGATGAAGGTAAACCTTGAGTAAATAATGGATAAGATCTTAGTAGATGGAGAGGCTGTATGTGTTTATATGTGCATGCATACATGCATACATGTATACATAAAGAAGTATATATACATATGTGTAAATATATGCACTGGATTTGGAATCAGGAAGACTCATCTCCATGAGTTCAAATCTGGCGTCAGACATTTACTAACTGTGTGACACTGGGTAAGTTACTTAACCCTGTTTGCCTCAGTTTCCTTATCTATAAAAATGAGCTGGAGAAGCAAATGACAAACCACTTCAGTATTTTTGCCAAGAAAACCCCAAATGGGTTCACAAAAAGTCAGACATGACTGAAAGGAATCAACCATAACAACATATGTAAATATGTATCTGTGTATGCACAGAAATAATCATGTTTATGTAGAGACACATGTTATATATTTCACCTACACAAAACCGATCTAAAGCTTATATCTGCAATATGCATTTATATATGCAAACATCTAAGTTTATATAACATCTATTTACACATGTTTATGTGCATCCATCTGTATCTACATTTATGTGGGTATAGACAGACCTACATGAACACACACAAAGACACACACACACAAACACACTCACCACCTCAGAAAGATTATTTCCAATTAGTTTAGGAAACTGAAAGATTTGGCTATACTGTTTCAGTGTGAAAGTCGTTTGTTTCTTTGTTGTTTTTTTTTTTGACCCCCCCAAAAATTTTCACATCCAAACGATTACCAGAACTTTCTCCAGTCTAGTTTTTTACTCCAATATTTTGTGATTAGTGGTTTCGTTCTCTTTAGTATTTCTTTCACTGATCCAGAGTACAACTTCGTTAAGCCTTAGTAGCCAGGCTTGAGTTTTTCTGGGGAAAACAAATAAATACTCCCACCCCCACATTAACAGGGTTCATTCACCCTTAGTGATAAATCACTCAACTGAAATACACATAGTCCTTTTCTAGGACTGTACTTAGACCCTCCTAAGATTGGTGGGGCTCTCAAAAGCTTTATACCCACTGCCTGGTACACAGAAAGCACTTAAATGCTTCTTCATTGACAAACTTGTCTGACTTGACTTAACTAATATTAATAACTCACAACAGAAAATAAATTTCTTTTTTTGCTATTTGCAGGGCAACTGGGGTTAAGTGACTTTCCCAAGGTCACACAGCTAGTTTTTTTGTGTGTGTGTTAAGTGTCAGAGGCCGGATCTGAACCCAGGTCCTCCTGATTCCAGGGCAGGCACTCTATTTGCTGCGCCACCTAGCCACCCCTAGAATAGAAATTGCTTAAGGAGACAATCTATTACTGTTTTGTAAGAGTCTTCTGATCTTGTTTCGGTGGGTGCTGGATTATATCTGGACAAAAGGGATTTTTTTGTTTTTGATTTTTCAGTCATGTATATTTATGACCTTATTTGGGGGTTTTCTTGGCAGAAATACAGGTGAGGTTTGCAATTTCCTTCTCTAGTTCATTTTACAGATGAGAAACTGAGGCAAAGAAAGTTAAGTAACTTACCCTGGGTCATATAGTTCCTAAGTGTTTGAGAATGTAGCAAGATTCATGAAGATGAGTCTCCAGATTCCAAACCGATCTCTCTATATATCATATCACCTAGCTGTGCAAAAGGGAGGTTCGATGCCTCTCTTTTTTGTCCTACCCTTTCCGTTCCTGCACTATGGATTTTTAACACTTAGTCAATTACTTTTGTTCATTCTTTCTCTTCTTCATCCATATACTGGAGAAAAAATGCAACATGGTGGAAAGAATGTGCACTGAAAATCAGATAGCCTGGGTTCAAATCTTAGCTCAGTTATTTAACCTTTATGACTTTAGGAAAATGATTTTTTCCTAAAAAGGAAATGGGCCTCACTCTGCTCATTTGTAAGATTGGAGGAATTATACTAGATTAGTCTCAAACTCAAATAGAAATGAATCCCTGTTAGTTGTGTATTGACCTAGAAAACCACAAATTACCATTATCTATGTTGTTTTCTATTTTGTTAAACATTTCCCAATTACATTTTTATCTTGTTCTTCTGTACTGGAGAAGGCTGGGGACTGCAAGTAACCCAAAATCTGTGAGTCTGTACATTCTGTACCTGATTACCTTGAAGGTTGCTTCCAATTCTATATGAGCAGTTAATATGGTTTGAGGTTACATGAAGAAAAGCATGGCTTCCCTGAATAGGAAGATGAAAGTTGCCATGTATACTGCTTTCATCAAATCTCATGTAAAATATTGCATTCTAGAATCTAGATTACACAGTTAAAGAAGAGTATTGATAAGCTGCAGAGTGTCCAGAAAAGGATGACCCAAATGGTGAAGCACTTTAAATTCATGTCATATGAGTGTCAGTTTATGGCCTTAGGGATATTTAAGCCAAAGGGGGGCAGGGAGAAACTCAAGGGAAATATTATAACTATTCATTTTTATTGAGAATACTATAGTAGTAGATGTCTATGTGGAAACTATTCTCTATTTAAAACACTCCACCAATATCACAATGTTGGGCACCATTGACATAAAATGTGGCATATTTTTTTCGGGGATACAATTTAAGCCCGTTATGGTTCTGCTAGCCTTAAATCAATCATAATCTCTTCTAAATAAATTAAATATGGCTTACACATTAAAGACAGACTTAAACCAAAACATCTTATTAATCACTTACATTACATAGTCAATATCAAGTTATAAAGCACCACCCCAAAACTGTTTAGGCAGCTCTTTCATTGCATGGGCTGTTTCTCTTTGATATTAAGATGTTTAGATTCAATAAATGTGAATTCTTAACAAATGCTAAACAGAGACAGAGGCTTAAGGCTTTGAGCTTGAATCCAGAGGTAAAATTGAATCAATGGATAAAAGTGATACTTACAAATGCCTTAGTTTCTTCTAGGTAAATAAGACACATCAAGTTTAAGTCTATCAGACAGGAAGTTTTGAACAGATACGGTAAGAAACTTACTGGAATACTAAACTCAAAACTGAATGGGTGACCATATTTATAGCACTCAACATTTACACAATTGTTGCAGCAAGCACCCCACAATACACAGGGTGGTTGCCAACACAGGTTCTTACATCTGCTTTTCTGAAGGAAAGCAACTCAAAATGGGTTAACAATCTTGCTTTAATCAAACATATGTCATTTACCTAGTTCAGGGGAAAATGTCAGCACCCTGAACCTGAGTACACAGACAAAAGTTACAAGCAGAAATTACAAGAAGACAGAAACTTTTCAGCAGACAGGCCTCCAATTGTCTGACCATTACACCCATACCTAGTCACAGTTACCAGAGAGGGAAGCACCAACACCTGGGTTTTTCAAAGCCAGTGGGCTTAATGGCTGCCCAGAGTCTCAGCTGGTCAAATCACACAACACTTCTCAAAGTGAGCCCCAGAACAAAACATAAGGGTATATATAGCCTTCTCCTGGCTCAGAGAATGTCACATCCCTCTTGACCCACTGCCCAATCACAAAGTAACAAGGTGTGGGCATTCCTGGAAAACAAGCCTCCCTCCACAGGCTACAGGTGACCACATTCAGCCTATTAGGGGCAGAGTATATTTTCAAATCAAGGAAGGTTCTCAGAGTCACTTAAGCCTATCAAAGGGCCTGGGGCAGGAAAGATCTTAAATTCACATTCTCATAACAACAATGCCATTTTAAAATATACATATAAAACTATAAAATGATTATAGAATATTTCAAAAGTATCAAAAAAAACATTTTCTGTTAAGAAAACAGAACCCATCACCCTAAAGAAACTATAGAAATGTTAACAGTTCCATTTAAAAAGGAAAAAAAAAAAGATTGATAGATATTCTTAGAGCTCATAGTGATAAAAAGATCCAAATCTAATGAAAATCTTGATGGAACAAGCAGATATAAAGTAACTAAACATTTGTAAAGGCTGATAACGGGTATATGCCATTGTATTTATCAAATGTAACCACTAGTGACTTACTTCTAGATGTATCCTAGGAAATGGCTAACATCCAAGTGTGCAATTGAAAAGCCCTCTAAAGTGCCAGACACATGAACTCAGCCAATTGCATTGAGACAAAGAATCATCGAACAAATGGCCAAGTTGGGTGGATTTATTTGTGAAAATAGACAGGTTTATGGTGGCAATTCTGGACCAGGTGATTACCTCTAGAAACTGTAGCTTAAGGAGCCTGGGCTTAGAGATCAATGCACATTATTCAAAGAAACAGTGGAAACTGAGTGATGCATTACTGGTGGTTGTAACAATTTACCGAATACCCAGCAGGCATAATAACAACACCAATAATGATAAAAATAATATAGTATTTTATATTTATAAGGCACATCACAATAAGTCTGTGAGGTACATATATTCTCATCCCTATTTTACAGATGGGGGAAAATAAAGATCTCTAATGTTAAGTGACTTGGCAAATTTCACTTACCTAGTAAACATCACAAGATGAGACTTGAATTCACATTTTCTTTACTCCAATTCTAGTACTGTATCGACTGTCCTATCTAGCTTGTAGCTAGAATGACACATCAGAAGTTTCTCATCTTTCAGGGCCTGTTAGATGGCAAATATCTTTACCTTAAATGTAGACTTCCAAATGTCTTTTCTCAATTTTCATCCTTTCGACCTTTCTGCAGCATTTGACATTGTTAGTCACCTTTTCTTACTGTACTCTTTACATTTGGGGTTATATTGATTCGCTCCCTCTGGGTTCTCCCTGTATCTGTTTGACTGTGTATTCTCAGTCCCATTGCTACGTCTTCATCCTTGCTCTCTCCACTGCCTGTGTCCCTCAAGCCTCTGCCCTGGATTCTCCTCTCCCTTTCTTCCCCCTCCCCCATTATCTTATTTGATCACATCATCCTCCATTGGCTCAATTATCTTTATGTAGATGATTCCTATATGACTATATCCAGTGCCCTAGTGTCTCTTCTAATCTCCAGTTTGGCAACTCCAACTGACTATTGGACATTTCAAGCTATATGTCACCTAGCCATCTCACGCTCAATATGGTATAAAGCAAAACTTGTCTTCCTCCCTCTTCTGAACTTTGAACGATTGCTATTGGAGGTAACACCATCCTCCCTGTGACCTAGATTCTCAACCTTGATGTCATCCTTGACCCACCACTCTCTCACACTCTACACAACTAATCAGTTGTTAATTCTTATTTCTTTTTTCTACCTTCATCGTATCTCTAATGTATTCTCTTTATTCATATTATTTCAGGACCTCATCACATTTTGCTTTTACTTATTAGAATGGCCTTCTAGGCTGCCTCCCTACATTAAGTTTCTCCATATTGTAATCCATTTTTAACATAGCTGTTAAAGTAGTTTTCTAAACAAACATCAATTTATTTCACCGTGAGGCAAGTGAAGGGCACAGGAGACAGTTTTATTAATTAATAATAATTAGTTATCAATTTATTAATTAGGCTGACAAATAATTGATAAATTGAGGTCAGTGGTTCTCTTGGTAACCAAAGACCAACCTTGGATATCATTGAATACTTAAATAGTTTGGAGAAGTGGGCATTCTTGACAGGTGGAGATCAACCTTGATTGATGAATGATCAATGAGGGAGTAGGAGAAGAGGGAGGCTGAAAACCTTCAGCTTTTCCTGATGAGAATATGGCTCCATGATACTCAACTTCCTCCAGCTATCTGGACAAAGGAATCATTTCCACCCAGAGCACTCAAGTTGAACAATGGACCAGAATTCACATTTGTCCTTTCATCAGAAATAAGCTCTCCCATTGGGTGGAGTCCCAATCAACAACATTCTTAAGCCTGCACTTCAGAGACTTCCAGAGCTGGTCTCTGAATAAGAAAAGAGAAAAAGAAAAAAAAAAGACAACTACTAATAACTAACTTATTAATAATTGGTTATTAATAGAAAAACAATTTATCTCAACCTCCATAATCAGTACACTCCAGTGACTTCCTATTATTGATGGTATCCAATACAAAGTACTTATGGTTTGACCCCTTCATACCTTTACAGTATTCTTATATTTTAGTCCCCTTCACACAATCTATGACCCAATCATCCTAGCTTACACTTCCTCTCTTAGTACACTCCATTTCCTTTCTCTGAGTCTTTTTTTTTTCTGTTTCAAATACTTGGAGGGCTCTTTTTCCTCCCCTTTGCCTCTTGGCATCCCTAATTTCCTTCAAGACTCAGCTCATCCAGTATCTTTTGGAGTGATCTGTTTCTCATAGTGCTCCATTCCCTTTTGCCCTCAACATTTGAGCTTTCTACTTTAAGGTTGCCCTCTGTCTACTCTGTATATTTCTGTACCTGGGTATTCACATGTCACATCCCTTCAAATGGGAGTCCCTTGATGGAAGGGATTGTTTTTGCCTTTCATTGTATGTCCAGTGTTCAGCAGAGCAGTTGATCCATAATAAGTGCTTATTAGGTAAAGTTCAGTAAGAACAGTGTGAGTTGTGACCTTAGATCCTGAGACAGAAAATGTCTACTCTGTGTGTGTGTGCATGTTTGAGTATGTGTGTGCATGTGCATGTATTCCTGTGTGTGCACACACATGTTGGGAAAGGTCCAGAAGGCATTCTGGGTTCAAACTATTTGCAGCCAGGGAGAGACAGAGATGCTCAGGAGGTCATAAATACCTCAGAGTCTTAGAGCTTTCAGGGGGACTGTTATATGAAGGGTCACAGATATCAGGCTAAGTATTTTGGACCTCAGGTAGGTTCAGATTGGACACTGAAGGTTAAGAATGACATGCCCATCCCCCACAAAAAGAACCATAATTCAGGGTTATTAATATTAATAGACTTTTCTACTATGTCCTTCTTGAATGCAGAGAATTTTCCAAATGTCAGGAAGGGCAGCTTGCTAAATACCAAGAATCTCTACTTCATCTTATCAAAATACAGTCCTGAATTACATAATTACTGTCAATTAAAATTTCTGTACCACTGTATATTTGCAGAGAAAAGTCTTGGGTAAGATGTGTATTGGTTATTTAAATTGATAAATTTAAATGTGAATGAATCCAAGGACACCAATGAGCTGGAGGTCTTGTATCCAGAGAACAGCAACTTAAATCCAATATGGGGCATACAGCGCCCCTTTATGGAGCTAGGCAAGTGAGGCTGAAAGACTAGGGAAGCTTTCTGGGGCTACTAGTCTTAACCAGACATTCACACAGATTGCTGTAAAGATCAGAGCTTAATAATGGGGGAGAAATAAGTAAGAAACAGTTTAAAGTATATCTGAGGGTTTGAATGGATTGTAAGTTCCAGACATGTTAGCATATGGTATGATATTGTGGTTAAAAATTGAAAAAAAAAATCATGAGACTTGGGCCTCATTAAGATGTGCAGAATTTCTAGGAATTAGGAATAAAGGGTTCTGCTCTCCTTTATGATGGTGAGCTCCTTTCAGGGCTATTATATTTGATTATGGCTGTCATAGCTTTGGAAAGACATTGTTAAGCAGGAAAGTATCTAGAGTAGCCCATAGAAAGAAGGGAGTTAGGCCC
Source organism: Petaurus breviceps papuanus (assembly GCF_028583685.1). Lineage (NCBI taxonomy): Eukaryota > Metazoa > Chordata > Mammalia > Diprotodontia > Petauridae > Petaurus > Petaurus breviceps. The sequence goes on along the minus strand of NW_027185697.1, from coordinate 6,179,274 downwards.
TTTAGCCCAGAGAAGAGAAGATCAAGTAGGGTGTGATATCTGTCTTCAAGAATTTTTAAGGGTTCTCATGGTAAAGAGGATTTAGAATGTTTTGGTTGGATCCAAGAGGAAAAAAAAAAGAAATAAAAACCCTAGGAGTTATGGGGAGACGTTTCAGAGGGGCAAACTTATTAGTTTTCCTAATTTTCAAACTTGAGCAAAAGTAGAAGGAGCTACACCTGGAAATAATGGTTTTCCCCTCCCTGGAGATATCTGTAAATCACTTAGGCAACAAGCATTTATTAAGTGCCGGCTGTATTCCAGGCACTGTGATAAGGGTTGGGGAGACAAAGAAAGGGCAAAACAAGTCCCTCTTCTCAAGGATCTCACAGCCTAATTACAGGAGACATGCCAAAAACTAGGTAGAAGAAGATATATATGTATGTGCATGTGTGTATATATATATATATATATATATATATATGCGTGTGTCTTTGTGTGTATACATACACATTTGCACATATGTATAGGAAAAATTTGAATCTAATCCAAAGAGGGAAGCCACTGGCAAAGTCTAGATGGCTATCTGTTGTAAATGTTATGGATGGTATTCTTTTGCAAGGATGGAGTTTGGTTCATTGATCCCTGAACTTCCTTACAACTCTGATTCAATTGATCTTTAATCAGTTCCATCAGAGAAATCATGGTTATTATTATTTTTCTGTCTTTTTAGAGGGGGGAAGGCGGGGCAATTGGGGTTAAGTGATTTGCCCAAGGTCACACAGCTAGTAAGTGTTAAGTGTCTGAAGCCTGATTTGAACTCGAGTCCAATTGTAGAAGGAATAGAGTGTTGTACCTTCTGGCATCAGCTACAGCTCTCGGGTTCTCTGTGTCAGTTCTACCGTTGAGAGCAGTCTATTGGCATGATTCCCTTTTCCCCTGGTTAGTATTAAAATATTCACTGAGAAGTGGGGTGGCAGGGGATTATAGGAGGGAATATTATCTGCAGTTCTGAGCCCCGCTCTCCCCTGTCTAAGCAGCAACTTGACGAAGTTAGGTCGCTTCTGGAAGCTCCATTTACTTGGGCCACTGGGATATTACTGAGCACATTAGTGTCGGTGTATCCTGGCAGCAGTGGTGGCCAGGAGCTCTTTCCTCAGCATAATTCTCCTGACTGGCTATGAATTTTAATAGCAAAATATCTGCTGGGAAGGGGAAGGGGTAAAGTTATGTGAGCAAATACAGTATTTTATGAAGCTGTGTTTGAGTATAGAAATACCTAATGCTTTTATTCCCAGGCATTTTTACCTTTTGTATATCCTTTGATTCTCTCAAGTGTTTGCATTCATTCACCAACCTTTTGTAAGTAATTACTTGCTATTTTCCAAGTACTATGCTGGGTGATTGGTATGCAAAGACAAAAAAGTGAAATCGCCCTTACTCTTAAAGTGATTTCATTCTGCTGGGGGAGATGACAATGCCAGGATACATAATTACAAGTTACCTATAAAGGAAATACAATGAAATTGATTATAGTACAGGTGATCTCTGTACTATATATATATACAGGTGATCACCTGGGGTCTTCAGGTGTACCAGGGTGCATTTGATCCAAGCATTGGAGATAGTCAGTGTTGATGGGGGAAAACCTTCTAGGGGTAGGAGACAGTCTGTGCAAAGATTTGGGCACTGGATATGGAATGGAGAAGACAAGGCATTCTAGGTGGAAAGTATAGAGGCAAATTATATTCCTTTTCCTCTGAACCCAGATACTGTTGCCAAAAATAAAGCAGGCAGATGCTCTTGGGAAAACGGAGGTGGGTAAATGCACAAAGGCACCTTTATTCCCTGAAGGGAACATTCTTAGTAAGGTCTTTGGTCAGGTGCTGGGTT
>NW_027185697.1:6134248-6172392 GCF_028583685.1 Petaurus breviceps papuanus | reverse complement strand
TCTCTCTCTCTCTCTCTCTCTCTCTCTCTCTCTCTCTCTCTCTCTCTTTCTTTCTTTCTTTCTCTCCTCTACCTTCCCTTTATACTTTCTTTTTTTTTCCAAAATAAGATTAGTTGATGCTTTTAAAACAAATCAAGTTACTGTCCTTCTTGGTTTTATTTCAGTCCCCACGTAACAGCCAGTAAACCATATCTTTAAGTTAAAAAAAAAAATTAGATAAAGCCTCTTAATTGAGTGAACATGTAAGATTGTCTCTGAAATGTTTCACTGTAGATTCAGTCACTCCCAAGGCCTGATCCTGGTTTTCATTGGCTGGGATTGTTCTGGGGCTGGAACTGGGGCTGTACTAGCACGACTTGTGATGAACTGTACCCCACTCTTAACCAGGTGTAACTGACCTTTCTTACTGATATTCTAAGTTGTTTGACCTGGAAATTTGTCTACTCCATTTGGGGAGGGTGTTTCTGCTGCTCCAGAATTTGTTTAGAGTCACTTTTTCAAGGCATTTGGAGGGGTTTGGGAGAGAGCTCAGATGAGTCCCTTTCTTTACTTTGCCATCTTGGCTCCAGTCCCAGAGATAATGGTTTTGCTGCCCCAAATACTTAAGTGATATTCACAATGAAAGAAATTTAGGAAGGCCTCTAGCATGTTAGATCTACTAAGGAGGATTTATGGAAGAATCACTGATAAGAATTACATAGAATAAGTTATGGTTGGCTTAGAACCTGCAGCAGTGAAAGGCATACCTACAAGCGAAATTACAGATCTGTAGAAGACATACTTTTTAACCCAAAATTTCTAAAGACAGACAGAATAGAGCGATTTATACAGTCAACTACTACTAAAATTCATTTTGCTTCAGTTAACAGGAAAATTAATAATCTGCTCACTTCATTCTTAAGTTTTTTACTCTATAGGAAGAGATGATTGGGCTAGGTATCTCTGAGGCCCCCAAAAGCTCTAAATATGTGAGATTATGATCCAGTTGGAATAGCCCAAGCTTTTTTTTTTCTTCTTTTAAAAAATTTTCCACCCCAGGCAGTACTATAAAATGGGTAGAGTCTGTGATAGAAAGCTGAGATTAGAAACTATGACCTACCTACTGTTGAGCCATGGTCAAGTCCCTTAACTTCTCAGGTCCTCAGTTTCCTCTTCTGCAAAATGACACTAACACCATCTTTCTACTGGCTTCACAGGGTGATTGTTGAGAAAATATTTTGCAAAGCTTTAAGTCCTGCAGCAATGAGTGACTTGTGATAAGAGATTTTTTTGAGGTTCTCTCTGTGTAAGAATCTGGGTGAGATGTTAACTTTGATTCTCATGTGGACATTGTAACCTGGAGCCTGGAAGGAAAAAAAAAATGTAAGAGGAAAACAGAAGAAGAAAGAAAATTCAGTGTGAAGTAGAAGACAAATAGTGCCCTTGAGACTTATAATCCTTTTCAGCCTGGAGGTAGATAGGTGGGGCCATAGACAGAGTGCTGGGCCTTGAGTCAGGAAAACCTGAGTTCCAATTTGGCTGCAGATACTTACTAACTGTGACCTTGGCCAAGTCATTTCTCTCTCTTTGCTTCAGTTTCCTCATCTGTAAAATGGGAATAGTGATTGCACTTACCACCCAGGGATTTTGTGAAATCAAATGAGATGATACTTGTAAAACACATCACAGTGTCTGGTACATAGAAAGTGCTCTGTACATGCTAACTAGTATTATTAATGTTGTTAATTCTCACAGCTTGGACTGTAAACTTGAGGAAAGTATACTCTCCACTCTATGTGTGTGTGTGTATAACATGTCGGCACATATACATATGCTTGTATTTTCCATACATGCATATGTGCATGTATGTATCTCAATACATTATATACACATGCACTGCATGTATGTACCCATACATGTGTTTATGTATGTATTTTTGGCAAAGCCAATGACTTGGAGCAGAATCATTTGGGAAAAGATCAGTCCCCTGGCAGACCAGAGGCCTGGAAGGGAGGCAGTTCATGCCTATCTCCCAGGAGGCTTATCTTGAGTTTTTCTGCCCCTACTAAAAATCATGAAAACCAGAGGTAATTTCCAGACTGATTACATAAGGTGGGATATTCATGTAAGAAGGTTTCTGGTATACTATGGGTTTGAGGTATGGGCAAACCTGCTGAATTTAGACATGATAGTGTGAGAAAGAACTTTTGGTTAAGGTAATGGAGGAAGATAATAAAATGAAGTGAACATTGGCCTGGGAATGTAGGGTAGGGCCTGGGTTAACATCTGGTCTCTTTCACTACCTGTGGGAACTTGCATATTCCATTCATTTCATTGGTCTCAGTTTCCTCATTTGTAAAATGAGGATGTTGAACTGGATGTCCTCTAAGGCCCTCCAGGTATCAAATTCCAGCTCTAACTGTTTGCTCCTATGAATAACAATAATAATATTAATTGGCAATTACAATTTGAAAACAATTCCTCTAAGGTACTTCTCCCTATATGATCTCATTGGTTTTCACAAAAACCCTGTTAGGGAGGTGCTATTATTATCCCTCTTTTTTATATGAGGAAGATGAGGCAGATCAGGTAAGTGACTTGCCCAGGGTCACACATTTAGACAGCATCCAATGGAAGAATTCAAATTCATATGTTCTTAATTATAAGTCTAGAGCTCTATCTACTGAGCAGCCTAGATCAATGAGTTAGGAGCAGGGAAAGACCAGGAAGAAGGTAGACTCATCGTGAAATGGTGGTTCATGGGCTCCTTGCTTTGACCCATCATCGAGGATTAATTCCATCATTAGATTTAGAGCTCGAAGAGAAATTAGAGATCATCTGCTGTAACTCATTTGATTTAATTAATATTAATTAGTGTGTGAAGGTTCATGAATGGTATAAACAAATTTTGGAGAGTTTATAAGAGGAAGGTCTCATGGTGTCAATCTGGGATTGGTTTGGGTGGATGGGTGGGAGAGAAGAAGGCTTCTGAGATTAGGGGCTCTTACTTTTGTGTCTATGTCTTCGACCCTATTGACATTCCAGTGAAGCCCATGGACCTCTTCTCAGAAACATATTTTTAAATCAATGAAGTAAATGCTAAATTTGAGATAGAGATTTGTGAAAATAAAGATGTAATTTTTTAGGTTAAGAATCCTCCAACTTAGACAAGTGACATTTGAGTTGGGCCTTAAATAATGAGTGTGATTCTAATTGGAGGAGATAGAGGAGGAGTGTTTCCCAGGAATAAAGAACAGTGTGAACAAAGATCCCCAAGAAGGCCAGCTTCCACGCCTTTTTATGTGCAGCCCTCCATCTCTGGAATACCTGTCTTGTTCTGCCTCTTCAGATCTCCAGCTTTTTCCGAGTACATTTTGGGTAATGCTTTCTAAACCAGGGATTTTCTGATCTCTCTTCTGACTCCCCCCTAGCTTTTATTATTTTTTTGGGGGGGGGTTCTGAACCCAATATATCTCTCTCTGTTAAATTGTATCTATTTTTTCTTAACTGACTGTGTGTCCCTGGGCAAGTCATTTAACTTCTAGTGTCCATGATAAACTGTACAGGACTATAAATTAGGGAAGAATTGCTCCCTCTGCATCACTGGTAGAGAATTTGTATCTCAGGAATTTAACCACATGTATTCATCTGCATGTTTTCTCCACAGAGGGAAAGTAAATTCCTGGAGAGCAGGAACTCTTTCTTTTTTTTTTTTAATTTTTTGTCTTTGCATTCCCAGCACACAGTACATAAAAAGTTCTTATTAACTGTTTGTTGATTATGTGTGTGTTTGTGTTTAGTCATTTCAGGTGAGCAAACTGTATGTCTATTTGTGACCCTATCTGGATTTTCTGGCAAAGATACTGAAATGATTTGCCATTTCCTTCTGTAGCTCATTTTACAAATGCAAAAACAGAGACAAGTAGGGTGACTTGCCCAGGGTCACACGTTAGTAAGTCTTTGAGGCCATATTGGAACTCAGGTCCTCCTGACTCCAGGCTCAACACTCTATCCACTGCACCTCCTTTTATCAGTTCTGACCTTCCTACCCCATCAGTGGATTATAAACTCCTTGAGGGCAGGGAATATTTTATTCTTTCTCTTTGTTCCTATAGTACCTATCAGAGTGCTTTGCACATGCATATATATATATATACATATACATATACATATACATATATATATATATATATATATATATATATATATATACACACACTTCTTCAAACCTGTGATTTTCTCAGTGTTTTGAATTCCTGATTGTAATCTCAATGGGATATAAGATCTTACCTGCCCATTAATATGTCTCATGTTGAGCCCATTGAGGGAAGCTTGTTTAAGGGAGCCTTGCTTGTGCAAAGGCTTTCACACCATTTGCTAATTTCTAATTAGGCACTGAGTCCAGGGTCGTGATGCCTTCTGAATCTGAAAAGTGTGTGTGTGCACATATACACACACACACACATATATATATATATATATATATATATATATATATATATATATATATATTCTGAGATTATATTTTGCTCTGGGGGCTCACTTATGAGAAGGATCTTGCGATTCCCTGGTCGAGATTCTGAATGACTGTATGTTCAGAGTTCCTCACCTGGTCAGATGTGAAGGCTCTCTCGATCCAGGGTTGTATGTAAAGTGTATAATTGATCAGAGGCCTGTCTGTTGTTTTTTTTTTTCTCTGCTTTTATTTTCTCTGAAGTTTAGAGTACTGACTTTCCCTGAAGTAGTTAACGTAATTTAAAAAAATTGTTGGCCCCTTATACAGCTCTTTTCTAGTAAAGCAGATCTAAGAACCTGAGCTAGTAGCCAACCTGGGGATTCCAGTGTGGAAACCACTACAGTGATATGGAAGCTCTTGCCATTCTATGAAAAGGGAGCTAACTTTTCTGTAATTTAAAGTCCTACCAAGTTGCCAGTGACCCTGAGCATTGAATTGGCTTGCCCAGAATTACAGAGCCCTTGGGGGTCACCAGGCACTTGAATCTAGGTCTTTGGATCTCAAAGCTAGCCATCCAGTGTACTATGCCAAACTACCTCTTCTACTTGGCTTTTAGTAGCCAATTAATACATATTGAATGGAATTGAATCAAAATGACTGAAGCGTTAGACACAGGAAGGGGCAGATGGTGAGATGAACCTGGAAAAGTTACTGAAAGGAGTGCTTTGAATGTCAGGCTAAGGGATTTGGGATTTAGGATTTATTCAGGGTGCTTTTTCAAGCAAGGGAAGTGTGTGTGTGTGTGTGTGTGTGTGTGTGTGTGTGAGAGAGAGAGAGAGAGAGAGAGAGAGAGAGAGAGAGAGAGAGAGAGAGAGAGAGAGAGAGAGAGTTGAAAGTTCCTTTATTAAATGGATTGGAGGGAGGCTGCAGGCACAGCCACCTGGCATACATGATGAGGGGACTGGAGGCAGTGAGCATAGAGGATGATACACATGAAAGATATCAGAGGGGAAATACACATTTTTGGCCACTTATTGAGTTGGGGCTGAGGGTGTAGAATGAAAGCAGGGAAGAGGGAGGAGTTAAAGATAATTCTTATGTTTCAAGCCTGGGTGACTAGAAGGATGGTTGAGGCCATTAACAGGAACACAGCTGTTAAGAGATGTCTTGGGAATTAGGTCATAGCAAGGGCACCTTGCAAAAATCTCAGGAATGGTGAGACCAAAGGATTAATCTCTTTCAATTCAGATCAATGAGCAATGGACAATTCATCCTTTCTCCCAAGATACCATTTCTGTAGGCATGGATCCTGAATGAATTTCACCTCATCTTTGAACATAAAACATATTCTTTCCTTTATCTTTGGTTAGTGACTTAAAAAAAGGGCATCTATTTTGTTAAACCAGCAAGCCCTAAGCATTTCTGAATTAAACCAAAGAAGGCTTTAAAAATTTTTTCCCTTGAAATTCCCATGTATCTCTCAGTTTCCTTCTCTGACAATCTTAAAACATTTAGAGTGTCCAAAATAATAAGAGCCTTCTGCTAAGAGCACTTGTTGGTGGCAGATCTGTATTAGTCCATGGTTTATGGTGATTAAAATTTGATATAGTGCAGGCAAATCAATAGAATCACAGGGTCGGATGGTAATTTGCGGCAGATGGAACCTGAGAACAGCATTTCTATTTCTGTGTTATAGTCTTTCTGTCTATTAGTTGTGCAGGAGACTTTATTAATAGTCCCCTGACCATCAAGATGTCAATGCTGAAAAAGCCCCATTCCACACCCCCCCCCCCTTCTTTCTTGCCATGTCAGGAGAATTACATGTATCTCACTTTATTTCTTTTTTTTTCCTTGTGAAAATATTTGGGTGCTGTCCTTCATTTGGCTTGCTTTTCTTTTGCTGTGCAAATGGGTTATCCTGAGGACTATCATGTCACAGAGCCCAGATGAAAGTGGCTATAAGCCCAGTGAGATTCAGACACTGTGGCTTTTTTTGATCCTGTATCCTCCTTGGGCTGGATTTCTTGTGAAACAACAAAAAAGCCAACTCCTGAACCAGACATTATTATTTTTATTTTCTCACCTGAAATAGAGTGTATGAATTTCTGTTCCTTACATTTGGAATTGACCGTGATCCACATCTAGTACATGTGATTCTTATTGGGAAAACAAAACAAACAAAAAAAACAAAAAAAAACCCACCAAAAACCATTTGAAATAATTGTTGTTTAGTCATCTCTCAGTGGTATCTTGACTCTTCCTGAATCCATTTGAAGTTTTCTTGGCAAAGATAATGGAATGGTTTACCATTTCTTTCCCAAGCTAATTTTACAGATGAGGAAACTGAGGCAAACAGGGTTAAGTAACTTGCCCAGGGTTATAAAATTAGTGTCTAAGGCTGGATTTGAACTCAGTTCATCCTGACTCTAGGTCTAGTGCTCTATCCACTGAACTGCCTTGGAGATCTCAATCATGAAGATGGAAAATTAATAACTGAGTAGGGTTTTCTTTTCTTTTTTTTTTAATTCAATTATTCATTCCTTCTACATAGACCCTAGCTTTTGACTCTGGCAATTAATTCTTTCATCTAAAGGGCTTTTATAGGTAGGACACATTTTTATGTCATGTTGACCTGATGGGAATTGTAATGTTTTCATTATCTGACCTCATTTGCATATTACTGTTTTATGGGCTGAATGAAAGCATGGCTTATTATCAACTCATCTTGGCATTCTTCTCTTCTCTGCCCATTCTACATTATCTTTGGGGGAAGAAGACATTCTACATTGTATGTGTGGGTAAATGTTATCGATAGCCCCCTCAAGGTCAATTCATGAGCCAGCCATATGCAAACAAAATGGCAGCTGACTGCTTTTCATATGGGCATATCCACTCTCATGACATTTATGAACACATCCATTTGGAATGGTCATGAGTATCTTATTCTTTTGATCTGAGTAGGGTAATAGAATCATGGAATTAGAGCTGAAAGGAACCATAAAGGTCATTGAATCTAATCCTCTCTTTTTACAGATGAGTAGGTTCAAGCCTAGAGAGATAAGGTGACAGGACAAGGTCATAGTGAGATGCAAAGGCAAGAATTGAATCCAGGTCATCCAAACCCAAATGCAGTGGGTTTTTTGTTTGTTGTTTTTTCCCTACGGCTGATCAGTGCTGCCCCCCTCCCCCCAAGCACACACACACACACACACACACAACTGCACTGCTCTCACTTCTTAGAATACAATTTCCTTCAAGGCTTAAATGCTACATTCTGTTGCAACCTTTAAAGTGTCCACAAGTTGCTAATATTTTCACTGGTAAGGCAGTCTTTGGACCCATTTGGCAGTCCAGGGAAGTCTATGCTCATTTGATGATGTTTTTAATCACATGAAATAAAAATGTAAAATTATAAAGAAAATATTTTTTAAAATAGTTATTAAAATATGACACAAACATGTTCATAAACCTGAGGTAAGAAACTCTCATATATATCTAACATGTACATATGTGCATGCCTCATTAGACTATAAACTCAAATGTAGAAATTGGTTTTGCTTTTTAAATGTTTTTTGTATGCCCAACACTCAGGAGTGGCTGGCTCATAGTAAACACTTAAATAGTTGTGGAATGAGTAAGTAAGAAACAATACTTTTAAAACATTTATATTAAACGTTCTTTAAAACTTGATTTCCAATTTTTACTCCCCACCCAGCTCCTCCTTCACCTATGGAGAAGGCAGAGTAAATCAGTTCTCTCTTTGAAAGTGGGAAACATTTTTTTTTTCTTGAATCCTTCAGAATTGTTTTGGGTCATAGTAGCTAAGTCTTTCACAGTTGGTCATCATTGCAATATTGTTATCATTGTGTGCAATTATCTCCTGATTCTGTTCAATTCATTCTTTGTCAATTGATGTGAGTCTTCCAAGCTTTTCTTCTGAATGCCCCCCTCCCCCACCATCATTTTTTTTTTTGCATAATAGTATTCCATCACGATCGTATCTTATAACTTGCTCAATCATTCCCCAGTTGATGGTCATCCCCACATTTTGAATTCTTTGCCACCATAAAAAATAGCTACTATAAATATTTTTGTACATGTAGGTCTTTTTCTTTTTTTAAATCACTTTGCATTATAGACTTACTAGTGATATTACTTGGTCAAAGGGTATGCAAAAGATTTTAGACTTTTGAGCATAGCTCCAAATTTTTCTCCAGAATGTTTGGATCAGTTCACAACTCCAGCAACAGTGTATTAGAAGACAAAATACCTGTCAAATGGATCAGTAAAATACACAAGTTAAAATTTCAATTCAGATGTGAACTAAGGTGAATCATTTAAACTCTAAGTATTAATTTGTTTTAGTGTATAAATGGGGCAGCTAGGTGGTGGCATGGAAAAAAAGCACCTCCACCTGCAGTCCAGAAGACCTGAGTTGAGTTAAAATCCAGTTTCATTCACTTACTAGCTGTGTGGTCCTGAGCAAGTCACTTACCCTGTTTATCTCAGTTCCCTTGTCTGTAAAATGAGCCGAAGAAGGAAGTGACCAACCACTCCTCTATCTTTGTCAAGAAAACCCCAAATGAGGTCATGAAGAGTTCAACATGACTGAAATGATACAACAAGGTACAATGGGTGGGGGAGGATTGGTTATTCTAACACCCCATAGGGACATTGTGAAGAGCAAACAATACAATATATGTAAATATCTGTGCCAACTAAGTGTCGAGATTGGTAAGATCCGGTGTCATGGTTCTGTGGCTCTTTTCTGGAGTATATGTTTTTCTCTTCAGCAAAATCATGAGCCTTGCCTTCTCTTTATTTGATCCCTCCCTTTAATTCCAGATCAGTTCTTTAGACAAAGAAGGTACTTAAGAAATGCTAAAGAAACTTTTAACCAGACGAAGGTTAGAGAAGAAATTCTAGTTTGAATTGTACTAATCAATCCTTTTTCTAAATCTTGCCAACACAGTCCTAGGGCTATATGAGGGAGGAACTATAGTTGCCTGAAGAAAATGGGGTAAGGACTGGAACACGTCTGCATCCTGCAATGTAGTAAATGTCAGAGTGGACAACCATCATTCAAGGGGACTTAGATGCTTCATTGTTTGAAGGCAACAGGGATACCCAGCGATATGTTGACTTTCCATTTAGCTCTGGGCTTATCTGATCATTGCTCTCTCTGAATGGAGGAAATTAGGGCATTGCTAAACAATTTTCTACCCATTCTTTGTATGAGACCCTGTGGTATTTCATGACTCACCACCATAGGGCATCGCCAGAAGAACATTAAAAAAATAATAATAATAAAATAGGCCTTTGTTTCAGGGAGAAGCTTGGGAGTCATTAAAATTCAATTCCTTTCAATTAAAGCTACATTAAATTTAAGGGTCACCCAAAGGGCAAGAAAAAAAATCCATGGTGGGTGTGATTTGGCTACAGCAGACCACAGAAGGGTTGAATGAGAAGAACAGAATTAGCCAGGCAATCAGAAAAAAAAGAAAGGAAGGAAGGAAGGAAAGAGGAAGGAAGGAAAGAAGAAGGAAGGAAGGAAGGAAGGAAGGAAGGAAGGAAGGAAGGAAGGAAGGAAGGAAGGAAGGAAGGAAGGAAGGAAGGAAGGGAGGGAGGAAGGGAGGGAGGAAGGAAGGAAGGAAGGAAGGAAGGAAGGAAGGAAGGAAGGAAGGAAGGAAGGAAAGAAGGAAAGAAGGAAGGAAGGAAGGAAGGAAGTTTGCCTGACAGAGAAAGTGAGACTAGGTGAGTAGAAGGAGAAGGAGCCAGAGGGACAACCCTTGGTATCCACTTAGTGCGATGAGACCCTGAGGAGGGCTTCTGTCCCCACCCTGAAGTAAATTAATAGTACGCCACAGACAACAGTTGCATCAGAAGGAGAAGTATGAATAGGCTGTGATGGGCAAAGTGGGAAGGACTTGTTGCATCACTGAGCTCACCCATCCAATTATCAGACTGTCTCTCTATGAGACAATTAGATTTAAATTAGGTCAGGATTAATTAAATCCAAAGTTTCATAAAGAGATGAGTCAATGTGTTGCTGTCCATAGAGGTTCGGACAACAGAGTCAGGCCAGAAGACCTGAGTTCTAATTTCTTCTCAGACATTTATCAAATATAAGAGCCTGGCTCATCCTCTTAACCTCTTTTTATCTGTTATCTTATCTATAAAATGGAGATAATAATATCACATATTATTGTGTTAAAAGGAAAATTTTGATTAAAAAATCCCTGATTAAAGCGACATAATTCAAGACAAGGAAGTTAATTTTTATTAATTTATTAATACACCAAAGTAGCAAGGATTGTTGGCTGCTGGACTCATACATTATTCAATTTGCTTTTATAGACAAGAGTCTATGAAATATAAAGGAAAGTAGTCATGAGGAGGTGAGCTTAGTGCCCTTCAGCTCCTCCCTAAGGATTTTAATTGGTGGTTGTTGCTGTTCAGTTGTTTTAGTCCTATCAGATCCTTACTGATCCCTTCTGGAATTTTCTTACCAAAGTTACTAGCATGGTTTGCCATTCTCTTCTCCAGTTGATTTTATAGATAAGGAACTGAGGTAAAGAGGGGTAAGTGACTTGTCCAGGGCCACCTAGCTAAGAAGGGTTCTAAAGCTCAGGATTTGAACTCAGGAAGATGAGTCTTGCTGATTCCAAGACCAGTGTGCTATTCACTGTTCCACCTACCTGCCCAATTTTGATTGGCCCACGATTCAATGAAAAGATGGGATTAGTGTTTAGGAGATATTAAACAATAGGTGGATTGCCCTATCCTGTAGGATCAGCCTCCCCCACATCAAGCAAGACTAAAACATGGAGTCCTTTCAGGATGACTGTGTACTAGTGACTGCTTTTACACCAATTAAATGATAGCATATATAAAGTATTTGGCTAAATTTAAAGCATTAAATAAATGTTAGCAAGCAAGTAAATGTTAGCTAGTCTTAATAAATATTCTCAATGAGGCATTAAGAGAGCCTCATTGGCTCTGTTAGAAGCCAATCAGTCTTCATTCAACGATCAATCAATAAGCATTTATAAAATACTCTATGACAAGCACTATCTTGAGGACTAAAGATATAGAAAAAGAAAGGAAACGACCAATTTTCGTCCTCAAGTAATTTGTGTTATAATGGGAATACAACTTGTACAGAGATAGGAATACCTTAGATACAGAATGCATACAAGGGAACCTTAGAGGGAACGTACTGTCCAGTTAGTTTTCAATTAATTTAATCATTTGCCAATTCTGTCTCCAGTCCTGAGTTAGGCATAAATGGGAAGCCCAAAGGAGATATTTCACCTTTGCCCATAGGGATTCTTCAGTCTGTTTGAGGACACAGGCCACATGTTAATGAAAATACAGATGAATGTTTAGAATTCTTTATCTTTATTAGAATTAGTCTTAATATGGTTCCCAAGCAGACCTTTTCTCCATCTCTGCTTTTATTTCTGAAGGGTCTCACTTCTAATCCCAAGAGCAAATGGTCCAGCCTCTAGAATGCCAGTTCTCACTATTTAATGGGCTGCTCCCAAGTTCTCAGACTAAAAAAGCCACATCTTACATGACCATTAGCTCTTGGGGTGTCCTAGTTAAATGGAAATTCTGTGTTAGAAGTTACTGTGAATTCTCTGTCCTAGTTCTCTTAGCAAGGGACACTGTGACCAGAAGCCCTGCGGACCTTAATTAGGTCTCTGTTCAGGACTTTTCCTTCACCACTTTTAGAACAGTTAGAAAAAGGAAATTGGCCCTTTCAGGGGACAGTGAATCAGTCTAGATGTGCATGGGCATGTGTGAGCAGGAGTGTCCATGTGCTCACTTAGTGATCTATAAGTCTACCAAACTTTCTGACTTAGAATATGTGTTCTGGTTTTGGGTGGAAGAAGAACTGAGTTCAAATCCCGCCTCTGACACTACCTGAGAGAGTAACCTTAAGGGATTCACTTAACCTCTCTAGTTCTCCATTTCCCCATTTGTGAAAAGAGGGTATTGGACTGGAGGACTGAGGTCAGTTCCTGAGCTAAATCTATAGTTCTAGGACCTTGCTAACATCATGATTACAAGTCTTTTATTAGATATTTTTCCTGGTCCCCCAATTCCTTGCACTTTTTTCTCTTAGATTACCTTCTATTTACTTTATATATCATTTATGTATCTAGTTATTTACTTATTGGCACCTAATTTAGAATGTAAGTAAGTTCAAAGAGAGCAGAGACTGTTTTTGACTTTCTTCGAGTTTCTTGGTGGGCAGTGTCTGACATATAGGAAGCTTTTGATACGTCTTTGTTGCCTGAGAGGCTGGCTAATTGAATGGTATATCCATTTCTGCTACTCAATGGGGAGAATTTTGATATGTAAAAATATGAACCTCAGTGGCAGGGAGAAGCTTCCGATTCTTGACATTGTTTCATGATTGCCCAGATGTAATGTGGCTACTCTCCTCTCCATTTTGAAGCCTTGATCATTCATTGTCTACTTTCAGTGTCTGGATGAAAATATACCCTCATGCATTAATTCAGATATGCCCACCCAATGCCGTGAGATAATTTGCCTGACATGCTGCTCTCCCCAACTTTATTCACAAAAGTCATGAAGGAACAAAGCAAGATAAAACACACAACACACACCCATGTAGTCCTTGCTTTACTGTTGGTAGACAGCATGGTATGGTGTAAAGTGGGTTGGTTATGTAGTCAGAGGACGTGGGTTTGGATCCTGACTCTCCTACTGTGTGCCTTTGTGACCTTGGATGAATCACTTAATCTATTCTGGTCTCAGTTTCTCATCTGGAAATTGGAAGGAATAGACTCTGGTTTCTAAGCGCTTTTTCAACTCCAGGTGAATCACCCTATGATTGCTCCCCACTTCATCTCAAAGACAGTGGGTAAGGAGAAGGAAGTTGGGACAGGGGTCCTGTTTCAGGTGCTGCCGGTGAACCTGCCACTTTTCTCTGGAGGAAGGACCCTGAGGACCCAGTCCTAGATGTGGGATTCTGAGAACACCACTTAATTGCCAGGCCTTGGGTTTTTTCAGATGAAAGATAGAGAAAGAGATCCTTCTAACACAAACCTCACTGGTGGTTTATGAAGAAAGTCCTTTGATAAACTTGAAGCTTTATTTCATCATTATTAGGTGATGTATGTAAGACTGCATCCTTTATAGCATCTACCTCTGTTCCTTCTCACCATCTTTCCCACTTCCAGCAATATGAATATGGCCCCTCCCCTGCATTCTACAGGATCCACCTTCCTGTATCAACTCTGCATGACCACCTCAGCTCATCAAACACCCTGACCCTGAATTCTTGGGGCTCATATTTAATACAATTCATAGGGTGCTGGGCTTGTACTTTCCTTTTTCAGGTATCATTTGATGTGTATATGTTTTTTTTTTCCTCAACTGGAGCTAGGTTCTTTAGGACAAGACAGTAGAATGTAAGTTTCACGAGGTCAGGGACTGTTTTGTTTTCTGTCCTTGTGCCCTCAGTTCCTAATACAATGCCTGCTACACAGTAGGTACGGAATTGGTTGTTATGTTAAATTAATTGACACCCGTGTGGAATTTCTCTTTTATGTCCCACTTGGGTGAGTGCAATCAGGGTCTATATACATTAGGCACTCAAAATAGCTATGAATACATCGCTTCATAGTTGTATTCACTCACCTTCCTCTTCCAAACCTATACTGCTTACCTCTTTTTGCCCTCACAGGAATTTAAAATCATCTCTTTCCTTCCTCCTCTCTGGTTCTTTTCATCTTCTTTCCATCCACTTCTTTCTCTATTCCCCTTCTTTTTATTTTTCTGTCCCTCCTTTTATTTGTCCTTCTTCCTCCCTCTTCTCTCTTCCTTACCTTTTCTTTTCCTACATCCCCTCATTTTCTCTGTCCTATTTTCTCACTCTTTCCTCCTTCATTTTTCCTCTTCCCTTTCTCTTTTCCTTCCCCTGTCGTTTCTCTCTCATACTCATTCCCTTTGCTTTCCACCTCTTCCTTCTCTATGCTCTTCATCTCTTTCTCTACTTCCTTCTTGTCATCCACTTGAACCCATATTCTTCCTCTTTTCTCTGCTACTTCTGTCTTTCCCCCATTATCCTAATCTTCATATCTTTCTTCCCATTCCCATCATCCTTCTTTTCTTTATCTCCCATTCACGTTTCCCCTCCTCTTTTTTCTCCTGTTCTTTCTTTCTCCCTTCTCTCCTTCCATCTCTTCATCTCCTCCTCTCCTGTCTTGGTCCCTGTTCTCTTTCTCTTCCCCCTTCTCACCTCATTAATTCCTCCATTCTCTACAATATCTTTCAGTTCCCTTTGTTTAAAAGTCCAACACCTTCCCCACTCCTGAGTCTCCTGCTGCAGAGATCTAAAGAATAACTCTACTTTTGAAGATGGGAGAAATTACTTCTCTGGAACTTGAATTTACTGACAGCACTATTCTCTTGAGAGTCTCCCCTTACCCATTTATACTTCCTGCCAGAGCTGAAACCAGATTGTCTGAGGTTGGGATGGAAGTGTGGGGGCAAGAAGGGAAGCAACCCTCTCATAGAAATGCCAAGGGACTTCCCAAGTTAAGCACCAGAAATAACCTGCTGTTTATTTTGCTGGAGCTCTTCAGTCTCTTTTTTTTTTGTGAAAACTAGCAAAGCCTTCCATTTCTACTTAGAAATATCTAGGGTAATGCTATTTAGGACAGTTGATAAGATCCCCCCTGGTAGAACTGAGGGCCTGGCTGCAAATCTGGACTTGATTCATTATTTATAGACAGGGAGATGTTTTGTGTAGTGTTATTTGATTTGGGCTCAAAGAATACTGACTATGGTAACCCTGCATGCTCATAAACAGACAAAATAAATTCATTAGGGCTTATGTCAAGGCTAATTTCTTTCTACAGAGAAATAAGGCAGTTATTGCAATAGTTCAGATCAAAAAAGCCCAAGTGACTTTTAATTATGCAAATCACTGAGGGATTGGGATGGGAATCTTATGGGTCAGCAGAGAGGCCTCTCTGCACTTGTAGATGGAGTTTACCCATTTGGGAGTTTCCTCAAACAAAGAAAACATAGAGCCTGTCTCTTGTGTCCTGTATTTCTCAATTCAGATGTAAAATTGGAAATTAATGGGTCATACTGTGCTTGGATGGAGAACATGACCATGAGAACTGCTTGTGTGTCCATGGTCCAGTTCTTCCCTTATGGATAGAAGCAATAATAAAATTGCCCTGGCTAAGTCAGAAAAATGAAGTGTGCTGAGTTATTTTTTTTTTCAACCAGGGACAGAGGAAAGTCCCTCAAGTCTGCCACAGATGTAGGCAGAATGTAGGGGATTTGTTTCAGGGGAAGTTGTGCCCCTAGTCTGGAGAACAGCAAGGAAGAATGGCAGTGGAATTCATGGCCTTCAAAGCTTGGTGTTCAAAGTCCTTCCTAACCTAGCCTTCTGCCTTATCTTCTCACACCTTCCTTCTCATCATACACTCTTTGCTTCAATGATGATGGCCTCCTGGCTGTTCCACAGGAAGGATACATTCCATCTCTTGGCTGTGGGCCATTTCCTATTACTTTCCCCCATGCCTGGAATGATTTCCCTCCTCATCTTTATCTCCTGGCTTTCCTGGTATCCTTAAAGTACTAACTAAAATCCTGTCTTTTAAAAATAAGCCTTTCCCAGCCCCTCTTAATGACTGAACCTCTACAAATTGCTTCCTATTATCCTCTACCTAGCTCTCTTGTATCTGCTGGCTTGTCCCATTAATTAAGTTGTGATTTCATTGAGGTCAAGGACTGCCTTTTGCCTTTTTCGTTTTTTATCTCCAGGACTTAACTCTGTGCCTGGGTCACAGTTGTTACTGTTCGGTTATTTTCAATACTGTCTGATTTTTTCCTGACCCCATTTTGGGGTTTTCTTGTCAAAGATGCTGGGGTTTGGTATTTCCTTCTCCAGCTCATTTTACAGATGAGGAAACTGAGGCAAACAGGGTTAAGTGACTTGCCCAAGGTCACACAGCTAGTGAGTACCTGAGACCAGATTTTAACTCAGTCTTCTTGACTCTGGGCCTGGAATTCTAATCACTGTGTCAACTACTTGGCCCCTTGGCTTACAATAAGCTCTTATAATAAATGTTTATTAATTGTTAACCTCTCTCTACCTCAATTTTCTTATCAGTAAAATGGGGGTAATAATAGCACATACTTCTCAGGATCAAATGAGATGAGATATGTAAAATGCTTTGCACAGCTGAAAGCTCTGTAAAAAGGTTGTATTTCTTGTGTAGAATTAGAATGGATTTAGAATCTGTGGACTTGGCTATGAATGACCTGGACTTTGAGTTTAATCACCTGTATAGCCTTGGGCCAGTTTATTTATCATTTTAAGGCTTTTCATTCCTTTTCAGTAAAATGGGCTAGCTCTTGAGTTTTATAAAGTAGGTTGCTGTTGTTGAGGTTTTATGTTTGTTTGTTAGGTTTTCTTTTTCTTTTTTTTTTTTTTTTTGGTATCATTCTTTACTCTAGAACTGCCAGTGTACTCAGACTGACCCCAATCTCTTCACAGAAATGCATCATATCCCAGGATAGTCCCCCATTCTCCCTGGTATCCAACAAAACCTAACCATCATGTGAATTCCAGTGGTGTCAAACCTAAATAGAAACAAATTGCTGTGGGCAGCATATTGATTTAGAATGTCACAAATTAACTTTAGCTATGTTGTTTCATATTTTTATTTATTTTGTTCAACCCTCCAGAATTAACATTTCATTCTGCTTTGGGCTACATTTATTTTGGGACCCATCTGTTCTAGTCCTTCAGAGCTCTTCCTTCTGTTTTGGGGACATTAATGGGGTAGGGAATAACCTGGAATGTCAGGGTCCTGCATATAAGTTCTACTTTTCTCACTTTTTAGTCTTTTGATTGGAAATTACTCCCTTTGACCGGGCCATGTTTTCTTGATCTAGAAACTATGAGAGTTGAACTAGATGCCCCTCAATGGCAATGCCCCCTTCCAGATATCCTGTAACATTAATCACCATTACCCCCATTGACTTAAGACCAGGTAAGCATGTTAGATTTCACCCCTCCCCCAGAACTCTCTGGTACACCTGAGGGGACTGAGGGTGTCTCAGCTCCCTGCCATTGGCTTTAGCCCCTACTAAATATGTTCACAAAATGCAAGAGAGCCCTTTCCATACCATTTCCTTTTAGTTACTAATATTGGATTAGGTTTTGCAAAGGAATATTTACTTCAAAGGTATATTAACACATATACAAACTTGCTTACCCAGCATGTGAGAAGCATAATCCTCCCCAATACCACCCCAGTTTCTGAAGAGGAGAAAGGGATTAGGTTCTCAATTTAACTCACTTCTTACATAACAATCCTCGATTCCTAGTTCCTCCCCCCAACCCCAACCCACCCAGCCTTGATCTAGCACAAGGCATCCTGGCTTCTTGGGTCTTCCTTGCTAGTCTGACTGGCTCTACATCCATCCTCAGATCCCAGTTCCAAGGCCATCAAGGTTCAAAGAGAGACAAACACTCCCAGGGCTAATATCTAAGGAGCTAGGGTAAGATGGTCTTTTCTTCTGATTCAGTTATTGATGCCCAGGCTATGGATGACTTATAATCTTCATCCTCTGGATTGATCAGGGAAGGGTGAGGGAACAGAAAGACTGTCCCAGTCTGACCAGTTTTATAGATACAGCCTGTTCTGGTTATGTAGCCAGGGAAAAAAGACTAATCATATTCATTGTAGAGACATAGGGAACCTCCATATTAGATAATCTGGGCACTCCCAGGACAAACCCAATTTCAGTTACATTCTATGATTCAAATCTGATTAAGAAATGGCAGAATGTAGGTGATCTCTAGTTCAGAGGAGGTTGAAGAATGTTCATCACCCCTGATATTTCTCTAATAAATAATTCAAAAATATATGTGCATCTTAACTATCATCTTTCAAAGGAATTAACCTGTCTTTTATGTTGGCCCCAAAGAAATGGTTTTCCTTGGGGTTGGTGGGAGATGGAATGGGGAAAAGGAGAGGGAGGTGGCATTTTAAAGCAAATAACTAGGAAGGACAGCAATTTAAGGAGAGATTTAATACATTAGCCTATCTTGGGAATGCCCTTTATTTCATTCTGTGTAAATTCCTGCATTGTTCATGAGTGGGTAGGACCATCATAACGGGGAGACATATTAGGACACAAAGGAAGGGAGCTTTATAGTCAGGAAGACAGAAGCTATGAAGCTGGGCAAGTCATTTCTCCTCTATAGAACTAACCTTTCTCATCTGTGAAATAGAGATAAAAGATTAGGTGACCTTTAAGATTCCTTCCAGTTCTAAAACTATTATTTTATGCTTTCTTCCTTTAAATCAAGGCAATTTTGGTTCCAACTTCTTGGTTCTTTAAGAGAAAGCAAGTTCCTTGAGAATAGGTTCTGTTTTTGTGTTCCCAGCATAGCACAAGCATTGCATATAGTCAGATGATAATGAATGTCTGCTGAATGAATGAAGTCAGTACTGAAATTACTGCATGTCTCTGCTCTCTACAATCATCCCAGCTCTGACTATTTCTAGTGGAGGGAAACCCCTCAAATCCTATTAAAGAAGCTACAAATAAATCAGGCAGGGTCCTGTTAAGAAACTTGCTGAACTTACATGCTTAATTAACCCCTCTTTAGTCTATTCATGAATGGGAAAAAAGAAAAACACTATTCTATTTGGCTTCAACCTGCATGCTGTCATCAGCCTACAAGACTCCCTTTGGTAGGAAACAGATTGAAACCAACTCATGTTGCTGCTAATCTTGAGTGACAGCCATTTAGCCAGCAGACATTTTGCATGGTCTTTGGAGAATTATAGTACATATTAAGTATCCCCATACCCCACTGCATTCTTATCCAAACAGTTGGAATGTTTTGTAGATCTTAACATGAAGCTGTTCGGAGAATAAAGAAACAATCTTGTTCACAGAGGACAGGGATTCAGACAGAATGCAAGCCTGTTTTTTTTTTAAGGAAAGCCTGGATGCCGAGGGGGTGATTTTTGATGAGTGATGAATCTCTCTCTCTCTCTCTCTCTCTCTCTCTCTCTCTCTCTCTCTCTCTGTTTCTTCTTTCTTGTGCTCTCTCCCTCCCTCCTTCTTTCTCCTCCTTGAATTATAGATACATATATATACACACACACATGTGTATATCTCTCTACATAAACATATATGTGTTTATATACATACATGTCTGTGTGTATTTCACATATTTATTTTTATGATGTATGACTGTTTATCCATCCATTCATCCATCCATCCATTCATCTATTCTTAGGCATAGTTACAACTGCTTTCCCCTTGTTTCTTGCCTCTTTGGGTGAGTGTTCATATTGATGGAGCCTCTTTGGCATTGGGAACTTTCAGAAGTCAAGGGCGGATCTGGGTGCTCTGGTTACTTTCTTGTAGCCCCGTGATGGACATGTGACAGAGGGCTTGGTTTCAGAGTGGTTGAAGGCCAACCTTGGAGTAAAAAAAAAAATCCCAGGTTCAAGTTCAGCCTCAGATACTTATTGACTCTGAGCTTGGTCATGTGACTTAACCTCTCCCTACTCCAGGTTATTTTTTTTTTAGAGTTGGTTGCTGAATTGTTGCTCTGAATCCCTGGGGAAGGGAGAGGCTGTTCCACAAGAGCCACCAGGTTTTTTCTTTTCTTTGTATCTTTAATATTTACACAGTGCCAGTTGATTCAGCTTGACTTGATATCCCAGGTATGAACTTAAATATGTATACATAGTATGTGCAGGACATTGGAGATTTGAAGACACAAAGGTAAACACTTTCATTCTCAGGGAGCAAGAATTGGGGGAAAGTCTATTTTCCTCAACTATTGGGAATCTACTGGGGGAAATCACAAGTCTTAATAAAAAAGATGATGTCATTTGCATCATGATTTTTATCTAGTAATGTTTATTATCATCTTCATGCAGTATTACCTGTATAAAGATAGCATGTTTATTATTATGTTCATCTAATATGGCTAGGTGCCAATTAGTAGCAATAATGAATCCCATAAATTGGTCTAACACTTATTTCTGCTGCATGTTTCAATTGGGCTGGAACCAATGACTGTATTTCACATAATTTTGATTTTTAAATGCCAATTTGAATATATGCAGCCACTTTAGGGGATTCATTATTCACACAAATAGCAAGGTAGCATTGATACAAATAAACAATTATGATACTCTCCATATAGTGTCAGAGTATTATAATAAAATGAGTGGAATCAGAATAATTGAATTAATAATAACTCACCTTTTTTATAATGACTATAAAGAGGGTAGGGTGGTCAGAACATTGCCCCAGTATGCAGAATTTCAAGGTCACTGATAACACTTGAGGACCTTCAGCATGCAGAATCAACATCGATTGGTATCTATTTATCAAAAATAATTAAATAAAAAGGATGCCATAATAAAAAAAAAAAAGGTGTGATTAAAAAAAAATTAGTTGGTCACATGGCAAGAACAAAGGATACCAAGAAAATGAGCAGGACTTTTTGTGATGAAGTGATGGGAAGGTATGAATGAGGACTGAAAGAGTAGGCATGGGTGGAATGGGATGCAATTCAGTGTAATACATTAGTAAGATCACAGAGATATTGAAATATTTCATTATCGATTCTTAATAAAACTGAGTGCTGTACAGAAGGAGCTCATTCATGGGTGTGGCTACAGCTTCTCTTTACTGTTTAATTTTTGTTAAATATATCTTTGTGTAGGTGTTCATATGAGGAGGGCAGTGATTTCTCTCCTCATATCAGTCAAATGTTAGTAACTAAAACACTATTGTCCTAAAACCTTGAAGTGTCCTGGGTCTCGATTTTCTTTTAAAGATTTCCTTAGTAGCTTCCTCCTTAGAGCCTTGTTAACCTGGTCCCTGATTCAGGCACAGGTTCCGTTAAGGGCATAACAGAACAGTAATTATATTTTTGATTCTGCTGTGAAGCTCATGGTTTCTCCAGGTTAATTTCATGTTAACATCCTAATAAATTAATTTTCTGCAACCTCAAAATATCCTTGGATATCTTCCTTTCATTGTAGAGATTTCAAAAGTTTAAATGAAATTTTCATTTAAACCCAAGATTGTCATGTTAGCTATGCATCACACCAATAGAGTGGATTGGGCACAGAGCAGGTGGCATTCATTTTGCCAATAATTCTCTCCTTACATACTTTCAATCTATTTTAATATGTAAATATTCCAGCCATTGTTCTTCACTGATAATATAGTGAAAGAGATTGGACCTGTGGTTTTACTGTTCTAGGGAATTCCTTGGGGGAGAAACTCTTATTATCAATGGCAGTCTGCCTTTTCTCCAAAATGGAGTCTAGAGCTGTGCTTCTCAAACCATGAGGGTTCCCAGGGATTTTGCAAAGTCAAAATCATTTCCATAATGCAAAAAAAACCTTTCCAATACACTAACTCTTGATAACTCTAATGTTACATAAACAAAAGTTCTTCAATGGTGGGGGGAGGTCCTCAATAATGTTTAACAGTAGAAAGGTATCCTGAGAACAAAAAGTTTCAAAAAATCTCTATCACTGCATATTGACTTAGAAAAACACAGATGAACATTATCTGAGTTTTATTGCATTTTACTTATGTTGTTAAGTATTGCCCAGTTATATTTTCATCTTGTTCTGGCACTAGGGAGTAAGGGGCTACAATTCCTTTGTGTTTGACATCTCTGTTCCAGATAGAGAATTGAGAAGTAAAGAGATTTTCTCCAGGCCATAAAAATGGTAGGTACTACAGAGACAGAACCTCCTTAGGTCATCCTAAATTTGAGGTGGACAGTCTGACCACTATAAAACATTTACTTCATTGAAACCCCTAGTTTGTGTTAGGTTGTTTTGTATTTGTTTTGTAACTAAGACTTCTATGCTTTGATCTTATCTTGTTCTTATCATAAGTTATAGTACTTACTGAGATATTTTCTACTTCCACTGAATGAGACATTGGGTTGTGGGCTCCTTTTAATGAAGTGTTAAGTCCAGTGAAAAGGTGTCATAATCAATATAGGAAATTTTTTGTGTCTCCCAGGATTGGTTGAACAACAAGATTTAGTGTCTCTGTGTTAAAATCCTTTACATTAATACCTTCCAAGTTGTAGGCTAGTTATCTGGTGACAAAACAAACAAATCAACTCTAAAATAAATACAGGAACAAGTAAAAATGATGTTAGCTAGCTTAAGCAGGCTCAAGCTAAGACTTTTATTATCATGCACTGCATTATTCAACTCTCCAGATTTCATGTTTCCATATTTGTAAAATCTAGAATAAACCCACAGCTGTATTCTATTGGGAGGTGTATTTTTGAGGAGGTTGAGGAGAAATTGGTGAGTCAGACTTGCCCCAGGTAATTGACACCAAACTGCATTTCAATCCTGTCTTCAGTCTCCATATGTGGACTCACTTGGAAGATCCCTGCATTATTGATCAAAGCAGCCAGTCTGACTCCTTCCTGAAGCACCTCTTAGCAGAAGGTGCATGTGAAGAGAGGCCCAGTCCCTTGACAATGAAGTTGCCTGTGAGGGATCATTATTGCTACCAAGCATCAACACAGGCTGCTGTTTTTAGCCATCATGATGGGCATCTGGCCAGAAGTGATTCAGGCTCTACAGCAAGGGTAGGATTTCAGTTGATGGACATGTGTGGGAAGGGCATTCCCGGCATAGGAAATATTGTGAGCAGAGACAAAGAGGCAGAAAAATAGAGGGCATATTTTTTGAATAAGAAGAAGACCAGTTGGTGTGTAGAATTGTGTATAGGATGTGTGAAAATGAAGTTCAATACTGATTAACCATCTAATTTCAGAAATGATCAAGGGACCTTAGTATAATGGAGTGGAGGTAACATGTAGTAGTTCAGATGCAAAAGACTATTGGACATTCTATAAATGGCTAGATACTGAAAGATTCAAACAAATGTAGCTCAGTCCCACTTTCACACTCAATGTTCCTTTCTCTAGTGTTGCTGTGTACTGGATGGCCCATTGGATTAATGCCCTTGTTGATCTGAGATTAAATGCTCTGTGATATATCAGGAATAATCTTTCAGTGCCCCAGGGAGAAAAATTCCTTACCCAGACTGCCTTTAATGATGAAATTACAGGTCTGCTAAAAAAAAGCAAAGACAAAAAAACAAATTTGCAAAACCTGATCAGCTGCTTCTGTTTCTGGCACCTATCTTTATATCATCGATATATCTGGGTTACCCTGTTGAGAGCTCATCATAAAGACTAAGAACATTTTGACTGTGATCTTTAGGGACTTTCAGTACAACTAATAACGTGCTGGTAAATGTTTAGCCACGAACTTTCCCCAAACCATAACAACAACAACAAAAGTGCCTACTGACAGACTTTGAAGGTGAATCGTCATTATTTACACTTTCTCCATCATTTTCTTAAGCATAGAGCGTCAGCAAAACAACAAATCAAGCCCTTAGTGTAGCTTTTGCAGATTTTGGAGGTGTCAATGCTGACACTGAAAATGGTATAATCCAATCATGAGAACAATGATGTAACTATTTTCTTCAAATGAATGCATTACAATACAAGGGAATATGAATGATCTACTGGGTATAGGGGCCTCTGCTAGATTCGGAAGATAGAAGGGCAACAGTGAAATGATACCTGCCCTCATGGAACTTACATTATACCCTCAGGATACCATACTAATATTCGATAGCCTATAAATATTTCTTAAGTGCCTACTATGTGCCCGCCATTTTGCTAAGTGATAAAGACACAAAGAAAGTCAAAAGACAGTCTCTGATCTCCAAGAGCTCATGGTCTAATGGGGGTATTTGTGTACCAAATATGTGAAAATACTGTAATAGAACAATGATTATTATATGTAACATTTATAAAATGTTTTTAAGGGTAGGGAATCACTTTATAAACATCTTATTTGATCCGCACATTAAGTCTCTGTGAGGGAGATGCTTGTCTTATCTATATTTTACAGAAGAAGAAACTAAAATTAATTGATTTGTCTAGGGCCATACAGCTCAGAAATTATATAGAATGAGGTCAAGTTAGATCAAGGGTGAGAAGTTGCTAAGAACTATCGGAGGGCAATGAGGAACTAGTGCCTGCTTGGCCATTGAAGGAAGGAAGATGCCAGGGAGTCTGCCAAGTATTAATAAAGAGAACATCCCAGGCATACGGGATAGGGTACGGAAAGACAAACAGAGAGACAAGGTCCTATGGATGGGGGAGAGCCAGCAGTCCAGTTTGACTGGAACAGATGGTGATGAAGGAGACTGATCCTTATTTGAGAGTAGCTGGTGACTTTGACAGTGCTCTGCCTTGGGTCAGAGCTAAATCAAAGGACATTTCCTTTGTTGTTTCCTAAGTTGTGATTTTAAGAGCGTCATGGGAGAAAGGTCAGGTCTATAATAAGTTTGTGTCAATGGGTTTATGACAACACTTTCCTGCTGGGGAGAAAGGGCTTTGGCAACCTAAGGGCACTGAACTCCTGGAAGGAGAAGGGTGGCGTATTGGAAGGAGGGCTCTAAAAAATGAGGTGGGGGCCTCAAGACAAACTGCCTCCTTCTTAGTTCTGTATGTATCCAGCCCTGATCTCAACTGAGGTGTGATGCAAAAGTAATGAAAGGGATCATTTTTAACTGATAGGTCAGAATGCATACATACAAATGAGGGATATCTTTCAAAGTCGTCACCTTGGGAGTTGATGGCAACGAATGCTGCCATAGCTTAAAACATTTCTGGGCCACCTTTGGATAGCTCCAAGAGACAGTTAGGAAGGCATGAAGAGGGCCTCCACTGTCTCCACTCTCAGACCTCAGATGAGTCTTGACCTTGTAACTCTTTGATATGCTCACCATGTAATAGCAGGAACAGGGGCTCTTTGGGTTAGTTTCCATCGCGGAAGGGCCAATGTGTCTTGTCATTTAGCTCTTAAGAGCATCTCTCAGATGTCATTGCCTTCCCATCACAGCGCTGTGCTCATAGTGGGCACATACTAAATTCTTGATATTGTTCGTGTTTCTGATTTTCAGTTCTCAGTTTATTATTATTGCTAATAATAACTGACATGTATAATTGTGCTTTGTTACATTACTTCATTTAAGCTCCAAATGACTCTGTGCCATAGATGTCACAAATATATATTTAAATTATTTATTGCTAGGCTTTCTTTTTATATCACCATCATTTCTGTTTCCATTTCAGAATGCCCTACCCAGAAATCATTGCCTTGTAACAAAGATTGATAAAAGAGAGGGAGGAAAGTAACTAACCAACACATTGACTGAGTCTGATAGTGTGTATAATGTCCCATGTCTCTAGTCCCCCACCTCTGCAAAAAAGGGAGGGAAGAGAATTTTCTTGCCTCTTCTTTGGAGTGCAGACTGGTCATCTGAATTGCACGGTGTTCAGTGTTGTACTACAGTAATAATAATTATTATCTAAATTTTCAAAAGGGTAAACTGAGGCTCAGGAAGGCAGTGGTTAAAGACCAGGTTTGTTATAGGTAGAGTTTCCTGACTTCATTGCACTATTCAATAAGATGGCTGACACAGTCACTTGATGTAGGACTTTTGTGTGTGTGTGTGTGAGATACAAGTGAATCCCCTTCTGTGTTCCTTCTTATGTGATTAATAGGAAGCTTCCAGGTCATCTATTCTTGACTAAAAAAAGTCTCTATCTCTACCATGATAGCAATTTTTTCCCATCAACTAGATAAGGAAAATCTGGTGGCTGGCATCTTGAAACCAGGGTACAACTTTTTTCAGGGGATTTTATCATCTCTAAGGTCAGTGCTGTGTTCCCATTCCAGTTTAGATGAGTCTGCTCTATTCTATAGGGGGCAGCTAGGTGGTTTGGTGGATAGGGAACCAGGCCTGGATACAGGAAGAATCATATTCCAGCCTCCAAATCTGGCCTCAGACACTTACTAGCTGTGTGACCTTGGGCAAGTCACTTGACCCTGTTTGCATCAGTTTCCTCATCTGACCTAGAGAAAGAAATGGCAAACCACTCTAGCATTTTTGTGAAGAAAATCCCAAATGGGGTCATGGAAATGACTGAATCTACTAAATAACAACATTATTCTCTTATAAAATCTTCTTGCTTCCCTTCTCCCCATAACCCTATGCCCTCATCCACTGCCCTCCCCCAACTCTCATGGCAATTTCTTAATTGAGCTCATGTAGCTGATTTGCTGGTGGAATATTTGCCCTCTGCTCTGCAATTGTCATTTTCTTTTTCTCTTCTCCTTTCACCAAGTCACTAATTATTCCACAATCAATGTTCCCTATTCCAGATGCTGTCTCATGCTGCAAGCTCTATGAAAGGCTGCTTAGTTGAGAGTTGTATGTCATAATCCATGACCTCTCTCCCAAAGTCTTTTCATACATCAGCTGGCTAAGTGCCCCATGTCATGCCCCTTGGCCAATTTGTCATCTCTTTAATGGTCCCTCTGGCTACAACTATGTTTTAGTTAAGACTTCCTGTGGCTTTCTTTCTCCCACATTTGGTTTGGTATCCTAGATGTGGACATGGGATGAGACCCCTATGATGGTGATATGAATCATTTCAACAGGACAGGCTTATTTTCTTCAAGACAGAACCTCCTAGGGGCATGTGGGAAATGTTTACAGGACCACAGACACATAGAGCTGGAGCTGGGAGGGACCCCAGGGGTCATCTGCTCTGACCTTGTTTTGTATTGGAAAGAACACTGAGTCTGGAGGCAGAGGTCCTGGTTTCCAGTTTTCATTCTCATGCAAACTACCTGTGTGTCCCTATACAAATCTCTTAGTCTTTCTGGGTCTCAGTTTCCTCATCTATAAAATAAAAGGTCAAAGTAGGTAGTGTCTGAGGGCTTTTCCAATAACAGCTCTGTGATCTGTGTCTATGAAAATGGGGTCCAAGGAGGTTAGTTTAGGGACTTACTCAAGGTCACAAAACATAGCAAGTATCAGAATCAGAATTTGAAATGTAGCTAGAGGTCGACATCTGAGAAGGGCTCATTTGTGTCTTGCATTCCACGTGACCCTTAGCATACTCACAGATTCTCTGCAGTAATTCTTAAAGTAGATCTGAATATTGCGCCCTCGTTTGGTTTCCTTTTCTTTCTAGAAAAGATAGGTTAAGACTTTCTGGTAATATGGAGGGGTGGAAAGAGCATTAGGCTGAAAGTCAGGATTATGTTCATTCCACTAAGTAGCTGGGTGTTCCAAGCAAGACACTTTACCTCTCTGAGCTTCAAATTTTTCACCTCTAAATCTGAAGGGAGTGGATAAAGCCCGTTCCCCTACTAAAATTAGATTTTGAGTAGGAATGCTTGAAGCATAACATCATTTCCCTAACAGAACCTAGAAAGTTTTCTAATTTTCACTCTGGTCATATTTCTAGCTTATAGTCACACATTGTTACCACCTTCTTTTACCTTTCTCGGTGTCTGGCCTTCCAGTTCATGATGTTTTTCATATACCACCAGGTATTCAGGGATTCCTTGCTGAATTCATTAAAAATGTCTCCTCTAGGTGGTCAACACTTTATCCTACCATGGTACCTCAAGAACTCACCATTTCCACCTACTTTTTCCATCATATCGTTTTTAAATTGATACATTTTGCTTTTACATTGCCTTTATTTCTTAGTAAAACATTTTTAATAGGGAGGAAGGAAGGAAGCAAGGAAGGAAGGAAGGAAGAAAAGAAGGAAGGAAGGAAGGAAGGAAGGAAGGAAGGAAGGAAGGAAGGAAAGGTAGGGAGGGGGACAAAGAACTTATTATGTGCCAGGCACTGAGCTAAGCATTTTATTAATATATTATCTATATTCTTCTTCACTCATTCTTGGCTACATTTTCTCAAATGATGCCAATCTGAATGTAGTCCATTCTTCTTCTTTTTTTTTTTCCCTTTTGGAAGGCAATTGGGGTTAAGTAACTTGCCCAAGGTTACACAGCTAGTTTTTTTGTGTGGGTGTTAAGTGTCTGAGGCCAGAACCAAACTTGGGTCCTCCGACTCCAGGGTTGGAGCTCTTACTCACTGTGCCACCTAGCCGCTCCAATGTAGTCCATTCTTGTCCTGTCTTTTGCCCCTACACTCTTTCCTAACAGCCTTCTGATGGAAGCATTGTGGTCCCGGAGAAAGACCAGAACTTGGAGAGGAAGGCCCTGAAGGTGAATACCAATCCTGTTTTGTACTGTCTATATAACCTTGGACAAGAAATCCAATTTTTGGGCCTCAGTCTCTTCCTCTGTAAGGTAAAGAGGTTAGACTTGATGGCCTGTAAAGCCTTTTCCTTTTCTAGAGCTATGATTCTATGGTCCTAAGTAACTTCATTTTTCTGTTTCTCAGCTTAATCTCCTGAAAAACCTCAATGTATTGGATGGCCTCTGAGTTCTTATATTGCTTTGGATCTCTGATTTTTCAAGACTTCTTTGGATTTTCCATACTAGATGATGTGTATTTCCTGATGATATACAAGTATTACCTCAGTTAAATCTCTGTCAACTCATCTACTTGATAACCAAACAAGTCTAGTTTCCAATTCTATTTCAGCAAATTGGACCAGAGGGAACAGATTGGTAGCTTATACCTTGTTAACAAGTCCTTAAGAATGCAAACCTCTTTCATTATTCATTGGTCTGCTAGAGCACTATGTTTCCATGAATTATGCTCTGCACAAAACTGTACTTAGTGGATAAGTGCTATATGAGACTAGATTTTGCTTCTAGGACTCAAACTGGTTTTAGAAAAGGTTCTGTTGGAATTAATTCTGGTTTCTTCACTGTCTACCCCCAACTCCATGAATACTAAATCCTTCAGAGGAGAAGATGTGAATGATCAAACATATCAGGCTATTTGGGGACACTAGTTCATCATGCCATGGATTAAGGCAAGTCTCCCTTAAGCATTCCCTGAAAGCTAAATTAACCTGAAATTCAGAAAACTTCCAAGGCATTTGACAAAGTCTATAGGATTCCATTTGTGCAAAAGACAAGAAGATAGATACTAGAGCTAGGTGGCCATGGACCTGGAGGAATGGCTACAGTAGTTGCTCATGTTGGGATGTCAACTCGGAATTAGGTCTCAAGTGGAGTGGCTCAAGGATCTATGATTAGTCCTCTATGGTTTAACATTCTTATCAGTTATATGGATGTCATAATTACCAAGTTTGTTGGCATGATGGCATAGAAAAAAAAACCAAATGCATTAGATCACAGGTATAAGAAGGATTTGCTTAAAGATTTTCATAACCACACTGTATGTTATTAAAAAATAATCTAAGTTTCCAACAGCTGGGAAATGGCTAAATAAATGTCCATGAATCACTAAGTCTTTAATTCCATTTATTTAATGATATACTCAAATGTAATCAGCAAACATGAACTGATAGTCAGCCAATCAGAAAGTGTGAAGGCTTCAAATACAATTGGGAAGACCTTTATGAAATGCAAAATGGAAAAGTCAGAATGAATACAATGGAGTTACTGACAGTAAGGATAGTGGGTGGGAGAGGTCCCATGAGGTAGTAGATAGAGACCTTGTTTGAATCACCTCCCATCTCTGGGCTATGTTTTCTTCCATTAAGGAGGAAAATAGATTATGTTCTCTCTCAGGGGCCAAGACTAAATTCTATGGCTCTAAATGCCTTTTTGAGGACCATGGCCTTCCCGAAGTGGTAATGCCTAGTGAGCTTATCCTATAGAATTGTTATAAAGATCAAATGAGATAATATACTATACAAGCCTTAAGAAGATATTCATTATCATCATAAGCATTATTATTAACAGTTTAATCCCCCCACTTTACAAATGAAGAAACTGAGGCCCAGAGAAGTTAGGTGATTTGCCTAGGATAACATAGTATTACAAGTAGCTAAGGTGGGAATCAAAGCCTTTTAGATCCTTCTGATTTTGGATGTATCATTTTACCATCTCTGCCACACAACTCCTCATGGTAATGCTTTTTGCTGACAGTTTTCTCCCTGGTACACCCTCAAGGCAGCTGGTGGGTAGGCTTGGTAGCTAGTATAGGTTGGGAAGGCCCCCCCTACCCCCCCACAAGTATGGCATGCAGAAATGTCAAAGCTGTAGCTCACTTAACATTTCCCACATTTGCCTAAAGGATTATGAAACTTTGGCACTGAACCAGTTATTTAAAGTTTCCCAAGTTTCTGAACTCTAATAGTGCATATTTTACCAGCAAGGTTTCCTGATGATCCCTGACTTGGTTTATTGGCTTAATTCCTTCTCAAATTTGGGTGAAATGCAACAGGGCAGGGAGAATCACAATTTTTGTGGACCAAGGGAAGTTTGTTTCTTAAATTAGGGGCATCCTCTCATCTGGAATCTTTGAAAACTTGGTAGGTTTGGTTGCAAGGGCTCAAACCCTTATCGTTTGACTTTATGTAAAAAACAGGGCCCTTATAAGCCCTTTAACTGCTCTTCCCAAGTCATCAGAGGGGCTCCTGTTACTTGTTATCAAGCTTTCAATCCCATGGCCTTTATAGGTTATAAAAAGCTTCTCTCACCAATGCAAGTGCACTGTGAAAGGGCCCTTACTGTGACAGTCTTACCCTCAGAATGCCAGGCTCTGCACCACATTGCAAAGCAGCTTTCCAGGAGAAAAATGGTGTGTGTGTGTGTGTGTGTGTGTGTGTGTGTGTGTGTGTGTGCATGCATGTGTGTGCTTGACAGGTGGTGCTAGCCAAGAGGGGGAAGTGCACAAAGAAATGTGGTATTCCTAATTTAATTTCCATTTTTAATGTAGTTATGGTATTCTCTTCATTTCTTAAATAAAGCCCAGGCTTCAAGACTCTTTTACTGGATTTTATGTTCTATTTCCAGTGTTTGGGGGATGGTGTTCTTCTCCCCCTCCTAAACTAAAGCAAACAGCTTCCTTCTCCCATGCAGTATTAATAATATCCTTGATGCTGATTCCTTTCATGCTGTGTTTTAATTCCATATGTTGAGGGACACAGACCATCTGCAGCCTCTCTCTACCTCTTTCTTTCTCACTCCCTCTCTTTCTCCTTCCTCTCTCTCTCTCTCTCCTTCTCTCTCTATCCCTTCTTTGCTGTTGATTTCCTCTGTTGCTCCTTTCTGCTCTTTCTCTGCAAAAATATAATAAATAAACCAACCCCTTATGTGTCCATCCACCATACCTTATATTGTAATTGCTACGTTTCTGTTGTAATATTGATTTGAAAAACTCATCCATGTTTCAACGTATAAAGTAATAGAAATTGGAATCTTTCAAGAGGGACTTATTTTGTCTTTATTGAGGTGATTTACAGAGAAATTTCCGGCCAAATAAAATACCCAAAGAAAAAGCAGAGTGCTCTGAAACAGAAAAACTGCCTTTCTCCAAAGCAGCAGAAAGCCTATAGAAATTCTTTAATTCTACTCTCTTATTGTACAGAGTTCCTGCCGCAGGTCTTAGGATAAAATGTTATTAGTAGAAGTGGTATTTGGTCTTCCCTTTATGGGATAGTTTTGGAAAGCTGAAAGGTGATGTGTGAAGAAGATGTGTATAAATCACAAATTGGTAAATAGCATCATTTCAAATACACTGAGTGGTTCTGGAGAGTTGTCTGGGTAGAGTGGGGAAGGTACTGGATCTATGCTTCAGAATCCTGAGTTCAAATCCAAGTCGTTTAATTTTCTAGAGCCTTAGTTTACTTCACTTGTGAAACGATGCTGCTAATATGTGCCTTCATCGGCCTCACAGGGTTGCTGGGAGAATCCCTTGTGATCATGCAGATTAAGTGCTTTGCCAACTTTAAAGTGCTATATAAATGTCATTTCTTATTGCCAGCCGTTATTAATATGTATTAAAGTGGGTAGAATCCGTAAAGCACCAAAAAAGTAAGCTAGCATTATTACAATAATTCTGCTTAAATGAATCATATGGTCCATCCTTCTGTAAAAGGGAGAGAGTCCTGTCTTGCTTCGGGGAATGTCAGAGCATCAATCACAGAAGAATAGATGGTTTGATGTATATTTATGAAACCCAGTTGAGTTTAGATAATGTGAATTTCTTGTGCACCCAGTTGGCATGATTCTGTAACTTTCCCCAGGGGTGTTGAGCAATATGATAGTAGAAGCTGAGAAAGCTGATGGTGGGTGTATAACCTAGATTGGGACTTCATTTTGTAAAACAAGACTGGTGAAGCTAGGTGGCTTAGTGGATAGAACACTGCATTTGAAATCAGGAAGATTCCTCTTCCCGACTTCAAATCTAACATTAGACAAGTCCTAGCTGTGTAATCTTGGGTAAGTCATGTAACCCTGTTTGCCTCAGTTTCCTCATTTGTGAAATAAGCTGGAGAAGGACATGGTAAACCACTCCAGTATCTTTGCCTAGAAAACCCCAAAAGGGGGTTGGACATGACTGAAAACAACAGGCTCCACCACCTGTGTGACATGAGGGACTCACTTTATTCTGCAGTTTCATTATTCATAAAAATGTGGGGTTGAGACAGACACTCTCTTTAGGCCCCTTCTTAATCTAATTTCGAAGCAAACCATTCAGAGTTTCTTGTCTTCTATTTATTCACGGACCTTGCTCTTCAGTCCTCCCTCCTTTCCTGAGATTCCCTCTGCAGATGCCCCACAGGTAAGGCCCTTGAGCATCTCCATCCATCCCCAGGGTGGCGTTTACTGATGGAGATCTAATTGTTTTGCTGAAATTCCTCAGGCTGGGCCAACACATACACTGTCCTCGAAACTTCCCAGAGAAATATGAGAAGCTCATTATGTGCCCACACAGCTGGAACCGTGCAGGTAATTGATAATTGTTTGATAAATAGACTTCTGTCCCCCATGGTCAGCTGGGGACTAAGCTGTGTTACCCATTGTTGGCAGCTTGAAATACGAGCAGCCATTTTTGCTGGGGAAATAACAAAGAAACTCTGTCATTTGGATAGCTTGTCAGCAATGTCTGACACTCATCCCAGCACTTAGGGATGACCCATCTTTGGGAAGAGATTGCATCTGGAAAAGAAATGAGGACCCTATTGCTTTCTGGTGAACTCTGAAAGTAAGTTACCTAGAGAGGAACTTACCTGTGCATCTGTGATGCCTGGGTGTCCTTGCAACAGGGTCGCACCTGTTTATGTGTTGATTTCTAGCTGGTCTTCTAAGTAAGTTCCAATGTATATTTTACAGATGAAGAAACTGGGGCCCAAAGAAGTAAAATGACTTGTTCAAGGACACAGGGATAGTAGGGAAGCCCATCTTCTGATGCTATACTCAGAGCTTGTGACACTACATAAGTTTGCCATTAATTTTCACGATCCCTGAATGTTCAGAGCCGTAGGTCCACATGTGCCCACCTGAGCATTTTATAAGTAAAAAGCTTAGACCCAAAGAGGAAGGGTGACTTGTCCAAGGCCAAACAGCTAATATTCTGATTCCAAAATCAGCCCTCTTTCTTCTGTGCCTCCCAGAGTCTGTTGAGGCAGTAGTTCAATTCCACCAAAACAAATTAGGCCTCTGTTAGGAATAAAACAGTAGATATGCCTAGACAAAGATGAACGAAAAAAAAACCAAAAACATTTCCCTTCAAGGATCTTGCATTCTGCTGCTAACGTGTGTGTGTGTGTGTGTGTGTGTGTGTGTGTGTGTGTGCAGTATGTAAATAGAAGAGTAAATACAAGGTCATTTGAAGAAGAGGGAGGCATCATGGAAGGCTTCCTGATGGAGCTGGTACCTTATTTGATCCTTGATGGAAAAAAAAAGACTCCAAAAGGTAAGAGAGAGGGCCTTCCAGGTATGTTAGACAGCTTATACCAGAGGTGGGGAACCTGTGGCCTTGAGGCCATGTGTGGCCTTCTAGGTTCTTGGGAGAAACCTTTTGACTGAGTCCAAGATTTACAGAACAAATCCTTTTATTGAGAGATTTGTTCTGTGAAGTTTGGATTCAGTCAACAGGCCAAACTAGAGGACCTAGGGGGGCACATGTGGCCTTGAGGCTGCAGGTTCCCCACCACTGGCCTATACAAGGCATAGAGAAGGGAGGTTGGTGTTCTAAATACAGAGAACACACAGCAGCCAATTTGACTAGAATGCAGAGTGTATGATTCAGAAGAATGAACCTGGAAGGGCAGACTACAATGAGACAGTGTAGGTCTTTAGGTAGCTTCAAGGTAAGTATTAATAGTCCTATCCTGAATGGGTCTGAGAGGTGAGCTGGGAGAATAAACTTTCAGAGACTGGATTAAAGTTCCAGTCTAGCAGTAAACATTGAACCTATGACCTGTGTCCAGCCCTGTGCTAGTCACAGTTCTGGGGAGGGGGAAAATGATAGAATGCGTAATGTCTGCTCTCCAGGAACTTAGGTTGATAGCTTCCAACCTCTGGCTAATTCCATTCAGTTCAATTCAAGAAGTACTTAGTTACTGCCATATCTATATCAGGCACTGTACTAAGTTCTGGGGATACAGAGACAAACAAAGTAATCCCTAACTAGAAGGGGTTTTACTCAATTTCTAGCCAAAATAATAATAAATTAATTAAAAAAAGAAAAGAAAAGTCAAACAAGTAAACAGAATTAATATCAACAAAAAACACAATTGGAAGTCAGGGATTGAGTTACAAGCAAACAAAGAAAATATTTTCCAAGGCTAGACCTGGATTAAATACACATTCAGAAAATCCTCTATTTCTTGGTAATCTCAACAAACAATGAGAAATCTTTTTTGTAATAATAGTTCGGAAATCCTGAAAAAACCCAATGTCTGGCACAGAGTAGTTGTGAAAGTAGTATGGCATAGGTGGAATTCTAGATCTGGACTCAAGAAGAGATGAGTTCGAATCTTTACCAAAATGCTTATTAGCTTTGTGACCCCAGGCAAATCCTTTAACCGTTCCAGGCTCAGTTTCCTCATTTATAAAGTGATAATGATACTAAGAGCTGATCGCACAAGGTTATTGTGTTGATCAAATTCATAAATTGATTTTTGAACCTTAAAGTGCATTATTAATATTATTATTGTTATTTAGCTTGTTGGCAGGGACTCCTCTGTCATCAGAACAGGATTTGGTGATCTTTTTTTTTTTAACATTATTTTCTCTCTTTATTTTTTACTTTAGATCACTCATTTCCACAAGATTTTGAGTTATAAATTTTCTCCACAATTTTCCCTACCCTCCACCCCAAAACAGCATTCCCACTGAATATCCCCTTCCCCAATCTTCTCTCTTCATTATCTTCCCCCATTCCCCCTTCCACTTTTCAGTAGGGCACGGTGTATCTCTATGCCCCAGTGCCTGTATGTCTCATTTCCCAGTTACATGTGAAATAATAATTATATATATATATATATATATATATATATATTTAAATATTTGATTTTAAAACTTTTAATTCCAGATTCCTTCCCTTCTTCCCTTGTTACCTACACTTCCTGGGAAGATAAGAAATTCAATATAGGTTGTACATGTGTAGCTATGCAAAACATTTCCATAGTGGATATATTGTGAGAGACTGACTATATTTCCCTCCATCTTATCCCACCCCCCCTCTTGTTCTATTCTCTACTTTGATGCTGTCCCTTTTCAAAAGTGGGTGCTTCCAACTTTCCTCCCCCCAGCCTGCCCTCCCTTCCATTATCCCCCATCTCTTCCCCTTCCCCTCTACTGTCTTGTAGGGTGAGATATCTTATTTATTGTGTATGTCATTCCCGCCCTAAGCCAAATTCAATGAGAATAAGGTTGACTCATTTCCTTTTGCCTTCCTGTTCTTCCCCTCCATTGTAACCATTTTCCCTTGTCTCTTCTGTATGAGATAATTTACCCCATTCTGTCTCTCCCCATCTCCTCTCATTATATTCCTCTTTCACCTCTTAATTTCACCTTTTAAGTATCTTCCCTTCCTATTAAATTAGTCCTCTGCCCTCTGTCTGTGCATTCCTCTAGACATATATACACACACTCACGTATGTATTCATATGACCATATATACACCTATATAGACATATATGCATATGTATTCATATTCACATATATACATATATGTGTACATACACATGTATATACATATATATATACACACACACCTGCACACACACACATTTCTATTCCCTTCAACTATTCTCATACTGAAAAAAGTTACATAGGTTATAATTATCGTTTTTCCATGTAGGAATATAAGTAGTTCAACTTTGATAAGTTCCTCATGTTTCTTTTCCCTGTTTACCTTCTCAGGCTTCTCTTGCTTATTGTATCTGAATGTCACATTTTCTATTCAACTCTGGTATTTTCATCAAGAATGCTTGAAAGTCCTCTATTCCACTGAATGACCATATGCTCCCCTGGAACATGATATTCAGTTTTCCTGGGTAGGTGATTCTTTGTTTAATCCTACCTCCTTTGACTTCCAGAATATCATATTCCAAGCCCTTCGATCCCTCAGTGTAGAAGCTGCCAGGTCCTGAATTATCCTGATTGTGTTTCCACAATATTGAAATTGTTTCTTCCTGACTGCTTGTAATATTTTCTCCTTGACCTGGGAATTCCGGAAACTGGCTATAATATTCCTAGGTGTTTTCTTTTTTGGGATCTTTTTCAGGAGGTGTTCAGTGGATTCTTTCAACCTCTATTTTGTCCTATGCTTTTAAAACATCAGGGCAGTTTTCCTTGAGAATTTCATGAAGGATGATTTCTAGGTTCTTTGTTTGATCATGGCTTTCAGGTAGTGCAATAATTTTTTACATTATCTCTCCTGGATCTATTTCCCAGGTCAGTGGTTTTCCCAATGAAATATTTTACATTGCCTTCTATTTTTTCATTTGTTTTGATTTGTGTAATAGTATCTTGATTTCTCATAAAGCCACTAGCTTCCATTTGCTCCAGTCTAATTCTGAAAGAATGCTTCTCTTCAGTGAGCTTTTGAGATTCTTTTTCTATCTGGCAAAATTTGGATTTTTAAGTCATTCTTCTTCTCATTGCCTTTTTACCCTCTTTTTGACATCTGAGTTAGTCTTTTTTTTAAGGTGTTATTTTCTTCAGTCAGACTGTTGACTCTCATTTCATAATTTTATTGCATTGTTCTCATTTCTCTTCCCAATTTTTCCTCTACTTCTTTTATTTTATTTTCAAAATCCTTTCTAAGCTCCTATATGGCCTGTAACCAGCTCATATTTTTCTTGGACACTTTTGGTGCAGGAGTTCTGACTTTGCTGTCTTCCTCCTGTTCTGTGCTTTGATCCTTTTTGTCCGGAAAATAGGAGTGTATATTTGGGTTTCTCTGTTTGCTTTGCTTTCTTTGCTTGCTCATGTTGCCACCAAATTGCTCGACTTTTGAGCCTTTTGCCACAGTAGAACTCTGCTACCAGAAAGGGGAGCTTTATCCCAAACTCTGGGGTTTTCTCAGCTGCTGGAGGTTATTAGTTGGGTGCCCTCTCTGAAGCCTCCACATGTTCTGGCAGACTGCTAACACACCTCAGGACCTCCACCCTAGAACTCGTTCCAGATCTAAGCAGGTTAGAACAACAGCAATTACCCCTCAGACTGGTTGCTTGTTGTAATGTAATGCCAAAAGCAAAGCAACTTCCCAAGGTTCAGAATACCAGCATAGGTGCTCTCCATTTTATTCAGTGACAAACCAAGAACAGAGAAGATCAAAATATGACATCATTCAAAATACAGCATTTACTAAGTGTGATTAAATAATC
>NW_027185697.1:6105601-6134238 GCF_028583685.1 Petaurus breviceps papuanus | reverse complement strand
TTCAACAACAGGACTGTCTTTCACCAGTGGACAAATCTGGCAAAACAACATCAAAACAGACAAAGTACCAGCAAAACAGCCGTGTCTCCTCAGTCCTTGGCAGTTCAGGGGGCAGGTCTTAAAAGTCCAGGGCAATTCAAAGTGGCCCCCAGCAATTCTCTCAGTCTCTCTCTGCCTCCACTAGGTGCTGCTTCCAAAAAGTTCTTCTGCCTCTCTCTTGTCTCTCCAAATCTAAGTCACCAGCTCCTCCCAGTTCAGGACTTTCTTTTCAAGTCAACAAGTCCATCCCACAGGTGGGATTAACAAGCTCTGGGTTTTAACACAATCAATTTGAAAACCAAGCCAATACAGGGGAATCTTTATATTCCATTACTCTCACATTTGTTCCCCCTACAATCTGCAGGCCTGGGGCACTGAAGCAGCCATGAGGCAGCAGCTGCATAACCATGGTGCCTCAGCCACTTCTTACCCTGGGGGCAAAGGCTGGATTTCACTCCTGAATTCCAGGTCCCAAAGTCCACATTGCACTGACCTCTCCCTTTGTCCTTAGCATCCATGTGTGGATAATTCTGGAAACTGCCACAGCTGCTTGTAATCTGAAGTCCCTCCAGCCGGTGGCTATTCAGGCCCATCCTGAGGCTAAAACCTCAGGCTCTCATAGGGCTGGGTTCGGCTCCCAGAGCACTGTGATGGCCGCTTGCTGCCGGCCTGCCAGGCTGTCCTCAGTGGGAGGTTACCTTCTCTGTGTCATTTTCTGGGTTCTGTAACTCCAGAGTTTGTCTAGAGTAATTTTTTCATGATTTGGAGGACATGGGAGCAGGAGCTGAATGGAAGTCCTATTTCTACTCTGCCATCTTGACTCCCCCCCCCCAGGATTTGGTAATCTTCAATAGACAATCTGTTGACTTAAAAAAAAAAACTGCATGATCTTTATGACTTATGATATTTAGGGACATAGTATCCATCGTCTGCAATTGAAGATAAGAATCTGCTCTGAATTTTATGATGTGTAAGAGTAATCTGGGTCCCTCAGTGGTTAAGTGATTTACCCAGGGCAACACAGTCAATTTGTGCCAACAATGGAATTCAAAACCAATTCTTCCCACCTCTGAGAATTGAGAATAACTCTGTCTTCACTATAGTACACTGTCTCTTAGTCACTGTTTAATGTGGTAGAAGAATGTATTCAGAAAAAATAAATAATTTTTAGAAAAGATCAAAATGAAAATAGTTTCTTGATCAGTCCTCAGGTAGCATAAACAATCAGTTATCCATGATCTTCTAATATTCAAGCTAAATCAGCATTAGTGGGGCTTTGGGGTTCCCATTCTTTTCTTGAGTAAAAACTACTTTACCTTTCTTCTTAGGGTTTGACATAATCCACTAGCATCCTTTTTCCATGTTAGTTCAGTGACGTGACTTGTGATATACCAAAGACTGAGGTAGAACCTGGGGTTGGGGCAGCAGGAACAGAATTCCCAGGCTGGGAACTTATAAAGTTTCATGAGCTACAGGGCTTGATCTGAGGGACTGAGAGAAAAACATCTCTTTCAGCTTCTGCTCATTCTTTTCTCCATCCTCAGCTGAACTTTCTCTCCCAATCTCTTGTAGAGGCCCGAGGAAATTACAAAGTTTTTCATATTGTTTGGACAATGGCTGATCTGAAACCAGAGGGACTTTCCCAGTGTTATTCATTAGGGCCACCTGAGGAAGCAATGAATTCACTGTTAATATCACAGATATCAAAGGAAGTCATGCTGAAGAGATAGCTATTTGGAGGTGTTGGCAGGAAATTAAATTTACTAAACAGCACTAGAGTCATGCTAGGATTATAGCACAGAGTGACAAAAGCAAGGAAATTGAACATTAAGCTTTCTAAGGCACCCTTCCCTCTTAGTATTTCCAGTGGGGATCATAGGAATGTGGAGTGCAAACTCTGCCTTTTGTCAGGAGATTAAATCTAGAATGCCCCCTGAACAGGGCTCAGTCCTTTTGTCGATCTCTGATCAAATGGATAGGACAAGTCCCACCAATAATTTACAGATAGTGTCATCTTCCCATAAATCCTTTAAAAAGGGTTCTCCCAAATGTACTAAAGCCCTGCATTTCACTATGGTTCTGTTCCAGGCATATTGGTGCAGTACTCAGGCTATCTTGCTGTAAATCTTTTTTCTTGTTTTATGATTATGATTTCTGCACACCAGCTCCCTATCACCTCTTTCATCACATTACTTTAGATTTAAAACTTGAAGTGCTCTAAAAGGCCAATTAATCAATAAACCAGCAAGAGTGTGTTTAATACCTACTATGTGTCAGGGATTGAGCTTAGCATTAAGGGCACTAAATAAAAAGAATGAAATAATCACTTTGTTGAATTAATAAAAGTGAGTGTATACCTATGTATATGCACATATTATATACATGTGTGTTGTATTTGAAGACTGTGGCATCAGGGAAATGATTATATGACTGACAGTTGAATTATTTGAGTGTGGAAGGGCTTTGCAAGGTCACCAGCCTCACTTTGTACTCCAGAGCCATATGGATCCAGTGACCAGATATTCATCAGGATGACTAGAGATGGCTCAGTATGAGACCCTGGCCCTTTTAGGCTAAGGCCTGTTCAGGTACTCATTTAGAGTGAGGTAAGGCCCATTCAGTCAATAGGCCTCTTTAAGAAGTGAGTCATGGGATGTCCCCTTTAATTAGGAAAAAAGAAAAAAAAATCAAGCTGGGAAGAGAAGACCCTCATGGTTGCTGTTCCAAAGAGAAACAGTTACCATAGGCTTTTACTCTAAGTCAGGAGGGTCCAAAATCCAACCATTAAGTGAGCTTTTGAGATTCTTTTTCCATCTGGCCAATTTGGCTTTTTAAGGCATTCTTTTCCTCACTGCCTTTTTAAGCCTCTTTTGCCATTTGAGTTAGTCTATTTTGTAAGGTGTTATTTTCTTCAGTCAGGTTGTTGACCCTCATTTCATAATTTTCTTGCATCGTTCTCATTTCTCTTCCCAATTTTTTCTCCACTTCTCTTATTTGATTTTCAAAATCCTTCTTAAGATCCTCTATGGCTGTACTGTAACACCAAGGAAAGGCAACTTCCCAAGGTTCAAAATACCAGCATAGGTGCTCTCCATTTTATTCAGTGACAAACCAAGAACAGAGAAGATCAAAACATGACATCATTCAAAATACAGCATTTACTAAGTGTGATTAAATAATCTCCAAGTACTACCCCACCCCAGGACCTTCCAATCATTCAATCAATTACAAAGTCCCTGTTCTAAATACAACTCCACCCCTAGGCTGTACCTTCATTTAGTCCACCACAAAGCCCCTCCTCTCAAACGGAGATTAGTTTCCAATCTAAGTAAAGTACATTCATTTGTTCAACCATAGAACACAAAAAGGTCAAAAGTCCCCCACCCCTGGATCACAATTGAATCTACCCCAGAGTTACATCAAGTTTAAGCACAGCACTTAATACCCAAATGGAGGTCTTTTCTTCTTCTTGACACAGGCAAGTTCTCAGCAATCTTAGTTCCTGGGGAGACAAGGCTCAGCAAGGCCATAAGATACTTTGCCAGTCCCTTCATTAATTCATCCTCTGTCTGTAGAACAGTCCTAGAACCCCTGAAAACATTAGCAAAACCCTCTCCCAGGACTTCTGTAAACATACAACAAGAAAATCCTTCTTCAGGGCTTCTGAACCAACAGAAAGGTTCCCAGACCTCTGCAACAACAGCACTGTCCTTCACCAGTGGACAGTATTCATTCTGTCTGCAGGACAGTCTCCAGACCCCTGCAACAACAGCACTGTCCTTCACCAGTGGACAGTATTCACTCTCTGTCTGCAGGACAGTCTCAGGGCTCCTTAACCAAAAGCCAGGTTCCAGGACTTCTTCAACAACAGGACTGTCTTTCACCAGTGGACAAATCTGGCAAAACATCAAAACAGACAGACAAAGTACCAGCAAAACAGCCATGTCTTCTCAGTCCTTGGCAGCTCAGGAGGCAGGTCTCAAAAGTCCAGGGCGATTCAAAATGTCCGCCAGCAATCCTTCTCAGTCTCTCTCTCTGCCTCCACGAGGTGCTGCTTCCAAAAATTTCTTCTGCCTCTCTCTTGTCTCTCCAAATCTACGTCACCAGCTCCTCCCAGCTCAGGACTTTCTTTTCACATCAACAAGTCCATCCCACAGGTGGGATTAACAAGCTCTGGGTTTTAACACAATCAATTTGAAAAACCAAGCCAATACAGGGGAATCTTTAATTGCCATTGCTATCACAATGGCCTGTAACTATCTCATATTTTTCTTGGAAGCTTTTGGTGCAAGAGTTCTGACTTCATTGTCCTCCACCTGTTCCATGCTTTAGTCTTTTTTGTCCCCCAAAAAGGAGTGTAAAGTTGGGTTGTTCTGTTTACTTTGCTTCCCTCCTTTGCTCATGTTGCCAGTCAATTACTTGACTTTTGGGCTTTTTGACACAGTAGGACCCTGCTACCAGGCAGGGGAGCTTCTTATCAAACCTGGGGTTTTCTCAGCTGCCAAAGGTATTAGTTGGGTTCCCTCTCTGAAGCCTCCACACACTCTGGCAAGCTGGTCGAACAACCCTAGGACCTCCAACATAGACTACAATCCATATCCAAGCAGATTAAAGCAAGAGTGATTAGCCCTCAGACTGGTTGCTTGATCCCCCTACAATCTGCAGGCCAGGAGCTGAAGCAGC
The DNA here is from genome assembly GCF_028583685.1 of Petaurus breviceps papuanus. NCBI lineage: Eukaryota > Metazoa > Chordata > Mammalia > Diprotodontia > Petauridae > Petaurus > Petaurus breviceps. The sequence continues at coordinate 6,129,516 of NW_027185697.1, read as the reverse complement.
CACGTGTGGCTGCAGCTGCAGGGCCCTGGCCCCTCAGCTGCTTCTTGCCCCAGGGGAAAAAGCTTATGCACTCCCATCTACTGGATCCCAAAGTCCACACTGCACTGACCTCTCACTGTCTTTAGCATCTGTGTGTTGATAATTGTGGAAATCTCCACAACTGCTGGTGAACTGAAGTCCCTCCACCTGGTGGCTAGTCAGGCCGCCTTGTGGATAAAACCTCGGCTTTGCTCGAGACTTGGTTCGACTCCCAAAGCTGGCCACTTCCTGCCAGCCTGCTGGGCTGTCCTCAGCAGGAGGTTAGCTTCTCTGTGTCATTTTGTTGGTTCTGTAGCTCCAAAGTTTGTTCAAAATCACCTTTTACATGAATTGGAGGAGGTGAGAGCCAGAGCCTTGCATAAGTCCTGTTTCTACTCCGACATTTTGACTCTATCCCCCATCCAGCCATTAAGTGGAACTTGATCAGGGACCTATTGAGGTCCAATCTATTGGATTCATATTGAATTGGGTTTAAGGTTTTGTGAAAGAAGAATAAGGGAGAGAAAAGAACGGAGAGAGAGAGAGAGAGAGAGAGAGAGAGAGAGAGAAAGGAAGGAAGGAAGGAAGGAAGGAAGAAAGAAAGAAAGAAAGAAAGAAAGAAAGAAAGAAAGAAAGAAAGAAAGAAAAGAAAAAGAAAATCTAGCCAGTAAACTCCAAGTTCAGTGGGCAGTTTCTGGCCATCAAAATTTACCTTCCTTTGGAGAGGAGAAAGAGGAGAAGGAGAGGGATAGAATGAGCTGAGTTATCCCAACTAGGTGAGTACCTATTGTGGCAGCTCGGTGTAATCAGAGGTTGTGTTTGCCCTTTGTTTTTGAAGAAGACTTCGGCATCAGGGAAATGATAATATGATTTGCATTTCCATATGTATGTGTATACATGATACATATGTGTGCAAATAGATAGTTGTTCTTTAGTTGTGTAAAATACTTCATGACCCCATTTGTTTGGACTTTTTGCAAAAATACTGGAGTGATTTGTCATTTTTCTCGTTCAACTCATTTTACAGATGAGGAAACTGAGACAAACAGGATTAAGAGACTTGCTCAGGGTCACACAACTACTAAAAAGTGTCTGAAGTCAGATTTGAATTCAGGAATATGAGTCTTCCTGACTTCAGTCCCAATGCTCTGTCCACTGCACCACCTAGATCTGTCTCTCTTTCTCTGTCTCTCTGTGTCTCTTTCTTTTTCTCTGTCTTTCCTCTCTCTCTCTCTCTCTCTCTCTCTCTCTCTCTGTCTCTCTCTCTCTCTCTCTCTCTGTCTCTCTCCCTCATAACACACATTCATCATATGTACACATATGTACATACACATATATGCATACACACACTCATAGACTTGGTTGAAGAAATCAGTCCTATTATCCTATTGTATATACAGTAAGCAATATTTTGACAAGGTAAAAACATATATTGATTAGTCAATCAATCAATAAATCAAAGACTTTAGGTAGGACAAAGTCTTCATTCAATTAGAGTGTGTTTAGTCTAGTTTAATAAACTTTTTTACACTCTATAGACTATCAATGAAATGATTGAAGAGTGTTCCAGCAAAATCTCTCTTGAGGAAACATGTGGGTTGAGGAAGGGAAAGGAAAGTTCTTTGTTTGAATCTTGGTCTTGGACAGATGTCCTTCTCCCTCTCCCCCTTTAATTGGTGGAGGACCTTGGAAGTGGGTAAAGATTTAGTGGATTTGGGACATTCTAACTTCCAGGATTTTCCTCCTGGAAAGTAAGGTGAGATGATAATTGAAGTCTTCCTAATTCTAAATCTGATGAATCATGATTATTTTCTCTGAAAATGATATCCGGTCAATTGATTTACATTAAAAGTGTTCTTCATATGGGAAAAAGATTGTGCTAATAGTTGAATCTGCTTAGTAAGATAAGTGAGTTAACATTAAGCAATTTAGATATCCTTGCCTGGTTTTCCTTTGACTACTGGCATGCACTGGGTATATGTGTTGCTGATAACAAAAGCATAACACTGTGATTGTAAACAGAGCTCACAGACCCACAGGTCCTTCAGACTTGCGATCTTCCCTTCCTCAGCTCAGCTGTCTTACCAGCTAAACTAACTAATGATTTTGTCTAAGAAAATGAAGAATTCTTGCCAAGAAAGCTGCTATCATTTACAAGAGATTGCTGTTGCTTGTCCCGCGTTCTTGAAGAGGACCATGACATCAGGAAGGTGATGCCATCACTTGCACATGGATCGGTTTAAGTGATAAAGGACAGTGTAAAGTCACCAGCGTTACTGTCTCCTTCCGAGGCATCACATTAAAAATTTTAAAATTGGTAAAGTTAATTGGGGTGTTATAATATTTATTGGCCCATGGTCATAAAAACCAGTTTCTTCCTTGTTCCTAAAGTCTGCCATGCTGCAGTGTGTGAACTCTAGAAAAAAGTGACTGTTTTCAATGTACTCTTGCCTACTTTTATTCATTCATCCATTCATTCATTCATTCATTTTTTGTTTATTCATTTATTTTTGATGACTGGAGAGTGTTGGACAACCCTTATATCAGATTTCATTCTTTTATCAGTACTAGGAGTTTCTAATTAAGATCTTAATGATCTGATATATAATGGAATAAAGAAAACCAGGAAAAGATTATCTTATTTTTTTTTTAAGCAAGAGCTAAAAGAATTATAAGCTCTAGAAAACCCACATATAGGAATGATCCCAGAGAGAAGATGATGTAAAATACCTCCATCCTCTTGGCAGAGAAGTGGGGGATGAAGGAAGACAAAATGTGTCAGACATTCATTGTCAGGATTTGTCATTGGCCCAGGTGTCATTTACCTTTTGCAAATTTGTTACAAGGGTTAGCTAGATTCCTAGTACGTGTGTGTAGAGGGAAGGAGATGGGGAAGGAGTAAAGCTCATCCAGAAATCACAGTGGAGTAAAAATAGAAGGCACTTGTGCACACACACACACATGTTCAGTTACATATGCAGATATTGTTTGTATATTTAATGCATACACATGTGTGTGTTTATATAAGTGAGACTGTCCCCATGTGGCAGTTGTTTTTTGTGGTTCAGTCTCAGTTGTGTTCAGATCTTCATGGTCTCATGGACCATAATACTCCAGTACTATCCATGGGGTTTTCTTCTCAAAGATACTGCAGTGATTTGCTGTCCCCACATGTGGCATGGCGCATCTTGATGTGTGGCTTTAAAGGACGCAAAGCAGTCATCTCTATCTTCTTCTCCCACCTGCTCTCCAAGGAAGACAAATTCTTGCCAGGAGTGGAGGCAGGAGAGAAACTAGCAAACTTGGCCACTCTGATCTCCTCAGAGAGATGAGATAACAGGATAAAATTATATCTTTTCAATATTATTGGTATACAGTATGTGATTTTCAGGTTTGAACTAAACTTCTGATTGCTGTTCAGTCTTGGGAAAAGGAAGATCCAAGCTTTTTATGCAAGGCTTGACTTTCTTTCCACCCAATTCCAGTTCCATAATAAACATACATAGCAAGTAGCAAAGAAACTCATTTATCTATGTCAATGGCAAAATGGGAAGCAGAGAAAGTATATAATGGAGAATATATAGCAAACAAAACAGAGCAGAGACCCTCTCCCATTGAGAGCGAGTTAACAACTCAACTAGGAAGGACAGTTCCAGATCTTACCCAAAGAAAAAAATTCCCTGAAGTTTCTAGTGTAATCATCTGGGGATAGTGATATGATAGACAATACTAGCTGCTTTCATCAGCTTCTTCCCAGAGTCTTACTCTCCTTTTAACAGCCTCAAGTGGGGTTGGTATTATCCATCTTCTCTCAGAGTTGGAAGCCAGAAACACACCACACAGCTACTGAAAGACAGACATTGAAAAAGTCTGAAGCTCTCCTGTATCCTGTTCTTAACTACTCCTACACCTCACATAGGTGCAGGTCCGTGATAACTACCAATGAAGAGACAGGCTTATACCAATAGACTTTGGACCTTAAGTTGCATATACATATAAGCGGTTTTCATTTCTTCATTGGAACACTGGTGGGGGGGAGGGAAGAAAAAAAATGAATAAAAGAAATTTACATGATAACTTTATTATATATTAAAAAGGAATTGTAAGTTGTATATAATAGATTTGCAGTTTCACATGCAATCATTTTTATTATACTGTTATTGAATTGCTTGTTTCATTACACAAATTAAAACTAAATAAAAAAGCAAACTACATACATATGAATATGTGCACATAAAATGTGTATAGATAGAAATCTGTAGATCTATATCTATGAGATCTAAATTCATATATCTATAGATATCTCTCACACATTCACATGTATATTGATATGAATAGATAAAGAGACAGAGATACAAAGAGGGCAAAGAGGGAGAGAGATAAGAGGAATAAGGAGAAGGAGGGGGAGAAGGAAGAGGAGAGAGAGAGGGGAGAGAGAGAGAGAGAGAGAGAGAGAGAGAGAGAGAGAGAGAGAGAGAGAGAGAATGAGAATGAGAATGAGAATGTTTGTCAGACCAGGGGCTTGTTTTGCAAAATGTCTGTTGCTTTTGGCAACTTCTTGTTTTATCTGAGAACTAAAGTATTCATGTGTGCCGAAGGGTGAGCTTTAAAATACCCCTTTTATTTTATTCCTTTCTCAACTCCTCCCTCTAATTTACAGGAAATAAAAACTGTGTTTATTGGCAGTAAACCTTTTTCTTCTTTTTTTGCCTTCCAACATAAAGGCAGCACCATCCTTTAGAGAAGAGGCTTACTGTACGTGCTCTTCCCAAACGAGACCTGGTTAATTATGTGTTATTTACGTGTTATTCACCTGCCTCCCAGTGTAGGGTGGACTTTTGATTGGTACTTGTCCAAGGAGAAAATTGCTTGATAGCTGTAGCTGGGCTATCAGGATTTATAGCAGGAAGGTGATTATCTCTGTTAATTTGGGGGGATTTAAACAAAGGGGGGAGGAAGCCTTTTTACTAACAAGCAAATAAGGGACAAAAACACCTGTGTCCCTTGCCAGCAGCTCTCAGTGTTGATGGAATAATTACTATTTAGACCATGTCAGGTTGCTTTCATAATTGAGCAGTCTGTGGTCTACAGATACAAATGTCAGGGCTACAGAATAAGGGTGGGAGTACCCAGCTGTTGTGTCTTTTGGGGGAGGCCAAGAAAATACCCCCAAACCTTGATTTGGCAACATTTGAGGTGTTCCTCATTTTGATGTTTATTATATTAGTGGAGCCCCAGCAATGAGAAAAGAAAAAAAATGATAATTTTCCTCCTGTCCTTTCCCTTACCTCTACCAACTTGGTTAATTTTGAGGTTGTTAATAGAAAAAAAAATTTGATTTAGGAGTTGTTTGCTTCTTTTTTTTTTTTCTAATACATAAGGGTTTCCTTTCACCAAGCTTGGATGCATTATTTCATATCTGGAATTAGCCTAACAGCTGGTTTCTGCTCACCCTCTTAGACGTCCATGTGTCTTTTCTTTAAAGAAATATTAGTTACTAGACATCTGCATTTGCTCTAGGCAGACATTCTGCTCTCAGGTGCAACCTGGCATGTCAAATTCCTGCTGTTAATTTTCAGAAGCTCACTCCCAAGGAGAGTGTTATTGAGATGAGTTTGAGGTTATTAAAAAAAAAAAAGTTGATGACAACTTCCTTCTCATAGTGAGTAGAGAATAAAGAGATAGGGTGGCCTGCTCATGGGATCACTGCAGGATATATGCAGTTGGAAGGGACCTTAGAGGTCCCTGAGTCAAATTTCCCCATTTTACAGATGAGGAAATTGAGGCACAAAGACATTTAGTGACGTGCCTAAATTTATACAGTTAGTAAGTGACAGCTAAGATTATTACTATTATCCTACTAGTAATAATAACAATAACAACAGCCATAGCTAGCATTTACAGAACACTCTAAGGTTCGCAGTATGCTTTTCATATGTTCGTTTAAATCATCCTTACAGCAACCCTGTGAGGTACGTACTGTCGTTACCCTGTTTTTCAGAGGTTTAGACAGGTTAAGGGACTTCTCTGAGGCTGCGCTGCTAGCAGATGTCAGTAGAGGAATTGGAACACCTGTCTACCTGACACCAAGTCTGGCATTCTTTCCACTCTGCCACAAACTCAGGTCCTATATCTCAAAATTCAGTACCATTCCCATTAGACTACAGTCAAGGTATACAAATACACACACATTTACATGAATATTACAGTAATATTATTATTCACATATACATTCAGGTACATATATATATTATATACTAATACATAACATACATTTATATACAGTAATGTATGTATATGTAATGTACCATATAATATACTTCATAATATAGTTATATACTATCATATACAGGCATATATATAATATGTATGTACATTCATATATACAGTATATATACACAAACATGATAGCATATACATACATAAATGCACCAACATGCATATTTGAGTTGTAACTATATATCTATCCCTTATGTTTAAGGAAAGATGGCTGTACCCCATCAAGGGTTCTTGATGTCTTCACTGAGAGAAACTGGGGACTAAACTCTAGACTTAAGAATCAGAAGACCTGGGTTAGAATCCTAGCATAAAATCATTGACTAATAAATGCTTATTAACTGACTGGCTCTGCTGCTTCCTAGTTGGCCAAAGGAAAAGGACCAGAGACACAGATGTTAGACATTTTATTTCTTGGGGTCTCTGGAATAGGTTTTGTACTCTCATGTGTATATAGGTGTCTGGTGAGTTAAGAACAAGGAGGTAGAGTGGTCCAGAGGAATAAGTAATGAATTTTGTATCAGAGGATTTGGGTTCAAATCCAGCAATTGTCACTTACATTTGTGATCTACTTCTGCACTTGGCAGGCACCATATAGTAGACTTTATTTTCATGTATAGGTTAGATTAGATGACTGTTAAAAGCCCTTCTAATTCTCTACTTCTATGTTTCTGTGAATTTGCTTCTCTTTTTCTTTCATCCCTTTCCTTATATGTAAAATGTGGGACAGGAATTATAAGGTTCTTTTCAGTTTTAAATTTCTGATCCTACAGCAACGTACCCTCAAATACACACACACACACACACACAGCAGATTAATTAGCAAAGCAAAGCAAAGACTGAATTTAGGAATAGAAGTTCCTTTTCTTTACCCCTTCCTCAAAACTCTTCTGTTCCTCATATCCTTCTGGAAAATAAATAGAATTATTTCTCAAATAAACGCAAAGAACTTTTCTGAGCTAAGTCAAGAATCTCTGGTTTTATGGATGTGAACAGTCCCTTCACTGACACAGATGGAAGCCCCTCTGTTCTTTATTTTAGGCCATCTTCAAAAGTTGCTATGACTGCACTAAAATAAATTAAAAATAAAAAGGTATTCAGTGGCCAACTTTCTTGTAATGAGCTTCTCCACATGTGACTAGTTTGGTTATGACTACATACTGTCTGTTCCCTGAATTTGAACACAGACCTTCCTAACTCTAAACTGAGTACAGATTTAGGCCCAACTGCCTTGTCTCTTGGATAAGTATCCTACATACAGTATGAAGGGCTAGAGGGGTCAAGGCAAGATCCAATGAAAATACTTTAGGTCAGTTCGAAGAGTGAGAGATACCTTTCCCTTTGAAGAAGGTAACAGATGGATTTCTGGAGCTGGAGGAAGTAATTAAGAATCTTATCTAAGTCACCTCCTAATAGATTGCTGCCTTCAAAATGCAGTAGAAGTCAACAAAAAAAAAATCAAAACAATGATTCTTTAGATTGTGACAAATATCTCTTAAGCACCTATTTATGGACAACAAAAAGGCAGAAGAGATGCTCACTTTTAACCTTTCTTGCCTTTTCTCTACCAAAGAGACAATCCTCTGTACTGGAAATAATGTAGCAAAAATGACACAGAGAGGGTTGATGCTCAAGATAACTAGAGCTAAAGCAAGAGCCAGCTAAACTTGCTGAATTCAGGTCGACTGGTCCAGATAGACTATACCAGTGGAATTAGAGAGCACCAGGTGTTTGAGTCATCATCTGCCAGTGATATTTGAAGGATTATGTAAAGTATAAAAGGGATCACAAGACTGTAGAATGTAGAGAATGTAGAGAATGTAGAGTGAAGGGAAAAGAACTGTCTGCCAAATCTAAGGCCGTGAATCTGACTTTGATTTCTGGGGCAGTTCTAGAAGGTATCATAGAAAGGGAAACAATGATTTCACTGTCAGCAGGGCTTCATCTGGATAGGTCAAGGCAGCTTAATTACATTTCCTCTTATTAGCTGTGTTTACTAAATTGGTAGGTAGTTATGTGTTGCAGTGGTTAGAGTGCTAGGCCTGAAGTAAGGAAGACTCATCTTCCTGAGTTTAAATCTTACTAGCTGTGTGACCCAGGACAAGTCACTTAACCCTGTTTGTCCCAAGTTTCCTCCTCCAGAAAATGAGCTGGAGAAGGAGATGGCCATTTCCTTCTCCAGCTCATAGATGAGGAAAATGCTGTAGAAATAGCTTACTATTCTCCATTCTACCATACTCCTGCACTATACTCTTATGAAGCATTTTCTTATCCTATTCTTTTGGAGAAGAGGCAGAAATTCGGACTACTGAATTGTATTTAATGAATTTAAAATTGGTTAGATTGATGGAGTCAAAGAATAATTGTTTATGGGTCATTGTCATTGTGGCAGGAGGTCTCCAGTAGAGTACCCCAGGGATCTGTCTTTGGCCCTTTTAAGTTTAGGACTCTTACATATGAATTAAATAAAAACTTAGCAAGTTTGTATATTTGAAAATCTGGAAAAATAGGTATATATTGGATGCCAGAGTCAGAATCCAAAAAATTTTGAGAGGCTAGGACACTGAACTGAATTTATCTAATAAACTGAATTTCACTGGGGATAAATGTTTTAAGGAGGAAAAAAACAATAAGCCCCATGAATAGCACATGGGAACAGCATTACAAGCTCATCAGTATTTGAACTGCTTTAAGAAAGGCCTACCTGCCCGGAACAAGGAGGGGATGTTCACATTCCTCTAGATTTTATCCTGGTCAGGCCTCATTTGTCACGTTCCGTTCTGGTCGGCACAGTTTAGGACATATGTTCATTGGAGAGCTTTCAGAGAAAGAAAACCAAGGCAGTGAAAAGCCTGGAGTCCTTGTCATTTGAACATCAGTCAAAGGAACTGGGCATGTTTAGCCCAGAGAATAGAAAACTCAGAGGTGTGGGAGCAGGGGCTGTTATTGTATCTGTCATCAAGTATTTGAATGACTGTCATGTAGAACAAAGATCTGACTTATTTTGTGTGGCCCCAGAAGGGAGAGCCAGGATAAACTGGTTGAATTTTCAAAGAGGATAATTTTGGCTTTGTTTGAAGGGAAAAGCAAACAGACAGACAACACCTGCCTAACTTCCTACCTATACAAAACAAGAGCTGGATATGGGGAGAAGTTGTAGAAACTTCTTCCTTGGACCAAGTCATGCATATAGAAAGCATCATTACCAGGATCTGAATCCTGGTGCCATATCTTTCATCAAATCACATTACTCCTAACATATTGAGTTTGAGAAAGTAATGGGCCATCTTTCCCATTGTCCTTTACACTCATGTCATCGTTCAATCATTTCAGTCATAGCAGTCTCTTCATGACCCATTTGGATTTTCTTGGCAAAGATATTGGAGTGGTTTGCCATTTCCTAGAGGAGGAAAATGAGGTAAACAGTATTAAGGGTTTACAGGGTCAGCTGATAAGTGTCTGAGACCAGATTTGAACTCAGGGAGATGAGTCTTCCTGACTTCAGGTCTATCCACAGTACTAACTAGCTGCCCACTTTCCAGTCATACAAAGGATTAATTCCATGGCCATGATGTGTCCTTGAAGGAGAAAATTTCTATATATTAGAGTAGAGGGATTCCTCAGACCCTAATAAATACATTGTCATGCAGTGCGACATTAATTTACATTTTATAGGAATCAGTTCCCATTTAGAATTTACTATGTAGAATTCTATTTACATCTTACAATTTGATGGATATCACTTTAGCCAGTCTTAGGAAGAAATTCAATTCACATATATCGAAACAGAATAGGTCAATTGCTTATCCTGTTGTGGATCTTACCTAACTTTATTCAAGTTCAAGGCATTCCCTAATGTCAATCTGGAACCCAGCTTTAGAGTGGAATAATTATAAAACATAGCGATAGTACTCTGCAAAATAACAGACAGAAGGGACAAAAACAAATGCAGATCCAATCAGATCACATAAAGGTCAGATAAACTTCTTTGGGGTTCAAACATTAAGTAGTCCTTTGTGGGAAAGATAATTCAAATCCTGTCACCAGAATGAGGGGCTGGGCTGTCATTTTATTTAGGAGCACCAGGAAAATTTCTCATAGCAATAATAATATTTAACATATGTCTAGTAATTAAAGGTTGTGAAGAACTTTATCTTCATTGCTGCCCCTCCCAAAACTCTGTGAAATAGGTGCTATTGTTATCTGCAAATTACAAATGAGGAAATTGAGTCTTGGAGAGGATAAAATTTGAGGCAAGATTTGGATTCAGGTCTTCCAACTCCAAATCTAGAAAACCACAGTCAACTGTAGTGTATGAAAGGCAGTGGTTTTCAATGGGAAGAATTTTGAATTTGGAGTCAGAAGATTTGCGTTCAAATTTCAGCTCATCTTTTTTTTTTCTTTTCTGACCTTGAAAAATCATTTCACCTTTTTGTGGACCTCAGTTGCCTCTCCTGGAGAATGAGGAAGTATCTTCTGGACAACAATTTGAGATTATGCAAGAAAAGTCTCTGTTATTTTTACTCTTTGTTAAAAGAAAATCAGAGAGAGAAAAAGGCCAGGTTTTGCATTTTTTATATTCAACGTAGCACTTTTGTGCTAATAAAAACAAAACAAATCCTAACACAAACATGCAGACTAGAAATAGAATGGGTATTTATTGATTATGAAATGACTGATTCCTCCAGTTTGGGGTGTTTTCTCCTCTAAGACTACCTTTCTTTTCATCTAAAGCTACATTTCATTTAATCTGTATTTATCTCATATATTCTGGTTTCTCCATATGTTGTCTTCTCTATCAGGATGTAAACTTAAAGATAAGAACTGTTTTTGCTTTTTAATTGTATCTTCAACATTTAAACTTAATAATGTTTGTTGATTATCGAATGCAATGCAATAGTATGGTTCCATAAGACCCAGAAATATTACAGATTCTGAGAAATTTGGAAGGATGGATACGGATTGAAACTCTATGCACTGTGAAGTAAGCAGACATAGGAAAATGATGCATATGAGTGGAAAACCAGAAGGGAGCCAAAATCCAAGTTGTTGTCCAGACTTCAGTCCTATGTGACTCTTTGTGATCCTATGGACCATAGCACTCCAGGTCCTTTTATCCTCCACTGTCTCTCAAAGTGTGTCCAAGTTCCCATTTATTGTACCATGACACCCTCTTTCCATCTCACCCTTTGCCATACTCTTTTCTTCTTGTCTTTAAACTTTTCAAAATTCAGGGTCTTTTCCAATGGGACCCATCTTCTCATTGTGTCATCAAAGCATTTAAGTTTCAGCTTTGGTATTTGACCTCCCATGGAATAGCCTAATTTCATTTCATTAAGTATTGGCTGATTTAGTCTCCATGATGCCCCAGAGACTCACAAAATTCTTCTCCAGCACCACAATTCAAAAGTGTGGATTCTGTAATGTTCAGCTTTTCTTGTAGTCCAACTGGCACAATCATACATTGCTACTGGAAAACAAAACAAAACAATACAAAACCCCATAGCTTTAACTGTATGGACCATTTTCAGCAAGATGCTGTCCCAATTTTTTTAGTATGCCCTCCAGATTTGCCATAGTAAAATCTTGGTCCTTTCAAAGGACCAAGTGTCTTTCAATTTCATGACTAAGTATCTGCTGTTGAATCATAGTCCTGGAGAACAAATCATGAAGCATCACATCATGTTAGACACACTCACTGCATTGATTGGTTTTGTATAATCATTTGCAGTTGCTGTTGTTGCTATTATTGCTGTTGCAAGTGAGTGATCATTTCAGGGCAGGCTATGAGATCTGGAAATCATTTTGATATAAAAACAAGATGTGTCAAATAAAATTCAAGGGTTGGATAGTTAATGTCTCTTCCATCTTTCCTAAGTCTATGCAAATATTAATGCACCAAAGAATATTTATTGAGCACTCACTATGACTATAAAGCATTAAAACAATGCCTGCTCTCAAGAAGATAACATTCTAACAGGATAAGAAACTGAGAGGTGAAATGTACCCTAGTGGGTGCCTGGATGCCTTCATTTTAAGAATGAGGAAATAGAAGATCAGAGAAAGAAAGCACTTTGCCCAGGATCATACCAATAGTGTAAGAGCAGAGCTGGGATTTGAAGGCAGGTCCATCTGACTACAATCTAGTATACTTTCTGGTTCTTTACTATGTTTCTAAATCCTAGAATTCCCCCACAATAACTATTATAATTCTGGTTAATTTCAGGAAGCATACAGGAGATAAGCATACATGGGGCAAGAGGCTGATAGAATAGACATCTTTTAGGGCTTGGCCTTGCGAATACATTGGGATGAAGAATGACTCTCCTTTACTTCCTATCTCTGTAAACTTTGGAAAATTACTTACCTGAGTCTCAGTTTCTCCATCAATAAAATGAGTAGCTTAGAAACAATACTCATTCTTTTTTTTTTTTTTTTTGCCTTTTGGAGGGCAATTGGGGTTAAGTAACTTGCCCAAGGTTACACTGCTAGGTTTTGTGTGTGTGTGTGTGTGTGTGTGTGTGTGTGTGTGTGTGTGTGTGTTAGTTAAGTGTCTGAGGCTGGAACCGAACTCAGGTCCTCCTGACTCTGGGGCCAATGCTTTACTCACTGTGCTGTGCCACCTAGCCTCCCCTAACAATACTCATTCTTGAGAATGAGACATAATAACCAAAATAACATAACAGATCTCATGCATCAGTTAAATTCAGTCAACACTAAACACTTCTTGTGTTCAAGGTAGCATGTGGCAGTAGATCGGGTTCATATGAAGCCTCCAAGGCTTAATATTTGAATAACCTGGAGCAAATACCTCAACTTCCCTGGGCCTATTTCCTTACCTGTAAATGATGGGGTTGCATTAGATGACTTCTGAGGTCCTTTATAACATTATATTTGTGATCATATGATTCTATGATGAGATGATCTCTGAGAGCCTCCTGAGCCCTAAACATATGATCCTAGGATCTGACTTCCGCTACTAGGATTGTCTTATTGTTCCATACCTTCTAGGTGGCTTAGTGTATAGAGTGCTAGACCTGGAGTCAGGAAGACTTGATTTCAAATCTGTCCTCAGACACTTACTAACAGTGTGACCTTGGACAAGTCACTTAACTCTCTTTGCCCCAGTTTTCTCTACATAAAATGAGCTGGAGAGGAAAATGGCATTTTTTTTTCTTTACCAGGAAGACTCCAAGTGTGGTCACAAAGAGCAGAACACAACTGAAGAAAAACAACAGCAAAGTTTGCCAGGTAGCTCTAAAAAGCATTTGTCAGTCTTTGCCCACAAATATCCATTCCAACCCAAAATATTTTCTCATCAGTTAGTCATTGAGAATCATCTATAGAATCATTCCCACAAGCAGCTGCCCACTTGCGTTGTTTGCTATTTGTAAATCGATTTCATGTTGGAGGTTTTATCCAATGAAGATCCTCAAACATGGTTTCCTGGACCGATAGCCTATTCTGCATCTTGTGAATGAGAATAATGAATGAAAAGGTCAAACAGTCCATTTGTGCAATGGCATTTTTCAGATTTGGAGAGTCCACGATATTGCGACAGCTGGTATGGTGTGTGGCAGGGGAGCAAAATGAAGTCAAGGTTCTAACCTTTTGTTTTAATAAACACTTTCTCCCCTAAGAAAATTGAAACATTTTGTTCCTTAACTTAGAGCTAGGGAAAAATATCCAGAGGCATTTTCTAGTTTTGTGGAATTGCATTTTAATAAAATTTTAATAAAATCATAATCAATAGACATTCAGATACCCTGGATTATTTATCTACAATATAAGATTTTCAGACTCTTTCATAGAAATTTTGAGTCACATACAGATTGCTACAATTCCATGGAAATTTACATAATTTCTGCAGGTACTAGCTAGGGCTCTGTAGGACAATTAACAAAGAGAAGTTTATTTTTGTATTTTTAAGTATAATATGCTGATTTAAAAAAAAAAAACAAACAAGCTTATGTACATATTAAATTTCCATGGGGTTATTCTTTCTGAATTCAATTCCTTTTTATTTTTTTTTCTATCCAAATAGCATTTTCATTTTTACTCAATGTTGATACAGGCTTGAGTTGAAATGTAATTAAAGAACAGTTGACAACTCCTCTTGCCAATTAAAATAAACTACTTACGAAAGGCACAATGACAAAACATTACATAATATTCCAGCCTCACTCAAACAATGGTTATATAGAAGAGCAGAGTGCAGTATCTTTTGTATACTTTTGGAAATGTCCATAATTTTAGTGGTTGACTTGGGGGAAGCACAGGATCATAGGATTTGGAAATGGGGTAATGAACTAGGAAGTGCCCTAGAGACTAGGAAGCAAATTGTAAATGTTGTTGCTGAAAGCTCAATGTTTTTAATTTAATAATCTATTTCTTAAAGGTTTTCAAAGTGTTTTTGAAATATTGTCTAATTTGATCATTACAACAATTCTGGGAGGAGGGTACTATTATTACCTGCTTTTTTAGATGAAGAAACTGAGGAAGACAGAGGTTAAGTGACTTCCCCAGGGTCACACATATAGTTAAGTGTTTGAGATGGATTTCAAACTCAAATCTTTCTGACTCCAGGTATAGCCATAATAAGAAAAGTATTAAAAAAAGAGGGGGAAATATGTCTTCCCTCCCCAGCCTATACATTAGGGAATAGAAATATTTACACTATTTCATGAATGAGTAAAACTAAGGTACAGTGACTCAATTGAAACCATCCATCTGGTCTTGGAGGTGAGATATGAACCAGGTCTTTTGGCAGCAATTTAAATTCTCTTTTCACTATGGTATTCAATAGATAGGATGATGTTTCATAAGAACATAGTCCAAGAACTAAAAGGGACTGCAGAGATCATTTATTCCAACCCTGTCATTTTACAGATGAGGAAAGTGAGGCCCAATGAAGTGACTTGCCAACAGTCACACAGGTCATCAGAGATGGGATCTGAATGTTTGTTATTCTGACACTTTTGATGAATGAATAGATCCCTCAATGAATCCATATTCCTAAGGAAAATAAAATTATATAAAGATTTTCCAAATTCAAAAAATTTGGAAGTTCCCTGGTTGTTCTCTCTGTGCCAACTGCAGGCTTGATACCATTTTGAATAGCTTCAATGATCAGAATAGCATTTACACCCTAGGTCCCATTTTCTCTAAACAAGGGTTTTTTAAGGTAAAGAGAGAGGCATTTCTATATGAATCATTCGATGGCCAACCACTTTAAGTATGAATTTCACTTTCCCAACTGACATGGTCATTGACTAACAATGGATTTCTAAATGATTGTTCTTTAATGACTGGGAATCACCATTTGCATTTTTATTTTATTGTGCAGAATAAATGTGTGAGTAAGTTTTAGCACATAGATACTTCATAGATATCTGGCAGCCTCAAATTCTAGTTTCTTTTTTTCAACACCTAAGCTTTCTGTGAGGAAATTGTGTTTACAAGTAATCCTTTTCATTTTTCACCTTCTCTTGTTATTAAGGTACCTGTCAAAATGAGACAGTTGCTTTGGATAGGAAATTGTCCCCCAAATCTCTCAAATTTTCCTCTTTTTTGTTCAGTCTGAGTTGGTCAAAGATTTTGAATATTGACATCTAAAGCCCTTAAAAATTGGGCCACCACCTAGCCTTCTGAATTTATTTTGTATAATGTCACTCTTCATGAATTCTGTGTTTCAGCTGAAATGACTGTAAAGCCAAACATGAGCAGCTTTCCAGAGGACTAGTGCTGTGAACAGCTTTCAAGGTTCTGAATACACAGTATAGTGAACTCTTTATTCAGCAGTAAATTAGAGCAAATCCTTCACAGAAATCAAGGTACAGCATTCACAATGACATAATAATTTATCACTAAAGTGGTCACATATTTTTCACCAAAGCGGTCATCTAGTTTTAAACAAAGTACTATAATTTAGTAACACAATCATTTAGTAAATCCTTAATTCAATCACCTTAAGGAAGCTTGCCTCCTTAAGGGACACAAGTACAAAGGTCAGGGTTCTCCACCCCTAGGTCACAGTAAATTATGATCTTCTCAATCAATACACAGTATCCAAGTAGTCTTTCATCTTGACTGTAGACTGGCTCTCAGCTTCCATGGTTTCTCTTCCATTGTCCCAGCTCCTGCCTGAATCTACACAATTGTCACCCGAGTTCAAAGGCAGATAGCTCCCAGTTCCTTGTCCAGTTCGTTGTCTAGTTCATCGTGCAGTTACTTGTACAGTTCCCATTCCATATTGAAGCTCACAGTGTCCAGTACACCTCCAGTCTTTCACAGTTCCTGTTTCTGGGGAGACACATCTTAACAGAGGCAAAACAACATTCATGAACATTGCCAGCAACATCATCAATTCACTATGTGCCTGTGAAATCAAAACAGACCCACCAACAAGGTCTGAGAACTCAACACAAATCATCAGTATAGAAATCAACACAGACCCAGAAACAAGGTCCAAGAAGTCAGCACAAATCATCAGTAAAGTCCCAGGACCTCTGAATCCCTCCTCCTTGACTTATGTAAACATACAACCAGAAAATTCTCTTTCAGGGCTTCCAGTAAGGTCCCGGGTTTCTGTACAAAGTATCACAAACAAACATCAACACAGACAGAACAGCAGAGTGCCAGCATACCACCAGTTTTCTCCTTCTTGACTGCCACCACAAGAGTTCCCTTCTCAGTTCTAACTCTCCAGCCCGGGCCTCTGTTTATATATGGACGTTAGCTCTTCCCCTTCCTGTTGCAGGAATTCACTAGTTCTAGGGTTCACATGTTCTGTTTCCTAACAGACTTGATACAAGTCTCAAAAGAAACTTAAACTGAAACAAGGTGTTAATTCAATAACTGAAACAAGGTGTGAACTGTTTTTTGCTTGCCATCACACTGACATATTAGCTGTTCCCCAAACCTAATATCACTATGGTCCATCTCTTTGCCTTCGCAGAGACTGTCCCTGATGCATGGAACATATGTCCTGCACAGCTCTGACTCTCAGAATCCAGAGCTTGTTTGACGGGTCAGTGTAGTTGCCACCTACTTTTGGAGGGTTTTCCTGGATCACAAGTGATGGGTCCTCTCTCCCTCCCCTGTTTAATTTTTCTTTGCTAATTATTTCCTTTGATTATAGCACCTGCTTTCCTTAGCCCCAGGCTCACAACTTCAGCATCATTCGAGATTCCTCCCTCTCTCTCACCTCTCATCTCAATTCTATTGCCAAGCCTTGTTGGTTCTAATTCTAGAATAGCTCTCAGATTTGTACACTTCTTTCTAATCACAACAATGTCACCCCCGTATATACTCTCATTGTACCTCATTTGAGGCATTGCAAGGGCCTCCTAATTTGGCTCCCTACCTCAAGACTCTGCTCGCCAATCTATGATATTCCTAAAGCCTATCTCTTGCCATATCACTTGAGTATTCCCCTATCCCTTTTAGGGCAGGTCTTCTAACACTGGGGTCTGTGAACATATGTGCATGCAAAATACATATACACAATGGCAATATGTGCATGTGTATGCAAACATGTATGCATAATGTATGAATATACATACATATATGTGTATGTAGATTTTAATATAATTATACTTCAATATATTTGTTTAGCTATGTGGTTTTTTAAAATGTATTAGAAAATGTTATTCTGAGAAGTGTTTCATGGATTTTATCAGCTTGCCAATGGGGCCCATGCCATGCACAAGGTTAGGAATTCCTGCTCTAAATGAAAATGCCAACTCCCATATTTGGCATTTGCAGTCCTTTACAGTCTTCCTCCAACCTACCTTTCTTGGCTTGTAGCACTTTGATATTCTTCTTACCCTCTATATTCCAGTCAAACAACCTCAGTTCCACATAGACAGTTTTCCATTTTCAGTTTTCGTGACTTTTCACTTACAGGAATACACTCCTCAGACTCAGAATTTCTACTTTCTTTTAATGTTCACCTCAAGTGACAATTCTAATAAGAGGCCCTCCCAATCCTCTTAAGAGTGAATATATCCCCCCCCCCCCCCAAAAAAAAAAAAAAAAAAGAAAAGGATCACAGAGTGAGAGCCAAAGGGGCTTTACAAGTTATCTGGGCAACTCCCATTTTACAGATAAGAAAACTGAGGACTAGAGAGGTCAAGGAACTGGACCAAGATCACACATGTAGAAGGTAAAAGAGGGAGGATTTGAACCCACATCCTTGTTTAAAAATCCAGTCTCTTTCTGGAGAGTTTTCTAATTTCTTTGTATTTGTTTTGTATTGTCTTAACCATGTACATTGTTGTCCATCCAAGGTTGAACTGAAGGTCCTTCAAGGAAGGAACTTACACATTTGTCTTTGGATCTTCGACACATAGACCAATGCCTTACTGAGAGTAGGCGCCTAATAAAAGCTTGTTGAGAATGAATGGGTGGATAAATAAATGCCCCCAAAAGGTAAACATGGGTTCCTCATTAGCTTCTTAAAGGAGAGAATTATCTTTTGCCTCTTTATGTATCCCCAGTCTTTAGCACATTTCTGGGCACATATTACATGCTTAGCGGACATAAATTGATTGATCAGTTTCAGAATTCTATAGCTTCTCCCTTACCAGGCTCCCCGATTGTAATTCAGGTACCATTCCATTGCAGTCCCTTTCCTGCAATATCGATATCAGTTTATAAAAGTATGATCCGTGCTCACTGACCCCAGATAACTAAATAAATCCCAGTTTGTGGTCACACAAATAATCGCTAGTTCGTAACACACCAATACATGCTGAGGCCAGAGAGGAGGAATGCAAAAGAAACCAACCATTAAATCCACATATCGTTGTGGAATAAAAGGAGGGAGGATCACCCCTGCTCTCCCCCTCTCCCCAGCCCCTGCCTCTGACAACTATACATTATTCATGTTCCCTGGTGGATGCCTTGGTTTTCTTTCCTTTCCTTTACTGAGGGTTTTTTTAGAAAGTTGTTTATAGGGCTTAAAGGAACAAACTGCAGGATAAGAGGTGTTCAAGGACCACATCTGCATGAATCTGTTTTCAGGGCATCTGATGGCCCTTGGGATGGGCAAGGAAGAGGAGGGAGACAAGGCTAGAGAAAGAAGAGAATCTTTGTAGTAGACTTCTTTGCCCATTCTTTATCACGTGCATTTTTTTCAGCTCAGTTCAAATGAGCATTAAATATACTGCTTTGCAAAGAGAAGTGGATGCAATCCCCAGGATGATAAAAAAAAATGTGTTTGATAGAAAAAAAGTAAAAAAGCAAAAACTATAACAAAAGCCCAGCTCATTTTAATGATTGGCAATCAGAAACAGGATATGCAAACCTACATTATGGCCAAAGACGTTCCAGTGTATCTAAACACAATTGAAGAATGCATAAAGTGCTTCAGAGGTGCCTTGCCCACAGAGATACACATTTCTTTTCCCTGGCGATCATTGCCTGCCCAAGTCTTAACCCCAGATTTCTGGAAATCACAATAATGGCCTAGTGATTGTTCAGGAACTATACTAGACAAGGCAGTTCTGGTATTTAAATGCCTCCTTTACTTGTTTGTGAAAAGTAGATGTTGCCTTTGAATATTTCTGGAATATTTTAAGAGAAATAGGATGAAATGAAACCGTTGGTGTTGCCCGTGGCTGCAGCTATCACTGCCTGCACTTAAAACTTTTTAATTGGGCAATCAGCCCAAAACATATTTCTAAAGTGGGGGACACAAAAGTCTAAAAACTGCATGATTTTCCCCTGAAACACTGACAATGTTGCTTCTTTTTTCATCATCATCAAGATCTTATTATGATTACAATCATTTCTATTTTGCTTATAGCTTTTTAAGGCTTGACAAGGTGCTTTCATTGTCACAACCTTAGGAAATGTGTAGCACAAATAATATTATTCACATTTTAAACATGAGTTCACTGAGGCTCAGAGAGATCAAATGCCTTACCCAGGAAAAGGGCCATCTCACAATTTTTACAAATTGAATGGTACAAAGTACACCCACAGGGAGCAGGAAATTATCCCCTAGGTCAAACTTTTAAATGACCTGATACTGTCTCTTCCAAGGATAAAGACTCTGATGGGTGGGCTTAGTGAAGAGAAAAGAGTAGCTTACATATGCTGCAGTAGGTAAGAAGATGATGTGGCTTCTTATTTTAACTGTTTTTTGTGCTTTTTATTTTTTTTGGAGAGCAATTGGGGTTAAATGACTTGCCCAAGGTCACAGGCTAGTTTTTGTGTTAAGTGTCTGAGGCCGGATTTGAAATCAGGTCCTCCTGACTCCGGGGCTGCTGCTCTATTCACTGCACTTAACTATTTTTTTTTTAATAAAGCAGATGTTACACTCTAGTGTTCCTTTGCTATTAAAGGGCTATAAGAACTTTGAATATCTCCTAATGATGCCATAGAAGGAATCTCCACTAGCCCTTCCTTAGTCTCTCTTCAGCACCATGCAGCTATTGAGTATCAGAGCCAGGAACCTAACCCAGGTGTCTAGACTAAATTCTAGGATTCAGTTAACTGGACCACAGAGCATTTTATGGTCAGGATGGGTGATTAACATGGTTCAAAAATTGTAGTCTAAGGACGCAACTTAGCAGGTAGGGGTGGGTTATTGTTATTGCTGCTAGTTGTTCATTCTCAGAGGGGACCAATGCTATCTTGACTGGCAAGTGGGTTGGATTTAAGTGAAGAAGGGCTGGCTGTGCAAAGACATCAGGCTCCTTCTGTCCTCCAGAATCATCAGAGTCCATTGGCAAGACATAGGTTAAGACAACTGAAAATGGCCCAGGATGCAGTGGAAGATCTTGACCTTTTTGAGCTAAGGTCTTTCTCATGTCCCAGTTTATCTGAGCCAACACCCATTCAGTAGTTAAAAGTTGGGTAACAACTGAGGTAAAAGATGACTTACTTTGCCTTCAAAAAAGAATCAATCAAGGAGGGGAAGACCCTAAATGTTTATGGGTTCTTTAAAAAAAAAATTAGCAGAGTCCTTGTCTATGGAAGTCCATTCAGAGCCACAGTATATGAACACCAGCCACATCATCACATCATAGATATGTACTTCAGAGGCCATCTAGACCAAGACTTCCATTTTATAGATAAGGAAACTAACCAACTTATACAAGGTCACACAGCTACTAAGTGTTAGAGATAGAATTTCTTGGTAGCTTTTTTAGAAAAAAATTACCTAGAGGAGTTAGATTCAGAGGCAGGAGGGTCTCAAAGATAATTGGGATATGTGCTAGGTTGAAATTCTTTCACCTTTGTAGTTTACATGTATGCGCATTGGTGGGGGGCGCACTGAGTAAATCGGTTATGTAGATAATATAAAGGGATCATAGAATTTATAGCTGCAAAGCAGCTTAAAAATATCCTTTATGATATTGACATCTGGCCCATACTTTTAGGATTTGGATACCGAGGTATCATACAAACGGTATGGTTATCTCAGGCCCCACAGCTAATAAGTAATGTAAATGAAATTCAAATCTAGGATCTGATTTCAAATCCAATAGACTTTAAGCTTCATTTTGTTGCTTAACTTACTTGAGAGAGCCAACTGTTTCAGAACATTTATCAAGCATTTGCTTGCATTGAAGTAAATACCAGGCTGAAAACTGAAATGCTAATTAAAATGTATGATTGCTTCACTGGCTATATTTGTAACCCCAGCTCTTTGAGTAGTGCCTGGTAAACAGTAAGGATTTAATAAGTGCTTGCTGATTGATTGGATGTAAGGACAGTGTGGTCTACTGGATAGAGATGTGAATTTGGAATAAGGAAAGACTGAATTCAAATACTCTTTCTCATCCTTACTAGTCATATGACCCTGAGAAAACCACTTGTGCTTTGCTTTTTTTTTTCACATTTCAATTTATTTATTTTAGTTTGCAACATTCACTTCCACAAGATTTTGAGTTCCAAATTTTCTCCCTATCTTTCCCCTTCCCCCACCTGATGACTTCATGTGTTCTGATTACCCCTTCCTCAAAGCTGCCCTCCCTTTTACCCCCCCCTTCTCTTATTCCCTTCCCCTGCTATTTTCCTATAGGGTAAGCTAGATTTCTATACCTCATTGCCTGTGTATCTTATTTCCCAGTTGCACGTAAAAACAATTTTTAACATTCATTTTTTAAAACTTTGAGTTCCAAATTCTGTCTCTTCTTCCTTCCCCACCCACCCTCACTGAGAAGGCAAGCAATTCAGTATAGGCTATACATGTTTATTCATGCAAACCACTTCCATAATAGTCATATTGTGAAAGACTAACTATATTTCCCTCCATCCTATCCATTCTCCAATTTATTCTGTTCTCTACTTTGACCCTGTCCCTCCTCAAAAGTGTTTCTATCTGATTACCCCCTCCCCCAATCTACCTTCCCTTCTGTCACTCCCTTCCCCACATCCCCTTCCTCCCTACTTTCCTGTAGGGCAAGATTGATTTCCATATCCAACTGAGTAGGTATGTTATACCCTCCTTAAACCAAATCAGATGAGCATAATCCCTCTTACCTCCCACCTCTTCCCCCCTACAGTAAAAGCTTTTTCCAGTTGTGCTTTTCTGAGTCTTAGTTTCTTCATGAGTAAAATCAGGATAATAGTAGCCATAGCATTAGAAACAATCCATCAATACACATTGATCAAAAACTATTATTTATCAGATGATATGTTAACAGCTGGGAATATAAAGCATGGAGTAGACGGATGAAAAGTCTGAAATATTTAATTTCAAGTCCCATATCTAACACATACTAGTTCTGAGAGAGAGTCATGACCTCTCAATTGTCTGGGCATCTCTCCAAGATTATTCCTTTTAGAGAAGGTGTTACCGAATTAGTAGAGCGAATTCCTCTCCAGTGCTTCCCTACATTGATGAAACCTCAAATTTTGTTGGGGACATGGTGGACCTTGAAAGTGACTGGAATGTGTTTTTAAAAAATATTTTACAATGATTGCTAATTTGACTGATTCTCTCATTCCTACCCCAACCACTGGGATTAGATAGTGAGTTTTTCCTGTATCTGTTTCACATAGTTTATATAAGAATGCTTAAAAATATGAACATTAATTGCCCCATATGTTAGTGGCCATATCAGTCTGATGGTTTTTGTAGGGAAATGTATTTTCCTCTCACATACTGCTACATTGATTGAATTGTGCTTACTATACCTTTGCCATAAGGAGCCATTAGGTTCACAGATAAACCTGTTCTTCTCAGGCCTGACACATTGAGAACAGATAGACAGGATGACTAGGAAGGCGCTTCTTGCTTGCAGATCTGATGTTTGTGTATATAGCTCTGGGTAGCTTTCTCTGTACTGTCATTTTAAGATCACAAAGAACATATGTTTACCTCATAAAAGTGCCTTCTGAACTAGCTAGATAATGCCCAGATCTGGAAACTACAGATGAAGGTAACACTATTGAAAGGGGCCAGAGAGGTACCTCACTTATTAGAATGAGAACCTTTTGAGAGCAGAAATGATCTCAATTTTGTATTTGTATACCAATGCTTAGTTCCGTACTTTGTATATAATAAGCAATTAAGATATACCTTATTCACTCACTCCATTCATTCATTCATTCATCCATTCATTCATTCATTCATTCATTCATTCATTCATTCATTCATTCAT
>NW_027185697.1:6094622-6105591 GCF_028583685.1 Petaurus breviceps papuanus | reverse complement strand
CATTCATTCATTCATTCATTCATTCATTCATTCATTCATTCATTCATTCATTCATCCCCATGCCAGGAACACGAATGTGCTAGCATTTGTGGGCACTACATTCCTTTTGGGTTTATCTTGTTCAAATGTGAACCCCACCCACCCATCCCTTTTCCATTGTTTACAAGTTGAATTTTATTAGTCATTCACTCTTCAGTATGAAGGAGTTAGATGGTTTTCATGAAATTTTGTGAAAGGATGAAGTCTTAAGATAATGAGAGAAACCCTAAGAAAAGGGTATAGAAAGGAATTTGGGTGTGGAGTATCAGAGATGAACCACAGAGAATCATCCTTTCAAATGTGAGAGAGGGAAGCTGAGAGACATGTCATTTCAGCTTTGAACAGCCTCCATGCCTACTAGATAGCGAAAGACTGCCATTATCATCGCTGCTCATACATATACATATATAGCCATTGCATATAAATGACCGAGAGATCAGCATCTGGCTGTTTTTAAAATTCCCTATGTAGCTCAGGCTATTTGCGACACATAGAATGAGGGCTTTCCACTTTTATTTCTAAAATTGTGCCTAATTTTAAGGGACAGTTTATCTCCCCCCTGTTCCTGAATCACCAGCACTCCCCATCAACATGTTACTTGTTAGAACAATATATGCCATGGTAAAAGCAAGAGGCCCTGGGCACCTGAGTGGGTTGTTTTTCAAGATGCCTTTTTTTTCCTTCTGCTAAAAACTGCAATGTCTCCCTCTCTCTCTCTCTCTCTCTCTCTCTCTCTCTCTCTCTCTTTCTGTCTCTCTGCCAAGAATAAAGGCATTCAAACATATGTTTGCTGTTTGATTCATGACTTTTGAGTGGATTCTAAACCCAGTTTATCAGGTTCTCCTAGCTTTGCTAAAGAAGTGATCTTTCGGGGCAGCCAGGTAGCACAGCGAGTAAGAGCACTGGTTCCAGTATTGAGAAGATCTGGAGATCGAATCCCAGGCTCAGACACTTAGCACCCACCCAGAAATACCTGGCCGTGTAACCTTGAGCAAGTTGCTTAACCCCAATTGCTCAGCGAGTAAGAGCACCGGCTCCAGTGTCCGGATGACCTGGATCAAATCCGGGCTCAGATACTCAGCACCACACCCAGAAATAACTGGCCTTGTAACCTTGAGCGAGTTAATTAACCCCGATTGCTTAAAAAAAAAAAGTGATCTTTCAGCTTGAGAGAGAAATAAAATAACAATATAGACATTGTTTTAGAAAACTTCCTTCCTCCCCTCAGGCATCTTCAAATACAATACTACAGGTAATACTAAGGGAAAAAAAAAAAAGTAATATCACCTCACTTATCCATAGGTCATTTACATGACTGAGTCAAAATCCAGGGTGGATCAGAACATAGACTTCTGGAAAATGACTATGGTAGGGAAATAAATTTGGACTTTAGAAGGTAATGAGTTTAACCCCTCATTTTATGAATTGGAGAAATTTAAGGCTAAAAGGCTGAAGGTCATATGTCTAAACTGGGAATTTCATTCAGATCCTTAAATTCCTGTATAGCAAATTTCCACTATACTACAACCAGCCATCTTAGGAAGCCCTTAACAAAAAACTCAAGCATTTCATTCCCTGAAGAGCCCTTTGTACCCTTTCTCTAACTCCTCCACCAAACCCCAGTCTTTGTTTTACATATAGTTCTTCTAATCTGCCTCTATCAGAGGCAACTTGATGGTACAGTAGATAGCACGCTGGACCAGGAGTCAGGAAGGCCTGAGTTCAAATACTCTAGCCTCAGATGCTTACTAGTTGTGTGACCCTGGGCAAGTCACTTATCTATGTCTTTTTCCCCATCTGTAAATTTTGATGATAATACCACCTACCTCCAAAAGTTGTTGTGGGGATAAAGTGAGATTATACACACACACACACACGTGTACATATACACACATATTCACACACATATACATTTATACATATATATGTGTGTATATGCATATATATAGATATATGACACAGAATTTGTTACATAGCATAAACTATATAGATGTTTATTTATTTCTCTTCTCTTTTCCCCATATAAACTCAAAAATCTATCCCGAGTTTTCCCAGATCCAACAAACTTTAAGTTTGTATGCTGCCATCTGTTTTCTCTCCTTAGTTTTCTCATGTTAAGTAGGGAACAACTAACTACTAAAATCATTCAATCAATCATTCAACATTTATTAAGTGCCTACTATGTGTTGGGTACTGTGCTAGGGACACAAAAGTTGAATCTTACCTAAAGTTGTTGAATTTTCTTTCTTAAACAATGGTGAAGATTCCTAGGCTCCCCCTAATCACAACAGCCCCACCCTTTCCGCAGGATAGAAATTGGTTGGCATTAATTTATGAGAATGTCTTTTCATCTGCTCCTTCCCTGGAAGAAGCAGGAGACCATATCCATTCTTAATTTCATATTGATTTCTCATCCTGATGGACCTTGCCTAGACAATTGGTTGTCTCTGTGGGGATTCTGGGTGCTCTATTGACATTCACAATTCCATACCTCACTTCCCTTCTGGAGGAATAACATCTTTGCAATGGCTGTTGATGCCTTTCACTTAATGACTGTCACCCATCTTGCTTCCTGCCAAGATAAATTCTGTGCCTCTAGAATAGGAATGCTCAGCAGACTTTTCTGTGTGTCTATGGACCTGTGACTTGTGGGTTTGTAAAGACATCAGTGGGAGTTGTGCATGTTCAGGAATAAAGTAATGCTTAAGTTACAGTCATGGATATTGGGTTGGTATCACACCCCTGATTCATATTAGCTTTGTGAATTGGGGCAAGTAACCTCACTTTTCTGTGACTCAGTTCTCTCATCTGTAAAAAAAGGGATTCGATGAGATGAATTTTGAAGACCCTTCAAATTCTAACTCTAAGAAATTATGAATCGCAGTGTCAAGTCCCATTCAAGTAAAACTGACACACTCTTAAGTAAAGTTGGATTGTGATTTGCATGACATTTTCTGCTTATATTACACTTCTTCCTGATCAAGTCAGGCTTATGGGTACCCAACTTCCCAGAACTTTGTTTATACACATAGATGATCTTAGAATCACATATTTACATCTAGAAAATACCTGAGTTATTATTGAGTTTCGTTCTCCCACTTTCCAAATGAGAAAACTGACCGTGAGGAAGAAATGAAGCTTTCTCCCAATTCTACGTAGGTAATAAGTACCAGAACTTCCACCGAGAGCAAGTGCCTGCAATTTGAAGCTGGGTGCACTGACTCCAAATTTAATCTGTGTTCTACTCAATGGAATGTGGAGAAAAGCATGAAGTACATAAAACTCGAAGTAACTGGCAGGGATAAGGGTGAGTCAGGACAATGGGGAGCCAGAGGCATCCCCAACACACCAATCAAGCTAGGAGCCCTGCCATTGCCTGTATCATGCTTTTTCAGAGAGAATGTTGTTTTTCCTTTGGATCAATGATTTCATTGGAGTAGGAAACAAATACCCAGTACTAATGTTGATCAGCTCCCCCACTCTTTTTTTTTTTTTTTTCATAATTTAGTGTCTAAAACGTAAACTGAGAGGGTTAACAGGTTAAACGAGAGGATAACTGATCCATCTAATACGTGTCAAAGGAAGGAGAAAGGTTACTTGAATCCAGGGCTTTCTAAATCTAAGTCCAGCTCTCTATCCCTTACACCAGGGCTTTCTGACTCCGTGTGTGTGTGTTTGTGTGTATGTGCGTGTGTGCATATGTGCATGTGTGCACGGGTACATGTGCTGTGGACCACTTGGCAATCTGGTGAAGACTGTGGGCCACTATTTAAATGCATAAAATGAAATTAAATATGCATAATTACAAAAGAAATCAATTATACTGAAATATAATTTTGTACAGAATATAATATTGTGTGCAATACACACACACACAAGTTCTTTTGGCGACTGTATCTCCTTGTGTTACCAAAGAAAATGAAGCAGTCCCACATGGTCATACCTGACGTTTTAGTATCAGGGAAGCTTTGACCTACTCTGTTTAGAACCCGAGACAGTTTAAGTCTCCTTAGGCAGCCTGGTGACTCCCATGCTCCTGAGAATTCACCGTATTAATACTAGTCATGGCAGGGATCCCCAGTCTGTTTTAGTCTAACTGTAGCTAAGAACTCCCAAGCTTCTCCTAGTAGCAGGGATTAGAGGCAAGTGCCACCATGCCTGATCTCAACGTATTTTAATGAACAAGGTCACACATTCCAGGTTAAAATTACATGCACTATAGCACTCTGACTCTGCCAGGAAAGACATATACCCTATAATATCTTCTTATTCCCATTTCCTTGCCTGAAACTCCATAGCTTAATATTCCTTGACTTCCCCTATTTACTTGAAAATACCTATGGAAGTTGATATATGAAGCCTTCCTTAGTTAAGCACAAGTTAGTGTTAGTACCTTCTTCCACAAAAATCCTTCTCCTTGCCTCATCCTGTCTTAGAGCTCACCCAGACTTCTCAAAGGCTATGCTTGCAAAGCACACATTTTAGCAGGTTCTTTGACAACAGGAAGGCCCACCTGGCTCTCTTGCTATGATTCAAGAACCAGTCTAGTTCTAAGTATTGAGAAATCCATCTTCAAATTCTCTCTTTTTAGCCAGAAAATCTCTCAAATATCTCCAACCAAGTCATAAAAGGATCTGTTATTGTCCCCGAGAAAGAAAAGACCCACATTGACCAACTCATGTCTCCTCCTAATCTCTAATGGAGTAGTAATATGAAGTAAATGTCAATTTAAAATAAGTTTAACATAGTAATTTGAAGTTTAAAATGCAAACATGGTGAGATTATGATCTGTGACCTCACATCTAAAGGGGCCTCAGAGAGCACCCAAATCAAATTCTTGTTAAGTTCCTGGCCCCGGATTAGATAAAGTATCAGGAATCATCAGATAATCTTCTTGCAGGAGGACATTCTGAAATTGGGAAGGCAAGGAGAAATTATAACTAATTGGGAGAAGGGTTGTATAGATGGGAGGATTCAGACAAGGTACAGAAGGACCCAGAAACAGGAGCATGGGAGGTGAGCTTTGTCTCCTTCCCATTTCTTGGACCCTTGGTTTCATGGTTTTTTTCCAGGAGGACTTCCTCTTGTAGTATGTTAATGGAGTAAAATAGCCAAAGGGTGCCCAGGGTGACTACATGTATTGCAGTGTGTTCAATGAAGTCATCCTTTTATTGGCGTGTGAGGGGTGTGGATTGTTTCATTGGAATCATTCGTTATTGATTCACACACACACATATATGACAACTCTGCATTTTCTGAAATTGACAGACTTGCAATCAACATTTATTGGTCGCTTAATGTGGGCAAGGCACTGTACTAAACACTGGGGACATAGAACAATGTAAATGAACTTGCTCTCAAGGAGCTCACAGTATATTGTAGAACACACTGTGTAAAAAAACATTTCACATAAAGGATCATGAAATCTTACATCTAGAGGTCAGAGAGACTACAAAGGGCATTTGGTCTACCCTTCTCATTTTATGGGTAAAGAAATGAGGAAAAGGGAGTTGAGGTGACTTCTCCAAGGTCACACGGACAGCAAGCATCTCAGTGTATTCAAAGCTCAAAGACCTAGAAGAGGAAGGAGGAACTTGAGAGGCTGTTTAATTAACCTTTCTCATTTTATAAGATTGAAAGATTAGAACTCCTACCTTCGGATTCCCAAGTCATTGCTTTTTTTGCCTTTTTCAAAAAAGTTTTTTCTTTTCTTTTAACCAAAGACATTGAAGACCAAAATTGAAATCTGATCCATTCAGGCCATAGGGATCACTTCGTAACAAAGTATGTTGGGTGTTGCACCCACCACCTCCATTCCCGTTGCCATCTCTTTTTGATGGGGGCAGGTAGAGTGAATGTCTGTATACCTAGTTTATTTCATTTCGAACTTTTCCCATAAAAGATAGCTGCAAATCCCATCTCTAGACCTATTATTCTATGATGAAGTAAAAGAGCTGTCAGTGCTCTCTTAATTCAGGGGCCTTGGGGCACAGCCCTCATTTCTTTAAATATTAGGTTTGGTGCATTTCCTATCTAAAGAATCTCTGAAGTCATGGAGGAACCCTTGTTAAATATTGCAGAGTTTCACTGCAGTTTTCATCACCCTCTTAATGGAAAACTGACTAGGCCCCAAGATTACTGTCTCGACTCTGCTCCATGAAATGCCCAAATGAGGATCAATTACATCTTGATTATCAAATCATGTCTATCTCTGATTGCTTAGGCCCGTGTAAATCCCATTATTTGGAGCAATCAGACTGCCCTCTGCATCTCAGGAAGAGAATCATTCCATCCTCAGTAATCAAAAATATGTCACTGTAGCTCTTATTTCTGAAAGATTGGCCCATATTCTTCTGACCAGATAACAGAAATGGGAAACACTTAGACTGTATTACTTAACTGTTGTCCCTGAGATGGGCAATAGGATTCAGGACTAGAAACTGAAAAGCTTGGCCAGGGAGTTGTGGAAGGCCAATGGCATTTGTAGTGTCAGCTGGGAGAAAAGAAATCTGCATGTAGAGACTATAGTTGGAGTTTATGGAATAGGGTTCACAGAATAATAGAAGCTAGCACTATATACTGTACTGCTTTAAGCTTTGAGAGATATGTCATAATTATCATGTTATTTTATACTCATAAAAACCTGGGAGGGAAGTGCTGTTCTTATCCCCATTTTCCTGATGAGGAAACTGAGGCTTAGAAAGGTAAATAACTTGCTCAGGGTTACCCAGGTAGTGAGTATCTGAGGCTGATTTAAAATCAGGTCTTCCTGACTCTGGGTCCCATGTAGCTATCTCCAGGCACATAGTCAAACACATCACTCAGTGCCCTATCTCCATCACCTAATAGTCCTTAAAACAACTTGCCATGAAAGTGGAATGAAGGGATAGGGTAATTTTAGAAAGGTGTCCCTTGGCCAAATTCAGAGTTCAGTAAAGTGTGTTTTACAAAAAACTCCTCTCCCTTGGTCTTTTCTACATTCATGGTGTCCAATGGTCTGACTTACAGGGGTGTATATTCACACCCTCATTCCAGATCCCTCAGGGGTCAATGAGGTATTCAGGGAGGACTGCTCATCCATTTTTGGTGTCCCCCTTCACCCAACTCTCATCTGTGGCACCAAGAAGCTGTAGCAAGCAGAGAAGCCATTCCCAGTCAAACTTTTTGCTTAGAGGGTCTAAACCATGGTGAGGGTAAATTACAGGCCTCAAACCCTGTTGTGAATCAGTGAGGTGGAATAAGTATCATGGAGTGCTGAGACAGAGGCAGGGAAGCTTTGGCCTCCAGGCCACATGAGGCCCTCTAGGTCCTCAAATACAGCCCACCCTTTGACTAAATGCCAGCTCCACAGAACAAATCCCCTTAATAAAAGGATTTGTTTTGTAAAACTTGGACTCAATCGAAAAGTTGCACCCGAGGACCTAGAAGGCCCCACGAGGCCTCAAAGCTGTAGGTTCCCACTTCTGGATAGAGACTGATTAGACATGGAAAGCTCCAAGGTCATCCTCTGCAGCCCATTGCCAGTCATCTTGAATTTGTCCTGCCACCAGTCTTTGTTGACTTAGGAAGAGAGTGAAGCTGAGTTTTCTCATCTGTAAAACGAGCTGGAAAAGGAAATGACAAGCCACTCTAGTATCTCTGCCAAAAAAAAAAGACCAAATGGGGTCATGAAGAGTCAGTCATGACAAATGACTGAATAACAACAAATTGGTCCATGTTTAATCAGCACCATAACTCTTTAGTCCCCATTGATGTGATTACTTTTCTAGGCATCTGGAAGATACAATCTTGCTACTTCTACCAGCTCACCTTTCACACTCACACCATTTTTCAGTGTTTAGAATCTATTCTCCCCTTACTTGCACTATTGAAGTACCCTTCTGATTGGTCTTCCTGCCTCAACCTTCTCAGCACTCAGGTTCAATGTCCACTCAACTGTTGAAATGATCTTTCTAAAACAAGTCTGACTGTGTCATCCAACAGATTCCACTGGTGCCCCATGATCATCAGGATCAAATAGAAAATCTTCTGGCTTTTAGGACTCACTATAAGCTACCCCTTTGTCCCTTTACCGTCTTCTTCTGCCTTACCCCCTACTCCATACTCAGTGATCCAGTGATAACTATGTCGTTGATGTTCTTCAAAAGATACTTATTCTCCGGACCCTGGGCATTTGCACTAGCTGCCGCCAATCCTGAAATAGTCTCCCCACTCAGTGTCACCTCCTGACTTCCTTTAGATCTTAGCTAAAGTCCCATCATCAACAAGAAGTCTTTGACTCTTCCTTTTCCTTCATGCCCTACATTCGTTCTTAGATTCTGTTGCAGGTCTGATAAGAGAATTGTGGGAGATTATTTTGGTGGACCAGCTGGGTCACATCGCATGGGATCCTGAAAGCCAAACAGAGGTACTTTAATTGGTCCTCCAGGGACGATGTCTTCTTCTAGACTCTTCATCAGAAAGAATGGCATGATGAGAGTGGTTTTGGGAGCCTATTACTCCAGGGCTTGTGTGCAGGATGGGTTAGAGAAAGAAGAGTGTCCTGCTATAAAGGGCCCTGGGCTAAACTACTCTCCCATTTCCTGGTATAAAGGGCCTGGGCTTTGTCATTCCATAGTTGATGACATGGATCTGTAAGTTCATTTTTCTTGGTCTCTGTTTTCCTCATTTGGCAAATGAGGGATTTATACTGCATCCTATTCCTATCCTACTTTAAAATGCTGAGGAAGAGGCTATGGGCCTCCAAAGCAACAATATCTATGTAAGGATTAGGCATTAGGTAGCTAGGTGTGCAGTGGATAGATTGCTGGGCCTGGACTCAGGAAGACCTGAGTTCAAATATGGCCTCAAACCACAGAAAGTCACTTAACCTCTGTCTGCCTGTTTCTTTATCACTAAAATGGGGATAATAATAGCATCTAGCTCCCAGGGCAGTTGTGAGAATCAAGTAAGATAATAATTGTAAAGCAATTGGCACAGTCCCTGGAACGTAATTTGTGCTATAAGCTAGAACCTGGTGGTGCTAAACCTGCCATGCACAGGGCCCTGAGAGAGAGTGATGCTCTCTCATATAAATACTTTGTGGTATCTTGGGGACATTGGAGGTGTGGAATCCCCCATGTTTGGGGTCCTATAGGAAACTGGGAATGGAAGCTATAAATGCAATGGTCAGAATAGGGACAACCTGTGATTTCATTGGAACCAGTGACTTTGGATAAATAAATTCCTTGATCACCTGAGGATGGAAGGTCCTTTGCAATTTTGGGACTTAGAGAATTGCCTAGGGCACTGAGAAGTTATATGACTCACCTAGGGTCACCTATCCTACATGGACCAGAGTGAAAACTTGTATGTAAGGTCTCCTTGCTCTTAAGACTCTCTGTCCATGATATCAGAAGGGTCAAACACATGACTCCCAGGCTGCATGCACTCTGAAATACTCCTGAGTGTGGCCAGAACCAAAGAAAATTGTATATGGAAAATGACTAACAAAATAAATAAAACACAATCAAACCCATATAATGTTAATATTTGGCTATCTGTGTCAACATGCACAATCAGGATCTTTATGCACAGTTTCTATACCGCATACATACTGCAGTATATCGCATGCAAACTCTAAATGAGAAAGTGTATGTAAAGGCCTTTGCCTCCCTTAAAGCACTGTGCTAATGCCACTTATCAGCATTTTTCGTTATTATTGTCACCATGTTTCAGAGCGGTTTGAAGCTATATATTTGAACCAGGTGAGTCCTGTGGGGGTCTTGAAAGGGTGAGGAAGACACTTGGAGGCAGTGAAATTTCCAGTCATCAGCCTTCTCTGCCTTCCCTGACATCTCCATTGGTTAGTGTAACAGGCTAGCAAGGCAAAGACCATGCATTCCCATCCACACAGGCCAGTTAGGTGTATCCCATAATCATGTCATGATCCCTTTCCCCAGATAATGAGATTGGAATTCTATGCTCCTGGTTAAAAGAAGGATCATTTGGGAGTGTATGTGGCCACCTGCAAACCAGTCCTCACTGTGAGGAAAACCACTCCAAACATATGCCCTTCTTACAGCAGGTCAAAAGGCTCGTCACAGGGACACTGGAGTGAGAAAACTATTTCTGCCAATGCAGAACAGCATTGTCTCTGCCATATATAGTCTTTGATTGCTGCTTATAGCACAGAGAGGTTATGTGACTTCCCCAGTGTCATGCAGCCATCCATTATGCAAGGCAGGACTTGAACCCAGGTCTTGTTGACTTCCAGGCCCACTCTATCTATGCTACATGGTATTTGGTAACTATTTAATTACTCTCTTTTGGGTTTAAGGGTCAAAGGAATCAGATGGAGTTTTGTCATAAATGAAATGAGAGGTTTGGGCTAGATCGTCTCTGAGGCCCCTTTCATCTCTAAATCTATTATCATGAGTCACAACTCCCTTTGCTTCAGTTTCCTCATCTTTAAAATGGAGAGATTGGACTAAGTGGCCTTAGAGGTACCTTCTGCCTTTAGATGTACATCCTGAGTCATTTAAATAGGAAAGGAAGAGAAATCAAGTCAAAATTTTCTCCCTCCCCCCATCCCCATGAACAATGTCCATCTGTGCTTTACACTTCTGCTGTTCACCACTGCAAACACCCTCTCCATGTAGGTGATGCCATATAAACACAAATGGATTTCAGGGACTTTCTTTACATATCCGCTTACAGTTACCTTTTTTGTTTGCAAACTTAGCAGTAAGAGCTTTTTTGTCAAAGTGTGACAGTTTCTTTCTGGGTTGATTACAAAAGATCTGCCAAGTCATCCCCCAGGATCTTTGGTGGAGGAAGGGCTTTCCTGACTACAGCAATTTACAGTTGGGTTGAGTTCCTACTGGATGTCACACCTTCCCCAAATCTGACAAGAGTTCTAGCTCAGGCAATTAATACACAGCTGAAAAGC
>NW_027185697.1:6062122-6089622 GCF_028583685.1 Petaurus breviceps papuanus | reverse complement strand
TTCCCTCCTCCTAATTTCTCTCATCTCCTCCACCTCCTGTTCCCTTCTCTCCAAGCCACAGAGTCCTATAGTGCTGAGGCTAGAGATGAGAGACTTCTCTGCCATAGGGGATATATACATTTTACTGGTTTGCAGTAGACTTTGGGTAATAATAATGTTAATAGCAACATTAACAATAATAGCATTTATTTTGCAGCCTTTTAAGGTTTGCAAAAAGTTTACATATTTCATTTGATTCTCACAAAAATGCTGAGAGGCAGGTACTATTATAAGTTCCATTTTATAGATGAAGAAAGGGGGGAACATAAAGGTTAAAAAACTTGTCCAAGGTCCCACAGTGACAAAGACTGAGGCAGGACTCTTACTTAGTCACTTCCTTGTGAGTAGAGAATGGCCAGATAACATAATTTGTAAGATGAGTTCTAACATAGAATTTTTTCTGACCTGGAGATGTTAGGGAAGACTTCTTGGAGGAAATATGAATTGACTTCATACCTAAAAGGGCCCTTAAAGGCAATCAATCACTGCATAAACCAGCTTTTATTACATGTCTGTTCTGTGAGGTTCTGTGTTTGGTGCTGAGGATAAAAAGAGAAAATTAAAATTGGCTTTGCTTTCATGGGGCTTATTAAAATCTTGGAAGGCAATACAATGCTATACACACAAACACACACATAGATGCATGGGTATGGAGAGAGAGGGAGAGACAATGAGAGACAGAGAAAAAGAGAGAGATTGAGACAAAAACAGAGAGAGAAATTCAATAAAGATACAAAGTGGTTTTGACAGGAGGGCATTACAGCAGCATGAAAGGTCAGTAGAATCTTCATGTTGATGATGGTTTTTGAACTGAGGATTGAAGGAAACTAGAGTTTCCTCTCAGAGGCCAGGAGGGAGTTCATTTCAGACTTGGAACAGAGCCAAAGGAAAGTCATGGAGCCAGGAAATGGAATGACTTGTATGAATAACAATAAGAATGCCAGTTTTGATGGATTGGAGTGTATGGTTGGGCAATTAGCTAGCACAGTGGATAGAGTGCTGGGCCTGGAGTCAGGAAGACATCTTTCTGAGTTCAAATCTGGCCTTAAACATTTACTAGCTGTGTGACCCTGGGAAAATCATTTAACTTGCATATCTCAGTTTCCTCATCTGTAAAATGAGCTGAAGAAGAAAATGGCAAATCATTCCAGTACTTTTGTCAAAAAACAAACCCAATTGAACAACAAAAATGGGGTGATGAAGAGTCAGCCATTACTGAAAAAAGATTGGACAACAAAAAATATATGTAGGAAATAATTCTTTACATGTTAGGGTCAGGTATAAAGGACTTTGAATGCCAAGCAGTGTCTCTATGTGATCCTTGAAGTAATAGAGAAATTGTCACTAAATAGGGAAGTGACACAATCAGTCTTGCAATTGAGGACAATGACTTCAGAAGCTATATGGAAACATTGAGTCAAATGTCCTTATTCTTCTCCTCAGTAAACTGAGGCCCAAGGAGACACAGTGGTAGAACATGAGTCCAAGCCTTCTGTCTTCAGAGCTGGTGCTTTTCCCTCAAGATATTAACCCACATAGTGATTCTTCATGAAATAACAAAAGACATCATAGACTCATGGATTTAAGTACTAGAAGGGATCTAGAAGGGTTCACTTTCCAACCCTATACTTTTACAAATGAGGAAACTGAGGCCCAGGAGGGAAAGTCCCCTAACCAAAGTCCCACAGAAACTCAGATCCTCTGACATCAAACTCAAACTCCTTTCCCACTCAGTGTCCTGAGGTAAAGTGCCGGGGAGCCTCACTGCCCCATGAATGTTTTCCTTCTGAAATAAATCTCTAGAGATAAGTTCAAGGAGCTCACAATTCAGCTAAGTATTTCTGGATAAAATCTGACCTAATTTTCCCAACTGTTCATTCCTTAGAAATCCCCATGGTCAGTGAAGGCTCCCAGATTATGCAGTTACTTGTTCTCATATTCAAATGTGAAGCCATTCTGAAACTTAATGCTGCTCCTAGGTTTGTCTGTCAGATCAATCAGGATTTTCACAAAATACTCCTAATTTTGCCTCCAGATGTACCCTCTAGCTCTACTCTAATCACTTTCCAACCTAAACACACAATCCTACAACCATTGCCTTTCTATCCCTTCTATCTGTTCACTGCTGCCAGGACAGAGAACTGACCTCCAAGCCCTGAAAGCTCTGCATATGGTGGTATTATGCTCAATATGTGATCTTGCTAAATAATTTTGCCTGCCCCAGGAGGTTTCAGTCACTGCTTACCTTTGGTAGCTGCCCCTTCATCAGTGAGAAAATGAACAAAGAGGAAGAGGGGCTAGGATCTCTCTGTAGGAAGGCACAACTGGGATTGTCTCCGCATTCAGTTCTTGAGTGGGCCATTTTTGGATGTCCACAAATGAACAGAAAGCTCAGCTTTCATTTCCTTCCATCACAGACAAGGTGATTCTTTGAGGATAGGGGACTCTTTTTTCCATGACTTCTGTATATTCATGAACCTGAATGAAGAATAAAACCCTGAAACATATCTGAGAGGGACAGGGAGGAAAGGAAGGAAGGAAGGAAGGAAGGAAGGAAGGAAGGAAGGAAGGAAGGAAGGAAGGAAGGAAGGAAGGAAGGAAGGAAGGAAGGAAGGAAGGAAGGAAAGGAGGGAGGGAGAGAGGGAGGAAGGGAGGGAGGGAGGGAGGGAGGGAGGAAGGAAGGAAGGAAGGAAGGAACGAAAAGGGAGGGAAAGAGGAAGGGAGTGATGTAGGAAGAGGGGACTAAAGGGAAATAAATATTTCTTAAAGTGCCTACTATGTGATAGGCACTGTGCTAAGTCATTTGCTAACATCTCATTTGATTCTCATAATAGCCCTGGGACATAAGTAATACTATCCCTATTTTATTTTTGAGGAAACTGAGACAGACAGAGATTAAATGACATGTCCAGGGTCACATAGCTCGCAAGTGTCTGAGGCTGGATTTGAAAACAGATCTTCCTGCCTTATCCACTGCCCCACAAAGCTTCGTAGGTATTATCTAACCCACTCTACTCTCTGCAGAACTCAGAAGAGATCCTGACAAGCTGGTACATTCGGCTCAATTTAATAAGATGGTTTTAACAGGGATAGACGTATGGTTAAAACAATTCGCTTGAGAAGTAAAGGATGAGGGAGATATGGTTAGAAAGCATGTGGTCTGTGGGGCAGGGGACAGATATGGAGGCCTTAATAGACTACAAGGTCAATAAGAGTCAGGAGCATGGTGGAGCTCTCAAAAGAAACTCATTCAATCTTGGGCTTCATGAAGCTGTACTTAACTTCCAGGAGGTGGTGGTTTGTCTGCAGTCAGCCCGAGGCAGACACTGCCTGGAGACTGTCCAGAGGAGAGCAACCAAGATGGTAGATGTCTATGAGTTCACAGCATATGAGCAGAGGTAGAAGCTAACCCAGGTGCTCTATTGGAGAAGGGAAATGGCGATGTTCCGCTGAGGATTGTGCTTTTGTGCATGGGTTAGACTAGGTGGTCACTGAAGTCCCATCTAATACTCAGATTCCTAAGGGATATTTAGCCTGGAGAAGAGAGACTTAGGGGGGTCAAGACTTGCCACCTGTGTTCAAATATCGGAAGGGCTGCCGTATAGAAGAAAGATAGGATTTGTATTTGGCTTCAGAGGCCAGGACCAAAATCAGTAGGTGAGAACTGAAAACAGAAAGAATTAGCCTTAATATCTGGGGAAAAAATTCCCCATAATCAGACTTGTCCAAAAAGTGGAATGGGCTGACTTGAACAGTGGTAGTTCCTTCTTCCCTGGAGGTCTTCCAGCAAAGGCCAGATGGCCATTTTTAGGATATCTTATTATTAGTATTGGTGTTGTATGTTTTGAACTAGATGGTTAGTATTGTTGTTATCCAGTCATTTTTCAATCACATCCAACTCCTTGTGATCCCATTTGCCGTTTTCTGGGCAGAGATACTGCCAAATAGTTTGCTATTTCCTTCTCTATAGCATTTTATGGATGAGGAAACTGAGGCAAACAGTTCATGAGTTGCCCAGGGTCACAGAGCTAGTAAGTGTGGGATGTCAGATTTTGGAAGACAAGTTTTTCTGACTCTAAGCCAAGCACTCTATCCATTGTGGTAGCTAGCTACTCCAGATGGCCAAGGAGGTCCCTTCCAATTTGGAAATTTTGCCTTTCCTTCCAGTGCTAGGCTGATGAACTGGGTATATTTCTAGACAGAGAAAGGAGATCACTTCACTGTGAGAAGAGTCCACCTAGGAACAGTTTACAGACAGGCCCAGACCCAGAAATATTCTTTGTTAAAGAGACATTGGGA
The DNA here is from genome assembly GCF_028583685.1 of Petaurus breviceps papuanus. Lineage (NCBI taxonomy): Eukaryota > Metazoa > Chordata > Mammalia > Diprotodontia > Petauridae > Petaurus > Petaurus breviceps. The sequence continues at coordinate 6,085,284 of NW_027185697.1, read as the reverse complement.
AAGTTTAAGAATTGGCAAATAAATTAACAGACTACATAGCACAGCAATGCAAATAGGCAAGGTTAAGAAGATGAATTCTGCTGCCTCCCCTCCCCACCATGCCATGCCTTGCAGAGAAGTGAAATGGCAAGAAAGAAATATTTGTGGCAAGAGGTATCTCTGTCTTCCTCTCTACATGTGATATAAAGAAGGGATCTGTAAGTGTTGTATATTTAGAGCTTCTCTGGGGTGACAATTAAGTTCCCACCATTTTTTTAGCAACAGGTAGTGATGAGGGACTGTATCCAGTTGGTATGTTTTCCAAGGGTAAGTGATTCATCAAAGATGAGCAATTACAGGCAATGCTATCTCAGCCCCCCGTTTGCCGTCCCCTGCCGAAGTGTTTGTGGCCCTTAGGAATTCACAGTTGGATGTCAAATTGGAATTCCATTTAGCAGCCACTTTGGTTCTGAAAAGGCGAATGTGTGGGAAAGCATAGTGAGTAGAGAGTTTTATGATTCTCCCTTTTTCATCAGACATGGGGATGGTGATGTTTTATACAAAATCTCATTCCTGGAGACTTTTTCATTTCTGTCCTTTTCTTTTTCCTGAGGAGCAGGATGGTGCTACATACAGGAACACTAGCTCTACACTTCATATCCTGCCTCAGTGGCTAACTTCTTGTTCGTCCTGGGCAATTTGGTTTCAACTCTGTGAGACTCAGTTTCCCCATGTGTAACACAAGAAGATCGGGCTATTGTCCTTGGAGGTCCTTTGTGACTGTATGTCTATATTCCTCAAACAGGAAAATTTAACGTTTGTAGCATTAGACCTGGAGGCAGGAAATCTTCCCTTCAAATCCTATTTCTGTCACTTCTTGGTGGTGTGATCCTGGGGAAGTCACTTAATCTTCTGAACCTAAGTTTCCTCATTTCTGGGGTGGGGATAATATCGATAATACCAAACACATAGGGTTCCTTATTAGGCTCACATGAAATAACGTGTAAAATCTTTGCAAATTTTAAAATTTTATACTACTGGCAATGACAATTTTAATACTATTTAATTCCTTACCTGGTTCTTACTTGCTCTCTGATCAGGACCATCCACTAAATTAAATTTTAATGCTTTTGGAAGAAGAAATACATTGTGAGTAAAGACAGGGGAGATAGACTCAGGAACTTGAATATATCAGGTAAACACTTTGTTTAGAAGGGAAGGGTAATTTTATCAGAACCTCATTAGACTCTTAGAGTAGGATTCATTTTAAAGCTGGTTGAGTTTGGGCAACATTCAAAATGGGTTCTAGCTACCAATATACCAAGCGGACATTATTTGAAGGGTATAGGTGTTCACCTATGATATGTCTCCTAGGATTGTGTATGTTTCAGAAGTTAAACAAATCCCTCACACTTAAAAAGCTACTAAGACGGATTGAGTGTGAGGAATTCAGAGACACATGGAAAGACAGTGCAGAATGAAGTAGAAACAGCAACATAGTGTGCACAATGATCCAAATATTATAAAATAGAAGGAAAACAAGGCATATCTGCATGACATACAACTGTGCTGCCACATCTTGGCCACACAGGAGAGGTGAGAATATGTACCTCCTTCATTTTCTGAGGAATTGGTGGGAGTCACCATGTTGACTGGTGGATGTGCTGTAATACACACCTTTGTTGCGATTGTATATTTTTCTTAACTGGCTTCTTTGGCTCAGTAGATGGGGGATTGGGAAATACATATCCAGAAATGTAAAGGAATTTTTGTACAATAGTGTCCTAACACTCATCCAAGAGCCCTGGGATCTACCACTTCTTCCATCATTAATTAGGTGCATGATTTTGAGTAAGTCTTGTGATTTCTATATATGATTGGGGAAAATAAGACCAGGAACCTTTCTCCTGGGGATAATACCTGGGATTCTAATGGTCAGGAAGACCTTACCAGTTACCAAGTCTAAAATCTTGATGTGACTCCAAATAATTCAGGTAGAAAGTGGCAGAATTGGTATTTGAATGCAAGGCCTCTGAATTCCGATCTAGTATTTCAGACATCAAGAACACAGAAGGTGATGATCAGCGTCTGATGTGAGGAACATGGTCTAGTATGGTTCTAAGAGTCAAGAAGAAGTGCTAGGGAAAGGAATGGAATGATATGAAAACAAATTATAGATTTCTTGGCATTCCCTTCTATGCAAGAATTTGCCACACCTGAGAAATCACAGACTCTCAACGTATTGACTGAGTTCAGAAGTGTATTAACACAGTTGGCTTTCAGAAATTCAGTTAAAGTAAATTATTAATCATAGGGGTTTATTTTGGTGGAGAGAAAAGGTCTTGCTTGAAGTTCAAGTTTTATTCTTCAGTCATGACTAAGAAGTCACGTCTGACTCATCATGATCCCATTTGGGGTTTTCATGATTAAAAAAAAAATGTGCTTTGCCATTTCGTTCTTCAGGTCATTTTATAGATAAGGAGAATAAGACAAACTTTTCCAGGTTCACACAGCTCGTAAGTAGGTAAGGCCAGATTTCAAATCAGGTCTTCCTGATTCCAGACTCAGCTCTCTATCCACTGTACCACCTAGATGCCTAAAAGAAGAACCATTTTCTTGTTATCGAAACAATTTTTTTATTTTTTTATTCATTTTTTTTAACATTGAGTTCAAAATTTGCTACCTCACTTCAGCCCCTGCCGACCTCTTCAGAAGGCAAACAGCGTGATACCCATCATACATGTGAAATCGTGAAAAATGTGCTTCTATGTTGGCCATAATGGAAAAAAACAGAGAGGAAAAAAAAGTGGAAAAAATATGCTTCAATCCACATTCAGATTTCATTAGTTTTCTCTGTAGAGGTGGGTAGCATTTTCCTTCATGAGTCCTTTGGATTTGTTTTGTATCATAATTTTGTTGATCAGAGTATCTAAGTCTTCCCCAGATGATCATTGTTACAATATTGCTGTTACTGTATACATTGTCCCCCTGGTTTTACTCACTTCGTTTTATATCAGTTCATATAGGTCTTCTCAGTTTTTTTTTCTTCATAGTATTCCATCAAAATTCACAATCATATACCACGACACTTGTTTAGCCATTCCTTAACTGATAGGTATCTCTTCAATTTCCAAATCTCTGGCAACACAAAAGAGCTTTTGTAAATATTTTTTGTGCATGTAAAAATCCTTCTCCCTTTACTTTGATCTCTTTGTAACTTGGACCTAGTAGTGATATTTCTGGGTATAACTTTATGCACAACTTAATAACCTATATTCTCTCCAGAATGGTTGGACCAGTTCACAACTCCACTGACAGTGAATTAGTTTTTCTATATTTTTCCCCATATCTCCTCCAGTATTTGTCACTTTACTTTTCTGCAAAGTTTTGTTTATTTTCTGAGTTGTTTCCTTTTCATGTTTCTTTTTCTGCCATAGATGTGAGGTGTTCTAAACAAGTTCTCATCCTTTGATTGCCTTATGAAAACTCCCCAAAGGACCTGCTGTTCTTATTTCCTCTAACATCAGCAAAATAGGTCTTCAGTTCAAGCACCAGCAACTATGCCCAGGACTTCTCTCTCTGGCCTACAACTTCCATACCAACTGCTAGTTCTTGCCATGCTCTACATCCCCTAAAACTTCCTTGCCCTGAATCCTATTTCCTATGGGGAATTTTTTTCTGTACTTCTTAAGGAATAGATTTCTAACCTAATAAAATTGCCTCGGCTAATGGACAAAACCTTGGAAAGACTTCCCTTCCTTGAACAAATCAAGAAAGCATAGAAGTTTAAAACCTAGAAACCAAGGAATTTCATTCTCTCCTTATCTAGGTGATACTAAGGAAGCATACTATTTCTTTCTTCATCAAATGATTTTGTTGCCAGCGGCTGAAATTAGATCCTTTACTTTCTTTTTCCCTGGTCTATAGCTTAAATGTGTCGGCTTCTCCCTACTTTTGATGCCTAAAAGTATATGTCTTTAAAATTAGAAATATATCTGCCATTATTTAGCACTTAAGGTCAGATTTGAAAAGTTTATATATTAAGGACCAATTTACTCAATTTTCTTCCTTGAGAAACAAATAAAAGTGGAGGAAATAGTAGCTGCCTCTTAGCTGTGCAAAAGAAGACTATTGACCTCACTTAAACAGAATTGAGCATCTAGATTCAGTCTTAATGTGCAAAGGGTGACTATCACTGAATAACCACTATTACACACAGACACAGGTACACACAGACACACATATATGTGTGTATAGATAGATATAGATATAGATGACATAGTTATAGTAATAGATACAGATTATATACACGCACAAACATAGCCATTGTATTATAGATGACTATAAGAACATGTTTGAGTCCAGAGAAACAAATAGCAAGGTGCAATATTCCTTATAAGGTATAGGCATATTTTCTCCTCCCTGACATCTTTCACATTCCTCCCATGGTCTTTCTCTTTTTCCCTTCCTTTGTACTACTGAGATTGAAGAAAGAGGGGCATAGACCTGTGGTTTAGAGGAGGGAGAGATATTAACAATCATCTTAGCCATCCCCATTATTTCATACAAGAGGAAACTGAAGTACAGAGATATTAAGGGACATGCCATTGGTCACAAGCTATTGGTTGTATAGTTAATATGTAATCCGAGGTCTCTAAAGGCCAAGTCAACTGTTGCAAGTCAACTATGGCGCTACAGGAAAACAGGACACAATAGGAAGGATGTAGGGTATAATAGATTGGGAGAAGATCTGAGTTCAACTCCTGAGTCAGAAAGCCTCTTCATTTCTCTAGACTTCAGTTTTTTCATGTATAAAATGACAAGACCAAAGTAGATGCTATTAGAGGTTCCATCCAGTTCTGAATCCTGTGACTATGCTACATTCAGTAAGAATTACAGCAATGACTCAAATACATGAAATTTCAAAGACAAATTCTGTCTCCTTTGCCATCTTTCCAAGGTACATTGCTTAATATAAACAGAAGGATAATGCAAGCAAAAGTTGCCTAGTCAGTATATAATTTTATCTGGAACTCTTTCCTTATTCATCCCTCATTCCTCTTAAAACTACTTTTTGCCTTTGGTTCTTATATTTTTCTTTTCAAATATGTTGTGGTACTATGACTCAAGTTCAAATCCTGAATAAGCTACTTATTTATTTAATTTTAATTTGCATGATTGTAATCATGGCTTAGAGTGATCTCTTGTCTTTTCTTCACTCTGCCTTAATTTTTTTTTTATTATTTTCAGCAAATCTCATGTTTCTAATAAATCATCATATTTATAATTCCTTATGTCATACTAATATTTTGTCACAGTCTTCTTCAAGATGTCTTTCCTGATCTCCCTTAATGCTCACAGTGTCTTCCCTCTGGTGATTGTTCCCAAATTATCCTGTATCCATCTCATTATTATATAGTTGTCTTCATGCTGTCTTTCCTATTGGATTGTGAGTTCTTCAAAGCATGACTGACTGTTGTGTTTTTTTTTTAACTTTTAGCACTTTAGCAACAGTGTCTGGAACATACTAGATATTTAATAAATGTTAGTTGACTGACAAGCCCATACCATGACCTTTTAAACCATTTTCCCTATACTTATACATCAAAAATAATAATGACATGAATTTAAAGAAACATAGAAGATTTATTGTCATTAATGGTCAATGACTCATTTTTCTTCAGGTTTCTAAAGCACTAGCACTTTCTTCCCAACAATCCAGTGAGTTAGGTCATCTTCATTTCACATTGAAAAATTGAGGATCAGAATGAAAGAGTTTCATCCTTGATCACACGGGGCTACTGAGTTTGTGATTCAAAATTAGATCTAAGGAAAGACTTAGCCATCAACTCAGTTCTCCCTCCACTGTACATTGTTATCTCTCTACAAAGATTAAAAAAAGTTTGATGTCATACATGCTTATATTAGTGTTTAGCACAGTGGCCAGAGCTTAGCAGGGGTACCTGGTACACAGCAGGTGCCAAATAAATATTTATTGACTGATTCAGTTATGTCTAGTGCTTCCCAGTTTCCTCTAGGATAAAACAGAGGCCACTCAGTTTGACATTTAAAGCCCTTCACAATTGCATTATCACTTCTTCACATTTCTTGTGCATTCTTCTCATGCATTCTACCTTCCAGCAGAATTGATTAGCTTGCTGTTCCTGATCTCTAACATTCTGTCTCTTGACTCTGCCTTTGCATGGGCTATTCCCCATACCTGGAATTCATGCCTTCCTCATGTTCATATTTATGAATTCTTAGCTTATTTTATGGATGAATTTCTGTTCTGTCACTTTCAGGAGGCTCTTCCTCAGCCCTTAATGGTCAGGGACCCTTGCCTCACCCCATCCACTGCCAATACATTGTGTTCACAAAGCTTTCAAATTCCTCTACCCAAATTTACATGCTCTGAAAGTCCCTGACGCAAGTTTATAAACTTGGAAGGACAGAATCGGGACTGAAGTGAGCAAGAAATACAGACAAATTAGATGCCAGATCTTGCCTGTCTAGGAATGGGGAATTAATAGTCCCTGCCGTAATAGTGCCCTTCCTTTAGCTAATGCAGAATAGCAACTTTCTGTTCCCTGAGGAATAAAGGAGGGTTTTATTTCTTCATTTCATCCCCCACACAATATTTTTGTGTTCTTGTCAAGCTATCTCCTCTATTAACATCTGAGATTCCCATTATTTTATTTAATTTGTTTAGATTCAATTCTATTCATAGCATCATACATATAGTTAGTTGATAGTCAAGAAGCATTTTTTTTTATCACCTGTTATATGCCAGACACTGTGCTAAGCACTGAAGATAAGGATAAGAAAAAAAAGACAATCCTTCCCTTCAAGGATCCTATAATCTAATGAGAGGACATCACATAAAAGGTAGCTGAAAATGGTGGGGTTTTTCCCAATACCACTCATGATGTTCATGGAGTCAGACACAAGCAGGTGATGGGAAATAAAGTAGAAGGGACAATAGAGGTCAGATAGTCCTTTTCACAAATGAGGAGACTGAGGACTACAGAAGTTAACTGATCTGCTCAGAGATACATGTGTGGTTGATGGAAAAGCCAGATTTAAACCAACTCCTCTAATTCCCAACCCAGTGTTCTTTCTCTTCTATAACTTTCTTTTTTCAGTTCAGTTCAATCTAATTCAATTTGGCTGAATTCAACAAGCCTTTATGATTTATTAAGCACATCCTTTGGGCCAGATACTGTTGGTTTAGGAGATAATCCATTCTCAAATTGATCTCTACTCCCAGCAGTTTGGAAGTACCACCATCTGTTGAAGACCTGTCTCTCTTTATCTGGGTCTGTTTATCTTGTTCCACTCTTATCTATGTCCTCCCAAAAGTTCACTCTATAGAGCAGAAGTCTAATGAGGTTAACAGAGATAAGAAGAAGGAGGAGGAGGAGGAGGAGGAGGAGGGGGAGGGGGAAAGGGAGAGGTAAAAGGAGAAAGAGGAGAAGAAGAAGGAGGACAAGGAAAAGCAGAAGGAGAAGGAGGAGCAGAAGAAGGAGAAGGAGAAGGATAAAAGTTTTCCGGAGCTCATGTTCTACTGGCAGAAAGAGATGGGAATTTTCAATGGCTTGTCAGATGGATCAATGGATTTGGAGGCAGGGTGGCTCGAGTTCAAATATTATCTCAGATTCTTGCTAGCTGTGGGAGTCCATGCAAGTCATTTAACTACCTGAATCTCAATTTCGTTACCTATAAAGTAGGGATGGTAATAGCACTTAGCTCAATGTGTTATCATGAGAATCAAATGAGTTAATATATGTGAAGTGCTTTGTGATTCTTAAAATGCTACGTAGCTATCACTTGTTAGTAAAAGGAATATTAAGTCACTTCAAAGTATATGCAAAATAATTACAAAGTAACGCCATGGGAGACTATCAAAAATGTGGCGATCAAGAAAGGCCCCTTGTAAAAGGCAGCATCTAAGCTAAGCATCATAGGGCCTTTTTGTGTTCTTCTTTATCCCCTATCTACAAAATAGATTCCCCAACCCCCAAACCCCAAACTCAGAAATTAAAGAGTGAAAAACAATGGAAGGCTGCCCACAAAGGTAAAGGGAGATGGATGGGCACATTTGTCTTTGACCTTCACTGAAAGAATTTTGTTCGTTAGGCGCTATAAATTTGCTTTCTGAGAATGGGAGAGCATAAATGTGCACCATTGGGATGGAGAGAGCGTTTGCTCCTGAAACGTAGAACACAGAAAATAAATCGATCAAATTAATTTCTTGCTGTCACCCCCCAGAGACTCATTTCCCATCCACCACATCAGGAGGTGCAGAAGCAGTTACATTGTAATGATCAGGATAGGTTGATACTCGTGATGGATTAACTTTGGGAATGGATGTCACTTCAGTATCTGTCTTGTCCCCTTGTCCCCCTCCTCCCACTTCTACCCAGGGCTGATGTGTGCAAAGAAAGTGGGGAACTGTTAAGCAGGGCAAGAGTAAGATCCTACCTAAAGGTTCAATATAGTTCATAAAATTCCCTCCATTGTCATTCTCTGGAGCAGATGATTTTGACTCAGGGAAGTCCTTTGTCAAAATGCCAAAAAATCTTACTTGGCCAAGTTAACCTGTCCAAGCTTTAGACTATAAAGACTTTATGAGAGTGGGGCCCTGAAGGAATGAGACTCAGTTTAGCTAAGTTTTTTTTTTTTAAAGCAAGTAACTTGCTCAAGCTTACACGGCCAGTTATTTCTGGGTGTGGTGCTAAGTATCTGAGCCCGGATTTGATCCCCAGGTCCTCCCGACATTGGAGCCAGTGCTCTTAGGCTGCCCCTAGTTTAGCTAAATTTTGATTAGGAGAAAAGGAGGAGGAAAGGTCTGAAGTAGGGCCATTGCCTGAAGCGGAAACCTACACATAGATAACATAGGGACATAGGGAACACTTGGCAACAACCTGGCCCTAGGCCACAACCCTAATGTCATAAGCCTAGAGTACATGGGTAGAATTGTCTTTAACACTTTAAATCTTTCACATTCTAGTCTTTCCTGTCTTTCCAAAGTTTTGTACATAAACCCATCTCATTGACATTACAATTCTAGCCAACTCTGTTCCCTATAGTCACAATCCCTCTCTCTATGCTTTCACACAGAGATGTTCTCTATGACTACAGTGAACCTCATCCCCAATGTTTTGTCACCACTGACTCTGTTTCAGCAACAGCTTAAGTGACCATATCCTATTTGAGGCATGTGTGTGTCTTAGACACATTTTAAATTTACTTATCTTTCTTTTTTTTTGGAGGGGGAAAGGCAGGGCTCTTGGGGTGAAGTGATGTGCCCAAGGTCACACAGCTAGTAAGGGTTAAGTGAGGCCATATTTGAACTCAGGTCCTCCTGACTCCAGGACCGGTTCTCTATCCACTGCACCACCTAGCCACCCCTAAATTTTCTTATCTAATGTGCCTTTTGTTTTCTCTCTTGAGGTCTGAGACTGAATCTTTGGTGTCCTTGAATTTCTAACATGTATTTATTACAGTGACTGATACATAATATAGACTCAATAAATATCTGAGAAGTCGAATTTAAAAAGTCCCTTCCGTCTGAGATCACGTCCCATTATGCGGCAGACCTTGTATGTTCACAGATGTTTGCACGCTGTTTTCCTCTTCTCTGTATGCCCCGCTCCGCACAGGGCGCTCCCTCTCTCAGCTCCGGTAATTTTCACCGGCTTTATCCCATGCCTGCAATGCTCTTCCTCCACATCTCCATTCTCTGTCTTTCCTACTTTGATTCAAGTCCTACCAACATCCCATCTTGCAAAAGGATTCTTTCCCAGTGCCTCTTTATGCTAATGCTTTCATCTGACACGATCTGTTCTGTACATATCTTCTTAGTGCCTAGTCATTGGCACATTTTCTCCCCCATTGGATTGTGTGTTTCTTAAGGGCAGGGACTATTTTTTGGCTTTCTTTATGTCCCCATCTCTTAATTCCTTAACTGACACAGAGTAAGTGGTTAATAAATGCTTGTCAACTGACTGACGGACTGAATAGTAATGCCATTGAAAATTCAAGATGCCATGCCCATATAAGAAATGTGTGAACCTTAGCCTCAGCAAGATGTACCTGAAAAAGTTTGTATTCTAACCAATATCAGTCAAAATGTCCTTGGGTTTAAAAGGTTATTGGGTAATTAGATTATCTCTCCTCTCCCCCCCTCGGTCCTCTTTGAGAACAATGGACAAACCACAGACTCTGTGAGTAATCTTGAGTTGCCTGAATGGGGACATAGCTGACCAGTTCCAATTGGACAACTCAGATCTTCTTCCCCTCTCCTCCCCTCCCCTCCCCTCCTCTTCCCTCTCTCTTATCCTCTCTTCTCTTCTCCTGTTCTCTTGCCTGAAGGTATTCTGAAACTTTGGTTTTGCTGGCTAGATTGCTTTCTCAAAGACCAAGCCTTTGACCCAATTCACTCTGGATCTCAAGGATTGGACAATAGGTCCCTGACCAGCACCACTTGATGACTATTTTGGGTCTTTCCTGGCCCAGAGAGAATGTAAATAGTAGCTATTTCTCTTTTGGCCAGCATCCCTGAAGGACTTCCCCTCCCCTTTTGATGTTTTTGTGTTTTTTTTTTTTAATTAAAGGGGCCATCTCCGGATTGACTTCTTTTTTTTTTTAAGCAATCTGGGATAAGTAACTTGCTCAAGGCTGTGGTGCTGAGTATCTGAGCCTGGATTTGATCCAGGTCATCCCAACACTGGAGCCAGTGCTCTTACTCACTGAGCCACCTGGCCGCCCCTAAGCAATTTGGGTTAAGCGACTTGCTCAAGGTTACACGGCAAGGTGTTTCTGGGTGGGTGCTAAGTGTCTGAGCCCGGGATTCGATCTCCAGGTCTTCCCAACACTGGAGCTGGTGCTCTTACTCACTGTGCTACCTGGCTGCCCCTTGGATTCACTTCTTAAAGAGGCCTACCGTGTTTCCCTGATAATAAGACCTATCCCGAAAATAAGCCCTCCCCTTACTGTGTAAGATTCCTCTAAAATAAGCCCTCCCCCGAAAATAAGCCCTATTGATATTGCTACTGTAATGAAGGTGATCCCCTGCGCGACACGTTACATTACGGTACCCTCTGTATGCACCGTTCCCCCCCCCCCCCGGGTGAAACGCACACCGCGCTCCGAGCTGCATCCAATCAGAGCTGCAGCAGTGAGTGCATCATCCTGTTCTTCCCCAGTGATTTGCTTGCTGGCACCATTGAGAGCAGCGCTGTGGAGGAGAGCTGAGGCAGGACAACATAAGCCCTTCCCTGAAAATAAGCCCTCTGGTGTTTTTCTTTCAAAAAAAAAATAACAAGACAGTATCTTATTATCGGGGAAACACGGTATTCACTGAATCAGTGTAGATTCACTCAAAGTGAGAACCTGAAAAGACCTTAGCTTAAAAGGGTCAAGGTCTCCCGCTGCATCCTAGGCCATCTCCAGTGATTCTGATGAATATTTGGCCACTGGATCCAGATGACTCTGGAGGAAAAAGTGAGGTCAGTGACCCTGCACAGCCCTCCCTCACTCAAATCAGAGTCAATTGCAAATGATGTCATCGTCTCCCTGATTGTCATGGCCCTCTTCTAGAATGAAGGACAAGCCACAACAACCTCTTTCCTCGCCTCCTTCCACAACTTGCCCCTTCTCCCACAAGTTTGCTGTAGACTTCTAAAAATATAAAGTACTTCGAAGGTTGTCTGACAAAAGAAAATAATCCTAAGGCCAGAAAGTATTTAATTTTTGTCTCAGTCTCTCCAATGTTTAGTACAGGAGAAGGACTTATGAATGTGTGTGTTGATGGAATGATTGTGATCTAGTTGAATGCTCTCACTTTAAATATAAGGAGCCTGAATTCAAGAGAGGCTAAGTGAATGTCAAAGGTCACAGGGTTATTTTTTGATCGAGGATTTCATTCCCCAGTCTCCAGGCTCTTCCTGTTAATTACTCTCTTGTCCAGAAGCACATTGAGGCCCTCCATGAAGGATACAGTCTGATAGATAAAGTGAGGCACTAGGCAGGGAAAGAGTAGACCTACATACAAATCCCACCACTTGAGCCTTGCTAGAAATATTTCCTTCAGTTTTTACATAAAATAGATCCCTGTCCCATAGGCTGCTGGACATCAAGTTATGAACACCATGGATAAGATTCCACATTTGAAATTTATGAGCTCTGTAGTCAAACACCATGTAATGTGTAAAGGGGTTGGATTGGATGACCTCTAAGGTCCCTTTCAGCTCCAAGGCTATAATTCTATGACTTCTAAACAGTTACTTGATCTCTGCTTGAAGTCCTTCAGTAAGAGAAAAATAAAAAAAAATTAAAAAGACAAAAACAAAACAACAACAAAACGACAAAAAACCCAAACCTTGACCCCCTGAAGTAGCTCATTTGATCTGAGGACAACTTGGACTTTTGATGAAATCCTTTCTAATATCATGTCTAAATTTTCCTCTTTTCACATTCCACCTAGAACAGAGGTGAAATTTGAATGATAGTCCTCTATAATGGAAGGTCTTGAATACAAGGCTATGGGGTTTTATTTTTATGAGCAGCCCCTGAAAGTTTTTGATCATGTGAACTATGTGGTCCTACCTACGGCAGCTAGGAAGAGGACAGGTTTACAAGTATATTACAGTAGGTAATCCTTTATGGTTATGATTTGGATGAATTTGTCTTATTCTGTGACTTCAGTGGGGAGAAACTGAAACAAAGAATTTCAATTATGAAGTTATTACAGTAGACCAGGAGAGAAGCAATCAGGGCTTGGACGTCTGCTTGTGTATCTTCAGCATTAATCCATGAAATGAAAAAAAGAGGAAATTTACATGATAACATTTTTGTGTATTTTAAAAGAATAGCAAGTTGTACATAGTGGATTTGTAGTTTCATTTGTGATCATCTTTGTGTTACTTTAAATATATATATATACACACACACATACATGTATACTTATATATATGTATATTTATAAAATTAAATAGATATTTATAAAATTAAATATATATTCCTAAAACTAAATATATATTTATGAACTTAAACTATATTTATGAATTTAAATATACTTAAAATTAGATATATATTTATAAAATTAAATATATATATTTCTAAAATTATATCTGTTTAAATTAACAAAAGACTGTCTTAGGAAGTAATATGTGTCTCCTTCCTTGACTCAAACATTATAAAGCACTCACTATGTGCTGGGCATGGTGCTATTGACTGGGAACGAAGCAATCTTTTCGCATGAGGAGCTTGAGGGAGAGGTTGTATGATGAAGTGCAGGAGAGGATTTGTGTACTAGCACAAGTTAGCTTAGATGGCCTCTGAGTCCCTTTCTAACTGCAATTCTGGGACTGTAGGATTGATTGAGACTGATTAACTTCCTAGGCAGTTTTCAAGTTCCATTGGGGACTTCTTCAACTGTTTCCACTAATAGGAATGGTAATAAAAGCCATAGCTTTTGTTTTTTTCTAGCACTTTATGCTTACAGCCCACATCACCATTGATTGAACCAACTCAATTTTCACCCAGAAGTGAATCAAGATGAAATCTGAACTGGTTTTGCTTTTGAGGAGAGAGGGGCAACTTTGTGGTTGTCTCCATAGATCCAATCACCAGATTTGGCATCTCATTTGTTCAGGCCCAAAATGGACCCTGACAAAGCTTTGCCTGGTCTCAGTTTAAAGAAATGATGCCACAGGACCAAGTTGGTAATCTCTTTGATAGATGCAATGTGTTGTGATGCTGTAATTGGATCATTCTGATCTCCTGGTCTCAGAACACAATTTTCCCAATCTGTCACTGAGTTTTCTTCTTCCTACGCACACAGAAGCTTTTGTCTGACATTCAGCTCTGGAGAGGCTTCTAAATGTCCAAGAACATACCATGTCCTCCCTGCCTTTTAGTGCTGGACAGAGGGTTGGCAATCCTCCGTTTTCCTTCTCTCTGCCTCCTCCCTCTATTCTTTCTCCGTCCATGAATATCGAACACCTGCTAGGAAGTAATTCTTTCTGTGGCCCCACTGCCTGCCAAAGAACTCTCCAGCCAGGCGTCATTCTTTATGCTGACAATCTCACTTCCACACTGGATTGTTCTCATAATGAATTTCTAGGTGAGGATGGGATGTGGCAGGCCCTCTATTTCAGTGTGAGACAATCACATTTGCAAGGCCATTAACCATGGCTGGGAGTGTGCTTGTCAAAGCTGTCTTTACCCCAAGTGTGGCTAAAGATCGAGCTTTCTATGAAGGTCTGTGCAGTGAATTCCTATCATTATGGCCAGTCCACACGTTTAAGGTTAGACTTACTCTAGAAGTCCTGATTTTAGAGCCCATATCAAATACCTCCTCCTCCAGGAAGGCTTCCTTATACTACCCCCAGATACCAAGCACTGTAGTTTCGGTGTCCTGAGCATAATTATCCTGTAGTGTCCATGGATGTGGGTGGAAGCATGTTACAGTGGAAAGAAGACTTGCTTAAAAGTCAGGGGCCTTTGATTTCTATCTATAACTCCCCCATTTAATACCTGTATGACCTTGACCGACGCAGTTATTGTCCCTATGCCTCAGTTTCCTCATCTGTAAAATGAGGGGGTTAGACTAGATGAGTTCTAAGTCCATTCTATCTCCAGACCTAGGAATCCTCTGTGCAACCTTGGCAACCGTGTTGGATCCCTCTTAGCTTAGTTCTTCCTCTGTAAAACGAGGGAATGAGACTGGGTTGTCTGTGTGGTCTAAGCTCTAAAGCTATACTTCTGGGATCTTAGTTCTGGCCTACTTCTTTTTGGCCTGCTTTCTCCCATGGTTGTTCATATATGTTATTCATAATATAGAGAAATTCCTGTGGAAGCAGAGGATGTAGGCTTGAATCCCAGCTCTTTTACTACCTATGGGACCTTGAGGAAGTTATCTAATCTTCCTGGGCTTTCTTTCCCTCTGTCAGATGAGTGGGAGAACCAGATGACCCCCAGGATCTTCCTCTAAATGTGTAACCTTTCAATTTTTATTTGAATTTTAACTCTTCCTAGAAGGTAAACACCATACCTCTTGTAAACTCGATGCTCCCTTTGGTGCCTACCTAAAACTGAACTCTTGTAACCGATAGAACATAAAAATGGGTTGATTTGCTTTTCTCCGTTTAGAGCTTGGACTCTGACTGCCTAAAGAAAGAATGTGTAAATGAATTCTGGCATGAGTTTGAATTTAGGAAATATTTTGGTTTTGTGGATCAATTATATGCATTCCCTTGCGGTTTCTACTCATAGTAGGCCCTTCTGTGTTAATAATGGAATGTAGTATATAAAATAAATACTATGATATGATATATGGTATAACAATATAATATGAATAATATAAAATATATAGGCACTTAGTACCTACCTCTCTATATGTATAGATATCCACTAAGGTATATTTTATTTTAGAGTTTTCATTTTCACATCTATGTACTATCTTATCTATCTATATCTTTATATATGAATACATTATATATTACCTATATGATATTTTACTTATACTACATATATTATATCATACTTATTTAAATATATAACATATGCACTAATATATATTAGATATCCGTATGAAAATGTCAGCTCTGACATCAAATATATCAAATATGCCTCCTTTTCTCTCTTGTCTATAAAAAGAAAGTTGAATCCAAAATTGGGACCCAGTGATATTAATCAACTCATCTGCTTTTTGACATTTATCACCTGGGTGATTGTAATGTAATGCCAAAAGAAAGGCAACTTCCCAGGTTCAAAATACCAGCATAGGTGCTCTCCATTTTATTCAGTGACCAACCAAGAACAGAGAAGATCAAAACATGTCATCATTCAAAATACAGCATTTACTAAGGGTGATTAAATAATCTCCAAGTACTACCCCACCCCAGGACCTTCCAATCATTCAATCAATTACAAAGTCCCTGTTCTAAATACTTCTCCACCCCTAGGCTGTACCTTCATTTAGTCCACCACAAAGTCCCTCTTCTCAAATGGAGATTAGTTTCCAAACATAAGTAAAGTACCTTCATTTGTCAATCACAGAGCACAATAAGGTCAAAAGTTCCCCACTCCTGGATCACAATTGAATCTACCCCAGAGTTACATCAAGTTTAAACACAGCACTTAATACCCAAATGGAGGTCTTTTCTTCATCTTGACAGGAGGCAAGTTCTCAGCAATCTTAGTTCCTGGGGAGACAAGGCTTAGCAAGGCCATAAGATACATTGCCAGTCCCTTCATGAATTTATCCTCTGTCTGTAGAACAGTCCTAGAACCCCTGAACACATTAGCAAAGCCCTCTCCCAGGATTTCTGTAAACATACAACAAGGAAATCCTTCTTCAGGGCTTCTGAACCAACAGAAAGGCTCCCAGACCCCTGCAACAACAGCACTGTCCTTCACCAGTGGACAGTATTCACTCTGTCTGCAGGAGAGTCTCCAGACCCCTGCAACAACAGCACTGTCCTTCACCAGTGGACAGTATTCACTCTCTGTCTGCAGGACAGTCTCAGGGCTTCTTAGTGAACAGCCAGGTTCCAGGACTTCTTCAACAAAAGCACTGTCTTTCACCAGTGGACAAATCTGGCAAAAGAACATCAAAACAGACAGACAAAGTACCAGCAAAACAGCCATGTCTCCTCAGTCCTTGGCAGCTCAGGGGGCAGGTCTCAAAAGTCCAGGGCAATTCAAAGCGGCCACCAGCAATTCTCTTAGTCTCTCTCTCTCCACGAGGTGCTGCTTCCAAAAAGTTCTTCTGCCTCTCTCTTGTCTCTCCAAATCTATGTCACCAGCTCCTCCCAGTTCAGGACTTTCTTTTCACATCAACAAGTCCATCCCACAGGTGGGATTAACAAGCTCTGGGTTTTAACACAATCAATTTGAAAACCAAGCCAATACAGGGGAATCTTTAATTGCCATTACTATCACAGTGATATTGGATAAATCACTGAACTTCTCTATTCCTTAACTCCCTCAATTGTAAAATGAAAGGTTTGGACATGATGGCTTTGGGGATCCCTTCCAGCTCTTAATCCATGGTCCCCTTGTCCTCTGAGCCTCTGGATTACTTTATATTTGAACGTCAAGCCCTGGCTGTCTTTGTTCATGCCCACTCTTCCAGTACAAATGACATGGAGAAGACAGAATTAGGATCACTCAGCTCAGCCCCACTGAGCCAACCCTTTTGGGCTCTGCTGAGCACCTGTCTGCCTCCAGCAGTGACCTGCCCTTCCACACAGTCACAGCTGTTAGCCCTAAACCCTTGTGAAAGCCCAGCTAATAGCAGAAAGACCACAGTGCCTCTTTTTGCTGACTGTTACATTTGGAGCTAGTCTGTCCATGATCCAATGCTTGACCTTGGCCAACTAGGCACTGTTTCCTCCTCTGTAGAATGAGAAGGTTGGCCTAGTTGGCCTCTGAGGGGGGAGCTCTGTCCATTCAGACTTTCTACTATCTCTCTTTGTATTGTCTACATTATTGCTCATAGAAAACCATACTCATGCGGTCTTTACAGAAGCCCAAGCCAGTGACTTAGTGATCTCAGGTCTCTCCCACACTTCATTCCATGGCCTCTTTGTTTGAAGTCCTATTTGTCAATTTTGTGTCAAGTGGGTCCAAAAGGAAAAACCAAAGGAGACTCCAAGGCCCTCAGCTAGGCACTGTGCTGAGTAGCTTTGCTCTTTTCTAGCTATGTCTTTGGTCAGTTCCCTTTCATTGAGTTTCAGATGCTTTCTCTATAGAGTGAAGAGACTGCATTAGACCGGGAGTTCTTGACCTGGGATCCAGGCTAATAGATTTCAAGGGATTTACCAATTTGGAGCTGAAGAAAATGCATTTTAGTTTCATTAATTTCTGATTGAAATTTAGCTTTTCCTTGACTTATGATTTTAAAAGTGACAAAATGATTCTAAGGAGGGGTCTTTGGGCACCATCTGACTACCAGAGAGACTCATATCACACACACACATACACACACACACACACACACACACACACGCTAAGAATTCCTGTATTCCTTAGTCTCTAAACTCCCCTTCTAGGGGCAGGTAAATGGAGCAGTGGGCAGAGCACCAAACTTGCAGTCTGGAAGACGAAGCTTATTGAGTTAAATCTGACCTCAGATACTTACTAACTGTGTGACCCTGGACAAGTCACTTACCCCTGTTTGACTCAGTTGCCTCATATAAAAAAATGGGGCCACACTGGGGAATGAAATGTCAAACTAGTCTCGCATCTTTTTCAAGAAAACCTCATGGAAAAAAGTTCATGGAGTCATAGAGAGTGTGGCCACAACAAGCTCCATTCCATATCTTGCTCTATGGTCTAACCATTCTGAAACCTTGCTGTCACACGAGAACTTGGAATGTACTTCCTACATTGTAGGCTCATGGAACAGTAGCTTTAGAACAGAAAGGCTGTCAGAAGCCATTTTTACAGATGAGGAAACTGAGGTTCAGAAACTCTGGTGACTCACCTAAGAGGGAAGAGTTAGTAAGTGCTGGAGGACATCTTTGAACTCCAGTCTTCCTAACTCTATGTTCAGTGCTCTATTTACTATATTCTTCAGATTCTCAGATTTATAAAAAATAAATTTTAATTGACATATTTTGTTTTTATATGACCTATTTCCATTTCCACTCTTTCCATTCCCCAAGGGCCTAGTAGCAGAACTCCATGTGACTTCTTGGCTTTTTCCTAACTATATTGCCTGTTCTTGGTTTATCTTCAGCATCCCACCCACTTTTTCTAGGTATCTTTTTTGCAATGTCTTCCCCTGAAAGAATGTGCAGTGCCTGACATATCTTAAGTACTTAATAAAAGCTTGGACTTGACTTGAATAAAATCAAAGTTCAAATACTTCCTCAGACACATATCAGCAGTATGACCCTGAGCAAATCATTTAATTAGTAAATCTTAGGAAAGACAAATTATATTTTCATATATACTTATTTAAGAAATAATATACTCAGGGCTGCTAGGTGGCGCAGTGAGTAAAAGCACTGGCCTCAGAGTCAGGAGAACCGTGGATTGGTTCTGGCCTCAGATACTGAACACCCCCCCGCCCCGCCCACACACACACACACAAATGGCCATGTAACCTTGGGCAAGTTACTTAACCCCAATTGCTTAAAAAAATAATATACTCTTTGAAAATAAGCATTTATTAAGCACCACTATATAACAGTCACTGTGTAAGACTGATTCCCATTCTGTATTAGTTATTGTGATAGCCTCCATGGGTACAATAGAAATAAAAAAACAGTCCTCATTCTCAAGTAACTTATATTTTATTCAATTGGTGACACCAGGTACATATATAATTATATGCAGAATAAATACAGAATAATTGTAAAGTAGCTAAATACAGGATAACTAAGCTTTGAGGCCCCTAGTTGGTGGAGGAAACATAAAAAGACTTTATGGTGGTGCTTGCACTGTATCTGGGAGGAAGAAATTCTTTGAGATAGAGCTTCAGAGAGAGGATAGGCCAGGCCTGGGAGACAGTCAGTACCAAGCCCTGGAGAGAGAAGATTGAGTATCCTGCCAGGGAAAGAAGGAGAAGGCCTGTCTGGCTGGATCATAGAGGGCAGAAAGTGGGGTAGTGAATGGTGAGACTGGAAATACAGTTCTTAAATGGGCTAATAAATGACCCCATCTCCCCAGGAGATCATAAATGTAAATAGTTTGTAAACCTTGTAACCTATATAAATCAAGAACTTTTCAAAATTATTTTCTTTTTTAATTTTTAGAATAAAACAAGCATTTCCAAAACATAGTATAAAAAAAAAGATAACTGCACATGAATCGGCAAATATATTATGTACAACTTGCTATTCCTTTTAAATATATAATTGTTATTATGTAAATTTCCCCCTCCCCCACCCTAAATATGAGTAACTTATTTCGACTTTCATAAATATCCAAATTGGATGTAAAGGACATATGAAAAAAGATACTATGTATATCCAGAGGGAAAAATAAGACTGATATATAGAAGGAAGTATAGAATTTTTTTTTTTGTCTTTTTGGAGAGGGGAAGGCAGGGCAGTTGGGGTTAAGTGACTTACCCAAGGTGACAAAGCTAGTAAGTTTTGAGGCTGTATTTGAACTCAGGTCCTTCTTACTCCAGGGTGGTCCTCTATTCACTGTACCATCTACTGCCCCAATATGTTTTTTAATAGAGTTTTAAGGGTATGTATCAGCTGTTACTATCAATATCCTCTCAAAAGCTCTGGGAGGTAAATACATCAGGGATTATGACTCCCTATTTCCAAATGGAGAAACTGAGGCTCAGAGAGTTTAAAAACACGCACACACACCTTATACCACATTGATAGGAAGCATAAGAGATGCTCATTCAAAAGAATTCTCTCCTGGTTTGTCCAGGTCCATCCCTTTTCTCATACTATTCCATTTTGTGAGTATGAAGCCAGTGACATTGGAAAAATCAGTGACCTCTGACTGATGGAGGGGGTGAAGAAGAATTTCTTTTTCTTCCCTTTAAACCCATTCTGCCCAAGAAGGTTTCTCAGGAAAGCTGAAAGAGGGGAGTCACTTAAAGATACCAGTAGGTGGAAAGTAAAAGCCAGGATGGAATCATGTCAATAAGGAGTAAATATGTGAGTTAATATCAGCTAGAGAAGGCTAGAACAATTTAAAAAGGGCAAAAAGGCCGCAAAACTGAGGCAGCAATAGCGATGTCTATGCCATACAGACAGGATCCTGGATACCAACACAAGATGCTCACTCTGGAAGGAGGACTAATCAGTAGAAGAAAAATATTAGTGATTTGGCGATAATATCTGTGTGGGGAGGGTGTTAGAAGGTAGCAGATGAGGAAGGGAAGATTCAATATGTCACAGCCTTTACACCCCCACACTGCTGAAATTAAATTAAAATGGCTATGTTTATAGCACATTTGACCCATTATATTATTGCTGACCTTCACATTGGAAGGTGAGACTGCAGAGGGATTGCTGTCTGAGTGTGGGAGTATACCAAGAAAGACTGATAATAACTGACATTTGCAAGACGCTTTAATATGTCCAAAGCATTTCAGGTATGTTCTTTCTCTGGGACTTCTCAAGAATATGGGGAATCTGGGTGCCGCAGGTAGTTTTGACCCCAACCTAGAGATGGAGAAACTGAGGATCAGAGTGGGGAAGTTGTTTTTCATGGTAGTCTAGCTACTAAAGCACCTACAATATGTCAAGGACTGTGCTAAGCCCTGGGGAAACAGGAAAAGCAAATAAATAAATGAGTAAATACACAAGTAAATTAAATAAAACAATCTCTGCTCTCAAGTAGTTCATGGTCTAAAGAGAAAGGATGAAATGAAGTAAGAAGAGCCTTGAGGCAAGACCAACCAGCAGGCTATTAAAATAATTCAGAAGTCAGGTGATAAGGATTTGCATAGTGGTTATAGTGTCAGTGGAGAGAAGTGGGCATACACAAATGATGTCTGGAGATATCTAAGGCAGTTAAAAGGACAGGTAGGTGGTGCAGTGGCTAGAGTACCAGAGCTGGAACCAGGAAGACTCATCTTCCTCAGTTCAAATCCAACCTCAGACGCTTCCTACCTGTGTGACCCTGGGCAAATGATTTAACACTGTTTTCCTCAGTTTCCTCACCTACAAAATGAGCTGGAGAAGGAAATGGCAAACTATTCCAGTATCTTGGTCAAGAAAATTGCAAATGGGGTTTCAAAGAGTTGGATAGGACTGAAAGAACTCACTGACAACAACAGAAGCATTCAATAAGCAAATGTTAGAAAATATCATATGGTAAGTGAGAAACTAAGGAAAAATTTTACACTGTAAAGGAAAGATACTGATCAGCTGGAATACAGTGGTTATAGTTTGTTAGAGAAGGTTTTGTAGAGGAGGGAGGTTTGAATTTAGCCTTGAATGATGGCTACAACTTTAATAAACAAGAAGAGGTACCTGAAGTATATAGATTCCAAGAAAGGAAAACAATTCAGGGAAAAGAATTGAACTGAGCATTGTGTAAGCGACTTTTGGAAGGCTTTGGTTGCATCCAAATTCCAGTCAAGGTACATTAATTAAATGTCCTCTGTGTGGCAGGCACTGTGCCAGTTCTGGGGATACACAGAAAGATAAAAGAGAGTGCCTGATCAATGTAATGGCAGAGATCATCTGCAAATACCAATGTGCAAAGAATATATAGCCAGGGTCAATTGGAGAGAAATAGAAGAGAGAAATTGCTAGCATTACTAGCAAATTAACTGGAGGTCAAGGGAAACGATGGAAGCTAGAAAGCAGAGTGAAGAATGGAGAAAGTTCCCAAAATGGGGACCTACCAGTGAAATTCCTTGAGTTGGGAAATAGAGTTTTGTGTGCAAAGAATAGCAACAAGACCAGTGTCACACGATGGCAGAGTACATGGAGAGGAATAAGGTATAAGAAACTGGAATGACAGAATGAAGTTATGAAGGGGTTTATAAGTAAATAGAAGATTTTGCATTTGATTCTGGAGATAATGGGTAACCAGTAGATGTTATTGAATAAGAGAGTGGCATAGTCAGACCTGTGCTTGAGGAAAATCTCTTTGGCAGCTGAGTGGACTGGAATGGGGAGAAGCCTGAGGCAGGGAGAAGAAGCAGCAGTCTATTATCAGTATCAAAGGCTGCAGAGAGTCCAAGAAGAACGAGGATTGAAAAATGGAAATGAGATTTGGCAATTAAAAAATCATCAGTTCATTTGGAGAGAATAGTTTCAGTTGAACGATGATGTTGGAAACCAGACTGTAGAGAGTAAAGATGAGAGTTCCTGTTAATTCTGCTGTCTTTAGTTCCAGATACTGCCTTAGATGCTGGTCTATCCCTTGGGGAAGTTATGGAAATACCAGTGTTTAGTGCTCCCTCCCACCTCGGAAGCCCTGCCCTGTCGCTGTCCTTCAAGCTCAAGTTGTCTTCTCTTCAGTCTGCTCACATTTGTTCTCTGACTGAGATGGCTGTTCACTCATTTGCCTCTCAGTGTGGATGTCAGTCAATGGGTCCTTACTCCCAAGGAATCAACTTTTGAGACTTTGTCTCTCATTGTGGAAAAAAAGCTTCTTCCCTACAAAAGGCATTTCAGGACTCAACTAATGTGTGTGTGTGTGTGTGTGTGTGTGTGTGTGTGTGTGTGTGTGTGTGTGTG
>NW_027185697.1:6041017-6062112 GCF_028583685.1 Petaurus breviceps papuanus | reverse complement strand
GTGTGTGTGTGTGTGTGTGTGTGTGTGTGTGTGTGTGTGTGTGTGTGGTGATATGTTTGTGATTTGACAATGGGTAACTTTGGCAGAGTTCTTTAAATTGGATGTTAAAGATGATGCCTCAGCCAAGTGCTACTGGAACCTTTATAACCAGTTTACAGATAGGAAACCAAGGTTCACAGGGGTAAATGACTTATCTAAGGCCACACAGCAAGAAATAGAGACCACCAAGTTCAGATTCACCCAACTATTAAGTGTTTGGAGCAGGATTCACACCCAGGTAGGTATTTCCAATGTAAAATCTAGTTCTCTTTATATACCCTAAGACCAGAAAGGCAAAGAATAGACTCTTCTGGTGCCTATGAAATTTTTTAGTCTTTGGTAGATCGGTAGTGAGCTTAAATAGAGACCTTCAAATGAGAAAGCAATCTGGGTAACATATGAGGTATAGACAGATCTTTTGGATTACTTAGAGGAGTCAGATACTAGGAAGGGAACAAGGGTAGTTAGAAGACAAACAGTGCCTGGTGGGTTGAGTTAAGGACTTGCCAGTCAAAGGTGTGCAGATTTAGAATTGGAAGAGATTTGGAAGATGATTGAGTCCAATCAGTTCATCTTACAAAGGAGGAAACTGAGCATTAGAAAACAGAAATGAATTATGAAAGTCAGGAACAGAGCTGGGATTCAAACTCCCATTCCCCAGATTGAAATCCAAGGTCTTTTATGTGGTACCATGTTGTACTCTGGTAAATGGGAGGGGAGAATGGTAAAACATTCCATACAGCTGAGTGAAAATGTGGACATAGCAGTCATAGTGGGGTGCATGGGGTGATCAGAGAGGACTAGTATCCATGGTATTATTCCTTTTCAGGGCTGCTTATTCACCTTTGTTGTCTACCTTTGCCCCAACTCTAACTTGTGGTTCCAAGAAGCTGTAGCGTGTGCAATGGCCACAGCCCAGGAAAACTAACTTGGCAGATGCCACTTCCCAGGAAAACTAACTTTGAAGATGGGCTAAACCAGGCTGAAGGCAACCAATAGTGAGTTAGGGAGGTGTCTGCCCAAAGCATGTGAAGACTTCCTCCAGTGGAATGGGTAGATTAAAAAAATTTTCTCGGGGCAGCCAGGTATCATAGTGAGTAAGAGCACTGGCTCCAATGTCAGGATGACCAGGGGATCAAATCCAGGTCCATACATTTAGCACCACACCCAGGAACACCTGACCATGTAACCTTGAGCAAGTTACTTAACACCAATTGCTTAGGGGCAGCCAGGTGGCTCAGTGAGTAAGAGCACCGGCTCCAGTGTCGGGATGACCTGGGGATCAAATCCAGGCTCAATTACTTAGCACCACACCCACAAATAACTGGCTGTGTAACCTTGAGCAAGTTACTTAAGCCCGATTGCTTGAAAAAAATAATTCTCAAAAGGCCATGAAAGTGACTGAAGTAAGTATGATGGAATATTTAGAGCTTGGTCAGATATTGAAGATGCCAAGATGGCTTGTATTCTGGGCCATCTCCATTCATCTTGACTGTTTTTTTTTGCTCTTGCCACTGGGCTGTAATGACTATGGAAGAGAGAGTGAGGCTGATGACTGTGTAACTCAACCTATATTTTATATGGAACATGTATATGTGTTATCTTCATTTTTAGAAATAAGATCCTTGGGGCAGCTTGGTGATGCAGTGAATAGAGCATCAACCCTGGAATCAGGAGGACCTGAGTTCAAATGCAGCCTCAGACACTAAGCACTTATTAGCTGTCTGATCCTGGGCAAGTCACTTAACCCCAAACCCCCTGCCTTCTCCCCTCCAAAAAAAAAAAAAGAAGAATGTAAGATCCTTGATACTTGGGAATATTAATTCATGCCTTTGTAAGCCTAACATGGTGCCTGGCTTACAGTAAGTGCTTAAAATATTTGTTTTATTGAGGTTGATTTTCAATAAATTGTATTGCAAAGTGGTCAGTGACCTAAATATGAGAGCTTCATTATTCCTTCATTTTCTGGCCCTTAATTTCCTTTGTCTGTAAAAAGAAGAGACAAAATCCTGTCATAGTTAGCTACCAGCAATCCCATGAGAATCACGTGTAATAATAAATAAGGATGCCCCTTGACATGTCCAATCAGCAGATAAATGTAAGATAGCATTCTTAATATTTATGTAGTGTTCTCTAAGTACCCTGGAGAAGGTGGTTGTCTACATTGCTCTCCTCATCTTCATAAACTTCCCCTGACTTCAGCTTAATCCTTTAATGTACTTTTTAAATGCAGAACTGATTATGCTGTTTTCACATGGCTGAGTTTCATAGAGAAGAAATCATTAACAAAAACAGCCCACCCAATTTCACCACACTGATTACCTGCCCATGAGGCACTCAGCTCATAAGATCTCGGCGCTGGCCAAAGTACCCTTTAATGATGGTGCTGCTTTGGAGAATCTGGTGATGGGACTTACCTACTGAAAACAATCAGGGATCTCTGGACGATTAATTTCAAGCTATCAACTATTTACTAAGCACCTACTGTGTGCTAGGACTGTGCTGATAGCTGCAGATACAAACTGAAAAGTAAGAATCCATTTCCTCGTGAACCATATTTTATCGAAAGAAAAGGTTAATATGTAGATAGAAAAGACAATAAGGAATTATTTGCTAGGCACATATAACATAGAGGCAATTACTGTTTGTCAGGCACACCTCTGTCTCTGTCTCAGTCTCTCTCTATTTCTCTTCCTTTCTCTCTTTGTCTCCCTCCTCTTCCTCCTCTCTGTCTTTGCCTCTATCTCTGTCTCTCTCCCCTTTTCTTCCTCTTTTTCCTCTGTCTCTTGTCTCTCTTCTCTCTATCTCTCATCTCTCCCTTCTCTATTTCTGTCTCTGTCTCTTTCCTATTGAAAGTTTTTTCCCCCAACCCCTCTTAATCCTAGTGCATGATTTCTTCATTTGTTTGTATATTGTGCCCCTGCATTGAATTGTGAGGCACCTGCTTGAGGGCAGACTCGGTTTTGCCTTTTTCTGTATCCCTAGCTAATAGTAAGCACTTCATGAATATTAACTGTCTGATATATAGACACATATGTGTATCTATGTGTATTTGTGTGTGTATATGTGTCTATCCGTCACATTGTAATTTCACAGGGGTAGTACTAACTTGCATGCAGGAAGGGAGAGCTTCATATGAGGCATGGCATGGGAGCTGAGGCTTGGAGGGAACAAGGGATTCCAAGAGACAGAGGTAAGGCAGGATTGTATTCTGAATTAGGCACAGGGGGTTGGCTTGAACTGAATAAGCTAGGGAGAATAATGTAAAATTAGTCTAGAAATTTAGATTGGTGCCAGATTGTGAAGGATCTCAAATTCCAGAGAAAAAGCCTTGAATTTTATCCTAGATCTCTCTCTCTCTCTCTCTCTCTCTCTCTCTCTCTCTCTCTCTCTCTCTCTCTCTCTCTCTCTCTGTCTCTCTGTTTCTCTCTGTCTCTCTCTGTCTCTCTGTCACTGTCTCTCTGTCTCTCTCTCTGTCTCTGTCTCTCTCTCTCTCTGTCTCTCTCTCTGCCAGACACACACACACACACACACACACACACACACACTTCCTTTGAAAGGTCACAATTTTTGGCTGATTGGTTTAGCTAGTAAAAAAAGGAGAGCAAAGATGGGGTAGAGAAATGAACACTGAAATAGTTATGTTGCCAGAAGTTGCTGAGCTGGGGAGCATTTGAAGGACGCCTGTAAGTTGCTCTTCCTCTCCTGAGCATTAGCTAGCTAGGATAACCTGAGGCTATGTGTGCCCATGGACTTTTACAGGCCCAGCTGCTCCCCTGGACTAGAGCAGGTCACGTTCTCTCTTGAGACAGCAGATGTAAAAATTGCCCATGCAAGGCATTGTCTGGGTACATTCACTCCTGCGAAGCAGGAAGGCTATGCCACTGAAGTCAGCTCTCCCTTTCGATCCCAGCTCAGGTGCTGAGTGGAATTTCTCCCTGAGCCAGCTGACTTGCTTCCCTTTGAGGAGGGCACATTGTGGTGTGTACTTAGCTACTGGTGTCTTTGCCTGTGGGACCTAAGGGAGCTAGAATATCTAGCAGAGAGAACAGAGATGGTAAATGTGGTGCCAAAGTCAAGGGCAAATGGGTACAGTTAGGACATAGGTGAAGTGTGTCTCTGCTGCCCCACATCTCCCACATGATCAATTCCAGTCAATTTAAATAGCCTTTTATTAAGTATTTAATGTGTGCAAGACACTGAGCAAGGGATGGAAAAGACAAAACAACCTATATTCCAGAGGAGATTATATCCTTGCATGTGTGTGGAGGGGGGTGGGGTGGGGGGTATTACGTACCTATATGAGCAAAGAGAAAATATGGGAACAGCTAGGTGGTGCAGTGAATAGAGCACCGACTCTGGAGACAGAAGGATCAGAGTTCAAATCTGACCTCAGACACTTGACACGCTTAATAGCTGTGTGACCTTGGGCAAGTCACTTAACCCTAATTGCCTTGTCTCCTTCCCCCCCAAAAAAAAAAGAACTAAAAAAAATAAAGAAAATATGCACCAAGTAAATTAAAAGAAACAGTAGGGGAGGGAGAACATGGCCAAGTGGAAGGATCAATGATGTCATCTTGTTCAGTGGGGGCCTTGAAAAAGAACTCTTGGGCCAGACTGGCTTACTTAGTGTGATTTGACATGCTCCTGGGGAAGGCACTTACTTGCAAATACTTGACTAACGCCCCCCATTGGGTTTTCCATAGATGCCTGAAGTTCCTGCTATTAGCATTGCACATTTCAACTTATTTGAAATATCCTTTGCTTTGTGAAGAACAAAACATGACCACGTTATTGTTGTTCAGTTTTAGTCGTGTCTGACTCTTCATGACCACATTTGGGGTTTTCTTGGCAAAGATACTGGGGTGGCTTACTATTTCCTTCTCCAACTCCTTCTACAGATGAGGAAACTGAGGTATACAGGATTAAGTGACTTGCGTAGGGTCACACAGTAAGTTTCTGAGGCCATATTTGAACTCAAGAAAATGAGTCTTCCTGACTCCAGGCCTGGTGCTCTATCTACTGTACCTCTCATATAATCCCTATTATAGAAATGAATATCATAGTTCTAGAGCTGGAGGGCAGTATAAGAGTCCACTGAGGCCAGCTCCCTGGTTTCCAGATGGAGACAATGATGCTCACTTTAAGGGTTTTGCCTAGGGTCACACAGCTAGTATATAAGATACTACCTGGGACTTCCTGAATCCAAATCCAGAATATCATTTGCCTTACCATGTTATGATACACTTTTTTTTACAAGGAATTTAGAATCTATTTGAGACCATAGAGCTAAAAAAATAATGGCAGGGGGCCTAACGTACTTGACTTGAAGCCAAAAAGACCCAAATTCAGATTTTGCCTGTTATACTTACTAACTGTGTGACCCTAGGTAAGTTACTTAACCTTTGTTTGCCTAAGTTTCCTGAAGTATAAAATTGAAATAATAACAGCACCAATCTGGCAGGCCTTTTTTGGGACTCAAATGAGATTTGGAAAGTGTTTAACACAGTCCCCAGAACATAGTAGGTGTTTTATAATTGCTTATTCCTTTTCTCTCCCTTCCTCCTTCCTATCTGTAAATTCTGGGGAATAGTGAGTATAGGAATTTAATAGAAGCAGTAAGCAAATCACTTGACCTCTCAGTCTATTTCCTCCTCTCCAAAATGGGAAAATAAGAGATCTTATATTCCTGGGTTCTTATGAGAATCAAATGAGATAAGAAAGTTCTCTGAAAACCTTAAAGTGTTACATGGATACTGTTATTAGTATTAAATAGGAACCGAATAGGACAAAAAAGTGGATCAGTAAATGCTGAATCAGTGATTCAGACAACAGATGCCATTGGAGTTCGGAGTCATAGTGCCCTGTGGTTTTCTGTCACTAGGGAAGGTTTTGAGGAGAAGGAGAGGTTTTCTTCAGGCCTTGAAGGGTGGAAAGGATTTAAAGGAAAAGAAAGAAGTGTTTGAGAAAGAACCACCCCCCCCCAAAAAAAAAGAAGGGAGTTTTTCAGTTGTTTCAGTCACCTCTTATTCTTTGTGACTATTTGTGGATTTCTTGGCAAAGATACTGGAGTGGTTTGACATTTCCTTCTCAAGATACTTTTGACAGATTAGGAAACTGAGTCAAACAGGGTGAAGTGACTTATTCAAGATCACACAGCTAGTAAGAGTCTGCTTCTGGATTTGAACTCAAGAACATAAGTCTTCTTGATTCCTCCAGCTCAGTGCTCTATCCACAGCACCACCTTGCTGCCACTGTCCAATCAATAAGCTTTTACTATGTGCCAGACGCTAAATACTAGGAATTAAAAGAACGGTAACAACACTTGGTCAGGATCATTGTGTGTGAAAGTCATTAATCAATTAATTGATGAACATATATTATTAATGAATTACTACTAATAAAATTGTTTATGAATAAATTAATTAATGAACATATATTAAGTACCAGCTATTTGTCAGAAACTGTAATAAATGCCAGGGGTACAATAAGAGGCAAAAAAACAGTCTCTGCCCTCAAGGGCTTACAATCTAATGGAACAAACAACATGCAAAAAATATATATAAAAAGAGTTTTATTTATTAGACAGGATAAACAGGAAATAATTGACAGAAGGAAGTCATCGGTTGAAGAAAGTGAAGAGTTCAGGAAAGTGTCCTATGGAAGGTGGGATTTTACTTGGGACTCAGAGGAAGCTGGAAAGATTGGTAGTAAGAATGGAGGAGGGAAAGTGTTCCAACAATGAGGGAGAGTCAGGGAGAAATGCTTGGAGGGGAGAAATGTGAGGTTTTGTTTCTGGGTTTCCAGGAAACCTTTTTCACAGGATCAAAGAGTCCATGTTGGGAAGTAAGATGTGAAAAGACTAGAAAGGTAGGAGGGGGCTATTTTATGAAGGGTCACCAAAGTATAGGCATTGAAAGAGAGAAAGGAAGGAAGAAAAAGGAAGAAAGAGAAAGAAGGAAGGAGAGAGAGAGACAGAGAGAGACAGAGACAGAGAGAGACAAAGAGAGAAAGTCTATTCTAGAATCTTTTCTCCATGACACACTCTTGGAGTATCTCTGGTTCACTGAGTGCTTAGACTCCGTACCTAAATCCCCCTAGCTTTTCTGATGGGTAAATCTCTTTTTTTTTTTTTTTGCTGGCCTCCAAAAAATTTTCATTTCCTATAGTTTTTTTAGCACCTACTCTCTACTCTTCTAGCACTCTTTTTGTTTATTAGAATGTAAGCTGCTCTAGGGCAGACGCTGCCTTGATTGATTTACTTGTGTCTTATATCTTATCGCAAGGGGTCAGCTATGTGACACAATGGATAGAGACCCTGCAGTTGGGGATACCTGAGTTCAAGTGAGAAGTCAGACCCTTACTACCTATGAGACCCTGGACAAGTCACTTAACCCTAGTTGCCTTAGTTTCCCCATCTGTAAAATTAACTCGAGAAAGAAATGACAAAGCACTCCATTGTCTTGGCCAAGAAAAACCCAAATGGGGTCATGAAGAGTCAGAGATGACTGAAAACAAGTGAACAATTTTATCTTACAATTGTCAAGCTCAGTGCTTCACACATAGTAAATGTTTTCTAAACATCAATTATTTATTAAAAATTAATAGCTCATACGTATATAGCAACTTAAGGTTTCCAAGGTACTTTGCAAATATTTCATTTGAGCCTCAGAAATTGAGATTTAGAGAGATCAGGAAAATTGCCCCATTGTTTCTCCTATTCTGAGTGAGACTCTACCATCAGCAGTTGCTGATGTAACATCTAAACCATTCCTAGTAAGCTCTTGAACAAGAATGCCAACAACAAAATCAAAAAGGGACTTCCACATAATTAAAAGCCCATCAAATCCATTCTGTTGGTTAAAGAGCTCACAGCAGGCGGGGCTTTCTAGCTTCCTTCTTTCACAACAGCATATTAATGATGAGCCCGTATTGAGAAGCTGTCCCGTCATGCTTTATTGCATTATTTTAGGCCCCTGAAGTTTTTATATATGAAGGCTACAGATTTATGCTGAGTGATTCAGCAATGAAGCACGAACATCAATTTGTTCAGGGATGTGAACTGGTGATTGCCTCCATTAAAGTCACCAGGACAGACTGATCGCTTTAATTTGTGCCGAGGCAAGCAAATAGTCTTTAGTGGCACGCATGTCTCAGAGAACATGAGCACAGTGGCTGTTTTGCATTGAGGAAGGTTCTTGAGAATGAAAATCAGGATATGTTGAAAGAGTTTGGGGGGGGGAGATACCATGTGGCTAGACCACTGAGGATATGAGCTCTTAACATGTTTCAGTCATGTCTGCCTCTTCCTTACTCCATTTGCTGTTTTCTTGGCAAAGACACTGGAGGGGCTTGCCGTTTCCTTCTCCAGCTCATTTTGCAGATGAGGAAATTGAGGTAAACAGAGTTAAATAATTTGCCTAGAGTCACACACATAGTAAGTTTTTGAGGCCAGATTTGAACTCAGGAAGAAGAGTCTTCCTGCCTCCAGGGCCCTTGCTCCAAAACCTGTACCATGCAGCTGCCTCAAACCTTGACATAGGATATTGCTTAAATTGGGTTGGAGGTGGCAATCATAGAATCACAGAATTTCAGTGACAAGGAAATAAAGAAGATGGTGAATTCCTTAGAGGGGTATGAACCAATTTACCCAAGTCTGGCTCCTAGGACATTTTTTTTTCCTTCAAACCTAAAAGACAGAAGTCAGTCAACATATGAAGTACATCCTGTGGAAGGTGGGCTGTTTAAATACATTCAACACATGACATTTTACTAAATAAGGAAGGGACCTATATTCCTAGTTAGAACCCCCCATTATTTTTCAACATAGGAATAATATGTCCTCAGTACCCCCATTTTAACTGCCAGAGTCAATCCTCATCAAAAACCAATGAGGATTTCCCCAGTATCACTGGTCATGAAACAGATTCAGAAAGGGGGAAAAATAATTAACCTCATTAAGCTTGTATTCCCTGCCTTGCCCAAGCTGTCAAATCCCATTTGTCTAGGGGCAGCTCCATGGTCCTGTTTCTATATTCTTGATCTATTTAATAAGAATAAGGACTTCATTAGTTGGGTTGAAGCATAAGAATCAAAACAACTCTTCTCATTGGTCTTAGCACTTGGGATTGACCTAAGGAGACCAACAAGTCAGTTAGTCAGCAAGCATTTATTTAACACTTACTCTTTTCTAAGCACTGTGCTCAGAGCTGAGGATAAAAAAGAAAGCAAAAATATGGTCGCTGTACCTACCATCTCTCCATTATCTGTTTATTTGTTTATCTATCATTGGTATAGCGTTGAGAATTAAAGAGGAAACACCCTCTATCTGTGTGTGTGTGTGTGCAGTTGTTTTTTAGTTGTCGTGTAACCCTTTGTGACCCCATTTGGAATTTTCTTGGCAAAGATACTGGAGTGATCTGCCATTTCCTTCTCCAGCTCATTTTACAGGTGAGGAAACTGAGGCAAACAGAGTTAAGTGACTTGCCCAGGGTCACACAGCTAGTCAGTGTCTGAGTCCAGATCGGAACTCAAGAAGATGAGTCTTCTGGGCTCTAGGGTCCTTGCTCTAGCCACCGTTACCAACCAGCTGCCCTCTCACTATCAATGCTGGTCGGCAACTTCTCTGCAGCTTATGTTCAGTGACTTGCCTGAAGTTTAGCACACAGTAGGTATGCACCAGAGGTCTTGAACCCAGATCCTCTTGGCTTTGAGACCTGTTCTTTATCCATACCTTTCCTGTTTAACTTTATATAAGATAGATACAAAGTAAATACAACGTTGTTCAGTTTGGATCCATTGGGATGGGAAGATCAAGAAGGATCTCCTGCAGCAGCTGGCATTAGAGTTGCATGGTGGAGGCCAATATTTCTGCCCATTCCTCTGCTTGCCCCTGAACTCTCTCATTGGCAAGGGCCTTACATATAGATAGGTGTTAGCCATCATCCAATGCTGTGTCACACACACACATACACATCCCTTTTTCTTGATTCCTGCCATTCGAATGTTTGAGCAGTGTTTGACTGGTAACAGTAAATTTCAAGAACCCCCAGTTAATAGTAAATAAGCTTATTTTATAAGAAATATCCGTAAAATATATGACGATGTAAACGTGAACATGAAAAACAACTGCTTTATGGACCCCCGAATGGCAAATCTGTTTTATTTTAATAGTATGTTCTTCTTAAAACACCAATATGCTACTGCAGCTGTAAAAATTAATGAAATGGGGCAGTGTTTTGGGGTTGGATGAATGGAAAATATGCCAGTGTTGGAAATAGAATGTACACAAGAGCATTAAAAATGTAATTTGGTTACAAGCATTTGGGAGAAAGCAAATGCCTTCTTTCTGATTCACCCCATATCACTTTTTAGTTAAATGCCCCAAATGCTTTATTAGAACTGGTTTTTAATGTCTAATTAAAGCTCAACCTTCGAGGCATTTCTTTTCCTTTTTGTTTTGTTTTCTCCAATGAATCCAGACCAGTCTCTAGCATAAACAGGACAAAGTCACTTTCTGCCATGATGTCCATAGGAGAAGGAATTCAGGATTTCTTCTTGAATTGAGGAGATGCAGTAAAAAAAATCTTTCTGGGTTTGGAAAGAGCAGGTTTCTTATAACGTCTACATTCCTGTCAAATAGATCTGCTTTCTATTTTGCATAGACAGCTAGGGACTGAGTCTGGACCCTACCAAATGCAACTAACTTCCCTGAGTTTCATTTTTCTCATCTGTAATATAAAACGAGGGGGTTGGATTAGGCAGCTTCTGCCAAACTTTCCTGCTCTGAATCTGTGGTCCTTCCTTTCTTT
The DNA here is from genome assembly GCF_028583685.1 of Petaurus breviceps papuanus. Classification (NCBI taxonomy): domain Eukaryota; kingdom Metazoa; phylum Chordata; class Mammalia; order Diprotodontia; family Petauridae; genus Petaurus; species Petaurus breviceps. The sequence continues at coordinate 6,051,262 of NW_027185697.1, read as the reverse complement.
CTTTTTTCTTTTCGGAGGGGAGAAGGTAGAGCAATTGGGATTAAGTGACTTGCCCAAAGTCACACAGCTAGTTTTTGGGTTAAGTTTCTAAGGCCAGATTTGAACTCAGGTCCTCCTAACTCCAGGGCTGGTGCTCTATTCACTGCACCACCCCAGGTCCTCTTTATTTCTACCACTTGCAATGACTAACTCTGTTCCAGACTCAGTTCAATTCCACTTCATACAAAAGGGCTTTCTTAGTTACTTGCCTCTCTTACCTTTCCTCTCCTATATTCCAGGAGCCTAGTGCAATACCCTTCACATAGTAGGCTACCAATAAATTTGTTTTGACTTGAATAATGATCTCTAAGGCCTTTATTGAAGCCGTTGTTTAGGGCACTATTAATCAAACCATCCAGGAGAAAGCTCCTAGAATGTATGGATGATACCAGCACCAACATGAAAAACTCCCTGTCTACAGGAAACTTAAATTCTATAAGAGGAAAAAAAAAAACATTTTCTCTCAAATAGCGCTATTTTTTTTTTTTTTGGCAGAGAAGCCACTAGTATGCTTGACAATATCAGAAGTAGTCCCATGATGCTATTAAACCCCACCCTTGTTTCTGTTGTGATTTTAAAGGCTAAGTAAGCCGGCATACATGCAGGACACTTGACTTGGAGCCAAGAAGCAGATTCACATCCTACCTCTAAATTTTACTACGTGGATGACATGAAACAAATCATTTGGCCTGTCTGTATCTGAGTTTTCTCGTCTGTAAAAAAAGAAGGTTGGACCAGCCAGCCCCTAAGTCCCTTTCATCTCACAAACTCTGATGTGAAAAAGCATGGGTTCTTCACCTGAGGCCTGTGAACATGAATGGAGAAAAAAAATTATTGATGTTAATTAACCTCTAAATGAAATTTGGCATTTCCTTCAACTATGAATTTTTATTTTAAAATATTCTGAGAAGGGGTCAACAGGTTTCATCAGCTTCCAAAGAGGTCTTTGACCATCAATGAACATGAATAATCCATGTTATAAAAATAAGGAGGTAAGAAGATGTCAGAAAGTGAAAAGAACACTGCATTTAGAGGGAGAAGATTTGGATCTGCTAGTTACTATTTGCATCATCTTCACCGAAACATTTCCTCTTTCTGGACTTCAATTTCCTCATCTGGAAAAAAGAGAGATTTAAATTACTTGATTACTAACATCTTGCTAACTGGATAACCTACAGCTCAAACTATTAACATAGCTAATAATTGGGCAAGCCAGAAACCAAGCCCCAGTCTTCTCAGCCTAATTTCCATGAACCTTCCACAATGACTTTAGTGACAATGCTTTTAAAATCCAGGAGAGAGAGAAAGACAGAGAGACAGAGAGAGACAGAGAGGCAGAGACACAGAGAATTTAGATTGACACATTGAGTCAAAGATACATAAAGGAGATAGGCCAGACAAATTTTTTGGTAGTTTGTTTTTCCTTTTAATAATTATTTGGTTGAAAACTTCCCCAAAGTATATTCTATTTTATCTCTAATTAGAAGGAGGGATAGACAAAGAGGTAAAAGAAATGACAACATCATCATAATCATCTTAAAAAAGCAATAAACCCAGAAAGATAAGTCTATTTTCTTGACTCTTCCAAGAAACCAATCTCCTTTTTGTCTTAGCATTTTACTATGAACCAACCAATTTCAGACCAAGTATTAATCACCATGGCTTCCCCATGATATGATAGGGAGATATAGTTTGAAAGAGGGATATAACAGGAAAGAGAATGTATGAGTATGCAAGTTTATCGAGCATATATACACAATAAATTAAATATAATGGAGGGAATCACTAGCCCTGAAACAAGAGAAGAATCAGTAATGGACTTGTATAGGAGATAGCATTAGAGATTGAGAAGTAAGGAAAGAGGCACGAGGGACAACTAGAGCAAAAGTAGAGGTGAGAGTTTGGGTGCTGTACGAATGAGAGAAAACAAAACTATTTGGTTTATGCCATAGACTTTGTGAATGGGACTGGTGAATTTAAAAAAATGAAGGAATGGATTGAAACCAGGTTGTAAAAGACTTATTTTTTTTTTTTTGCCTTTTTGGAGGGCAGTTGGGTTAAGTAACTTGCCCAAGGTTACACAGCTAGTTTTTTTTTTGTTTGTTTGTTTTGTTTTGTTTTTTGGTATGGGTGTCTGAGGCCAGAACTGAACTCAGGTCCTCCTGACTCTGGGACCAGTGCTTTACTCACTACGCCAGCTAGCTGCCCTTACTGTAAAAGACTTATAATGCTAAACATAGCTAATGCTAAACATTCTAGGCATAGGGAATAGCTAGTACAAATTCAGAACTTGGTGTAATGGGAATGTACATTTGTAAGATCTTCCCTGCCCCTAGGCTAAAGTGCACCTGGAGCCTGGGGTGGGAGGCTTGTTTTTCAGTAGATACTTTTTGATGCTTGGGGTGCTTGCCGCTACAATTGGCCAGTGAGTCAATAAGGGTGTTATATTCTCTGAGCCAAGAAAAGGTTATATAAGCCCTGATGTGTAGCTTTGTTTTGGGGCTCACTTTGGGAAGTTTTCTGTGATTTGATCATATGAGATTCTGGGAAGCCGTTGTTGAGAGCCCCCCAGCTTTGAAACCCAGATGTTGATTTGGTATGGATGTAATGGTTGGACAGTTTGGAAACTGTCTATTTGATCTGTTTCTCTGTCTTGATAATTCTGTCTGTATACTCTGAAGTTCAGGGTGCTGAACTTTTTTCCCCTGAACTAGGTAAACGATACGTATGACTGATTAAAGTAAGCTTGTTAACCCATTTTGAGTTGCTTTCCTTTATCAAAGCAGATCCAAGAACCTGTGGTGGCAGCCAGCCTGGGGACGCTGGAGGCTTGCTGCTACACTTGGATATGAAGTAGTTTCTATTGGCTGAAAGGCTCTTTTTGACTGAAAAGTAGAGGGCCTGAAGGATGGTGACTGAAAAGATTAAATTCAGAATGAAGAAAAATGGGGAAACTGAGGCCCAGAGATGTTAGTAAATGGTTGAACAAAGGTTACATTGGATCCTATAGTATACATCCTCTCCAGGCTGTGTTCTAGCCTTTTTCTATATTTCTTCCAGAAATGTCTTAGTCCTGGAAGCTTACCAGCCCTAGAATTCACACATTGGAGACAACCACTGATCTTGTGGACTTTCCCTTTTTTTAGATAACTCTTCCTGCAACCCCCATTTATGAAGACAACCAAGTCATCCATATCTCATTCCTTTCCTGACTGTACTCCATGCTTGTCTTTCTTCTCTGCCTCCCACTCTAAGCTTCATTTTATGAGTTATTAGAATGTTACATTAGAACATAAGCTCCCTGGGGGCTGGGCCTGTCTTTCTTTTCACCTGTATTTGTTTTCCCAGTGTTTAGTACAGGATCTGGAAGAGAGTAAGAACTTGATAAATCCTTGTTTGCTGAATCATTGTTGTCATCCCCACTCCACCTAGAGTAGGTTTGGGGCCTTCACATCAATGTATGAATGAATGTATAAGATGGATGGATGGGTTGATGGATGGGTGGAAAGAACTGAAAAAGAATGATGTGCCAATCTGTATGCTAAGTTGTAAAGGGTACAAATGCTAAGGCCAGGTACTCCCCACCACCAAGTAGCTTATATTCACCTAGAAAGCCTGTATTAGAAGGAGATGGTAACCAACAAGGACTAGCTGTTTCAGAATGGGAAGATACGGATGCTGAGTGGATTGATTAACATGCCTTTTCTTCATGTCGACTGTAACTGCTTAATAGACACCTGCTGATTATTTGAATGACATTTGTATATATTTCTCCTAAAAGTAGGTCACATGATTTTTTATCTCAGGATCTGTAACACCATGGTACTTCTTAAAGTTCTAGTATGGACATTTCCATTGATTGGTGTTCTGATTTCCAAAATACCTCTACCATTTATTTCCTGGGGAAATTAAGACTATTGATATCTGAGAAATAAAAACACCATGTGAAGTAGCACATTGTTGGAAAGATCTGAATTTAGGGGAAGGTTTCTAAAATCATATTGAAATTATGACTAAAGTTTCAATGTTAGGCCTGCAAGGGGCTTAGAGATATTTTAGTCCCACTGGCTCCTTTCACAGAGGAGGAAGTTTAGGGACAATCAGTTCAGATGAATTCATTAGTTTCACTATGAAATGAAAATGAATAATGGTACATTGTTCTAACCCGAAGCCTGGGGGCTTTTTGTGAAGTTCTCTGAAGAGGAGGGAGAACCCTCACTCCCAAAGACCTGGACTGGATATCGTGATACCTGTAAAGCCACGTTTCAAAAAATGTGAAGTCAAATGGTTTTGGGGGAGAGCAGATGGATACCCTCAAAGTCAGAGATGTGAGCTGCAGGAGGAAACAGATGAACACTGGAGACAGAGGATAGGGAGATACGAAGGTGGGGATGGGGGGCTTTTGAATGATACCATGACTAATTTCTAACTACCAGAACCACCTTTGTTGATAGTGAACAGATTACTTAATATTTTAAAACTTCTTGAGGGGGTTAAAAAAAAAAACTGACACATTTTATGTAAATTTTGTTTACAGGGATAAACAGCATTCAGATTTGGAGACAACCAGATCAATATTCAGTAGGAGAAGACATCTGTCTTGAAAATCAGAACCCCTGGAACCAAGGCCAAGCTTTGGTTTTCCCTAACAGTGTGGCCCTTAACCTTCCTTTGCTTCTCTCTCTTCATCTATAATTTGAGGATAATTAGATTTGCATAAATCACTTTGGGCCTTTGGGCCCCTATTTCCTCATCCTGAAAATGATATCAGATTGTGTGACCTCAAAGTTCCTGTCCAGTTCTAATTGTGTTCTCTGATCGATTGTCTACCTGTTATGAAGAAAATATTTTGTAAAATAAGTTAATAGTCAACATATAATAAAATTATGATGATGATGACAGTTACACAGAAGGGCTTTTGGGCGCCTTAAGTAATTGTGAGCAAGCCCTCAGAATAATTTGCCAAGTCAAATAAAAAGCTTTATATTTCTTTATTTTTTGTTAATCCTATTATTATTTTTAAAAAATCTATATTTCTTGATGTCCTACTCCACCTTATCCCAGTAATTCTTACCTGGTAAAATAGAAAAATAGTTAATCACAGCTAAATGACCTAATTTGTACATCCCTGTCCCATTTGAACCTTGAACTCTGCCCATGGAATCCTAGATTTTCATAGGTGAGCTTTTACTTTGCTTGCCTGAAACGAGGCTTCTGTATAAAATCCTAATAATGTTCAAACCGTAGTCACTTATAATGCCCAAGGGTGCGTTGGCTTGAGCTGTCATGAACTAAAAAGAGAAAATTGGCATATTTTCAACGTGGATATTTACATTTGGGAAATGGAATAGGCAAAGATGAAAAATCAGGGCTGTATTTATTGTTCTGTTGATTGTCTAGACTTAAGAAAGTGGTGGAGAAATGTTAACAACTCAGATTAAAAAGAAAAGTGTGTCATGTGCACACTCCCCCTCCTCCCAGTTGCTAAGCATCTGATGGCATATCTTGGTCTCACCCCAAGATCCCTTTCCACTCAGGTTGTTTTATCCTGACAGAATGTAAACTCCTTGAGAATAGGGACGGTCTTGATTGCTTATATTTGTAATTCCAATACTTAGCACAGTGTCTGACACATAATAAGTACTTAATAAATACTTTATCACTCATTCAATCATTTGTCACTGTATTCAGCATTACACCACCGTAGGACCTCACCTCTATAAGGAAATGAGGAATGGACCCAGGTCTTATCTTTGATCATATCATTAATATATACTATGAGAGAGTATGAGGGTAGTTACCTTCCCTAGACTTGTATCCTAAGACTTGTTTTGTAACCAACTTTTGTGACCTTTAATAAATCTTTTCATCCTATTGGGTCTCAGTTTCCTTATCTGTTAAATGAGAATAATAATCATTGATCCAATTACATCATTACATCTTAAGAATCAAGTGAAACAATGTAAATAAGATAATTTTCAAATTAAAATATTTTATGGGTATAAAATGTTAAGGGATACTTTTAAGATAGCATCATTCCATGGATTGGGGGAGGTTCATTTTGAGCAAGTTAACATATGCTTCCACTCTGATATAGCTTACATATTCTGGATTTTGTGGCACCTGATGTTCATTTAAGGTCCTTCTGGACTATAATATCGATGCAATATTCACAGCACCAACGAAGGCTATGAACATGCTAGTGTAGTGCTGAATCACAAAATGAAACTGACTCCACCTAGAAGAAAGAACCAAAACATTTATTCAAATACCAGAAAGTAGAATTCCAACACCAGAAAGCCAAATCCATCATAGCCACAAAGAAGTTGCTACACATAAGCAATGCGGCTAGCACTAACATTGCCAAGCCTCACTCTGTCAGGCCTTCAAAACAAAACAGACTCCCTTGAGGAAAATTGCCTGTATCTCACTCAGGCTAGCTGCTCTGCCTCCACTCTGTGTGATTCCAGCTCTGCTAGTGCTCTCCCCTGTTCCTTCCTGCTCCACTCTTCCTGTTGCACCCTTTCAGCAAGCTCCTACCACCATGGTCTCCACCTGATTACATTTGACCTATTAAGGGCAAGGAAGATCTTCAACTTCCCATTACCATTACATGGACCTAGGTTACTATTATAATATTAGTGGCTAGTGTTTAGATTGAATTTTGCAAGTCACACCATCATAAATATCACCTTATTTGATCCTCATAACAGCCTGGCGTGGCAGGTGGGGTGCAGGCAGGTGCTATTATTATCTCTGTTTTACAGGTCAGGAAACTGAGGTCCAGTGACTTGTCTAGAGTCACAGCTAGTAATATCTGAAACCGATGCAAACTGAGGTCTTTTTGACTGTAGCCTAATGTTCTTTTCACTATGTCTGTAGGGCTTGTCATGAAATATGAGGACAATCTAGAAAAGATAAGACTCTAGAATGGGAGAGGAGAGGCATTTTAACTATGTTTCAGAATTTGGAGGCCTGTCATGTGGATATCAAATTTGACATATATGTCTCAATTCCAGAGGGCAGAAGTAAGAAATGAGTGGCAGTTCAAAGGAAAAATATTAAGCCTTCATATAAAGAAATGCTCCTTCACAATGAGAGCTATCCAAAAACCAACTGCACTGTGGCTATCTCAGGAATTAGTGGATTTCCCCTCACTGGAATTCTCTAAGCCGTTCTTTCCCAGGACATCTTCTGAGTTTCCCTTTCATGATCTCTGCATCTATCTTGTATGTATCTTTTATCCATGTGTTGTCTCCCTCATTAGCATGTATATTCTTTGAGGGCAGGGAGGTTGTTGATTTGTTTCACTCTTCATTCTCAGTACTTAGAACAGTACTTTGTATATAATTAGTTCTTAAGACATGATGGTTGACTGACTGGGTGATTCAAGCAAAGTTTCTGTGATCAACTGCCAGATATACTTCAGAGAGGATTCTTTTTCTAGGTCTCAATTGGACTAGATGGCATCTGAGGTCCTTTCCTGACATTCAGAAGATATTCAGCAGTAAATGGCTTCAATTGCCTCTTTATATTCAATATAATTTTCTTTCCCTTTCTCTGAAACCCAGGTTGCCAACTTGGCCTGCTCCATTTCCAACAATGAGGAAGGGGTGAAGTTAGTCCGGATGGCAGCAACCCAAATTGATAGTCTATGTCCCCAGGTAAGTCTGATGCCCCTTGGTTCAGAACCCTTTGGTGCTATGGTATCTTTCATTCTATGGCCTCATTCTCTCTTCTCTAAACCCATCTCCTACTTCTACCCAATTTCAAAACAAAGAAGAAAAAGAAAACCTCTTCACTTTTCCCTCTTCAGATAACATTTTCACTGATTCTTCAAAACCTCCCCCAACCCACTTATCCCTTATTTAGTCTCTCCTTCATGCCTTTGCCCATGCTGTTCATTGACCTTTCCCTTCCTCCCTTATCTATGAAAATCTTGGCTCTTTTTAAAGGCCCAGTGTGAACGATTTGCTAGCCAGCCGAAAGCATGAAGAACTCTGTAAAAGTAATGTTCTCTACATTCCAGTATCTATTAATGCCTGTATCAGTCACTGACACTTACTCATTCATGAACTGGGATTATGAAATCATAGCTCTGGAACCAAAGGGTACCTTAGAGAACATGTTGTCCTATTCCCTCATTTTACACATGAAGAAAATGAGTCCCAGCAGGTCAAGTGACTTTTCTATGGCCATGAGAGGACTAAGGATCATAAAATCCAAAATCTAGAGTTAGAACAGCCCCCAGAGTCCATTCAGTAAAATCTTTCCATTTTATAGGTTAGGAATCTGAGGCTCTGGGTGGTTCTCTGACTTACTCAGTGTTATATAGCTAGTAAATTCCCAAGATGGCATTTGAAACCCAGTGTTCTGTCTACAGAGACAATCGTCCTAATGGTCCACTGGTATTAGGCTTCTCTCGCCAGCTATGATGAATCACTTCCATTTTCATGGATTCACCACAGGGTCAATCACAGTACAATGGTAATTGTAGATATTCAACAGAGAATTGTTGAAGGACTGTATCATCTCAATGAGAACCTTACATTAGAAATAAAACAATACAATTCAGACACTTAAGCTTATTGATAATTCATGTTCTTGAGGTGGCCAGTTGTCTGTTCCAAGCAATGAGGCTAAGAGGCATGATGAGGCCCACGTACACTCTAGGAAAGGTTTGGAAATTAAGCCTTACTCTCCCCCTATATGTTACCATTCACTGGAAGACTTTGAATTTTCACTGTAATGTAAGTGACTCATTGATGGCATTTCAAAATAAATATCTATGTGCTGTTAAGTGTATACATTAAAATACCCAATGTAATATAAAAATAGTATAAAATCATTCCAATGTTGAATAAATGTCATATCTTCTGAATAGTGTGCCCAGGCTTCTCCCCAGTTTGCCTACCCCAAGTTATGGTTCTGTTATGAGCTCATTCCAGGTGACAGTGAAAGGGAATCATGATATTTACAAGAACTCTTCTCTGGAGAATCAGCTTAGTGTACTGAGTAGAGAGCTGGTCTGGAAGATAAGAATGTCTAGGTTTAAGTCTTGTATCTGACATACTGGACAAGTCACTAAATATCTAATATCTAAATATCCCAAATAAATATCTCATCTCTCTGTGACTATAAGTTTCAGAGAGGGTGACAAGCTGCATTGGAAGAAGGAGTTTCCTGATCTGTGTTCCCTATGTCAGCAACATTGTAATTCCTCTTCCTTTTCTTTCATCAGTTGTTCATTCTATTGAAAATCCTTCCCGGTCATTTATAATATAATTTTCTGAAAAAAATAGGTCATCAATGCTGCCCTTACATTAGCCGCCAGGCCTCAGAGCAAAGTTGCTCAAGACAATATGGATGTCTTCAAAGATCAGTGGGAGAAGCAAGTTCGAGTCCTGACAGAGGCTGTGGATGATATCACATCAGTGGATGATTTCCTGTCTGTCTCAGGTAATCTTGAAAAATGGGTCATTTTGGGAAGGTGATAGATACCTTGTGTTTGTCCTTGGTTTTTGTAGAGGACCATGAAATCAGGGAAAGGATGACATGATTTGCAGTTGACTTTGATTTGAGTGAAGGAGGGCTGTGCAAGGTCACCAGCCTCACTTTCTCCTACAGAGCCTTCTGGTACTCATTTAGAGTGAGATTATGCCCATTCCATCAATAGGCCTCTTTAAGAATTAAGTTAGGGGATGACAACCTTAATTAGGAAAAAAAAAAGAAAAAAAAATCAGTCTGGGAGGGGAAGAGCCTCAGGTTTACTGCTAAGAGAAATGGTTACTATAGACTTTTACTCTAAGCCAGGAGGATAAATACAGAAAATACAGTCATTAAGTGGAGCTTGGACAGGGACCTATCTATGAGCTTCAGAGTGAACTGGGTTTATAAGGTTTTGTGAAAGAAGAGGGAGAGAGAGAGAGAGAAAGAGAGACAGAGAGACAGAGACAGAGACAGAGAGAGAGAGAGAGAGACAGAGAGAGAGACAGACAGAGACAGAGAGACAGAGAGACAGATACAGAGAGAGAGAGACACAGAGAAAAGAAAGAAAGATAGAAAGATAGAAAGGAAGGAAGGAAAGAAGGAAGGAATGAAGGAAGGAAGGAAGGAAGGAAGGAAGGAAGGAAGGAAGGAAAAGAAAGAAAGAAAGAAAAAAGAAAGAAAGAAAGAAAGAAAGAAAGAAAGAAAGAAAGAAAGAAA
>NW_027185697.1:6034428-6041007 GCF_028583685.1 Petaurus breviceps papuanus | reverse complement strand
AAGAAAGAAAGAAAGAAAGAAAGAAAGAAAGAAAGAAAGAAAGAAAGGAAGGAAGGAAGGAAGGAAGGAAGGAAGGAAGGAAGGAAGGAAGGAAGAAAGGAAGAAAGGAAGGAAGGGAAAGAAAGAAAGAAAGAAAGAAAGAAAGAAAGAAAGAAAGAAAGAAAAAGAAAGAAAGAAAGAAATAAAGAAAGAAAAAAGGAAGGAAAGAAACAGGATCACAATGAGGATCTGGACTGAAAATGTGAAAGTTTCTTTAGGTATGAGTGATTGAACTACAAGAAGTCCCTTGGACCCACCAATTTTTTTTTTCTTTTCATTTTAAGAAATGGTATTATAATGTCTTCCCTAAAGGCCAGGGAAGATTTAGGCAAAACACAATCCAGAATTTCTTTTTGGATGTTGTGGGACACTTGCACAGATTCTCAAGGGAGGTCTAGGAAATTCATGACAGGAAGAATGTTGGCCTGGTAATCGGGAAGACCTGAGTTCAAATTCTTCCTCAGAGACTAACTGTATGACCCTGCACAAGTCAATTAACCTCTCTCAAACTCAATTTTCTCATCTTTATCACAGAGATAACACCCAATTCTAAGGATTTTTGTGAAAGCCAAGTGAGATAATAAATGGAAAGTTCTTTGCAAACCTTGAAATATTACCGTTCTTCCTGATGCTCCTTCTACTGCTATTACTATAATCCCCATCTCTCTTCTTACTTCTCTTGCTACTACTGCTCTTCCCCCCTCTTCTCCTCCTTCCCCTCCATCTCCTCTTCTCCCTCCCCTTCCTTCTCCCCCTCCTCCTCCTCCTCCTTTTCCTTCTACTACTACTCCCACCACCACCACCACCATGACTACTACTACTGCAATGCTTTATACATTTTAATGGAGTAGTGGTCTTGTGTATGTCTTAATGAGTCACATCATTAATGCATTATCTTTCCCTGTTAGATTTTAAGATCCTTGAGTTCAGAGGTCATCTTCCTTTATTTTATTTGTATCTTCAGAGTTTAGTACAATGGCTGAAACATAGTAAGTGCTTAATAAATGCCCTCATCTTTTGTTCAACAACTGTCTTATGTATTATATCTATCTATCACCTATCTGTCTATCTGTCTTTCTGTCTGTCTGTCTGTCTGTCTATCTGTCTGTCTATCTATCTATCTATCTATCTATCTATCTATCTATCTATCTATCTATCTATCTATCTATCTATCTATCTATCTACCTATCTATGGACATTTATACTAAAGGAGAGAATGAGTATGGATAACATAACACTGGTTAGTTAAAAGATAATTCTGTTTGTCTTTGGAATTCATTTTAAAGGCTATTCCCAAGACTGTTGACAACATGAGGCAATATAGTATGGTAGAAAGAGAACAATCAAGATGTCAGAAGATCTGGGTTCATGGATAGGGCTACCATTTAATATCTGTTTCATGTAGGCCACATCATGCAAGTATTCTTGCGTTCACTTTGCTTATCTGTATGAGAAAGTTGCACAAGGTAATCTTTAAGAAACCATCTGTCTGTAAAACTTGATAATCTACTGAACTACTGAATTCTATGCAATGCATTATCACCTAGAGTAACATTTTTTATCTAGAAACAAGCAGACAAACTTTGCTGAGATGTGTTCAGGGTCAGTTGAATTCAGAAGGACAAATGGCACTGAGATGATGTTACTTGTAAGGTGAATCTAGATTCTAAACTAGAAGGCACTTATGAGACACTCTATATGACAACTTGACCACTGAAGAATATCAGAGATTGACCAAAGGTTTTCCATTCACGTTTGAGGAGCTTAGCTTATGCCTTCTTGAATAAAGGCATTTAATGGCCACGCTATTTCAGTCTGTTTGCATAAACATAGTTTCTTCTGTTTAGTTAGTGCTTAACATTTTTTTTTTTCTGAATTACATACAATGATTTTGAATAGGTCTGGTCCTCTTATTGAGGCATGTAAGTATCTGAATGAACAGAGAGCAGGATTCAGAATCAGGGTTAGTTTGAATCTGGTCTCACATATGTACTTGTTATGTAATCTGGGGAATCCTGAGCAATCATGCTTTCACATCTCTGAGCCTCAGTTTCCCAATTGGAAATAAAAGCAAGCTAGACTCTCTGGCCTTTAAATTCTCTAACAGTTTTAAATCTATGATTCTGTGAATTGTGTGACTTTCTGATCCTTAGTTTCCTCATTAATATTTGTTGTCTTCCAGGGACTAAAGCAGAAGAAAGATAAATTTCTCTGAGAGTTTTATAGGACCAACATAGCCTGAGGCTAAAGCTATGAGAAATGGACATGTTGTCCATACACAGTTTGAATATAGGTGCCTTTTCTGAACCAGATGTTTAGAGCTGGAGTGGACTTTAGAAACTAACTATTCCAATCTTCAGTTTGTAGCTATGAAAAAATAGGTACCCAGGCAGGTAGGTAGTACAGATGATATGACCCTGGGCCTGGAGAGTTGAAGACCTGAGTTTCAGTCATGCCCCAGGAACTTATTTTCTGTATATCCCCAAGTGTGTCACTTAACCCTGGTTTGACGCAGTTTCTTCAACTTTAAAATGAATGTAATAATATAACTTACCTCCCTTGGTTGTTGTAAGAATCAAATGAGTTAACACAAAGCACTTTTCAAAACTTAAAATTCTAAAATAGATTTGTTATTGATTTCATTGATATTGTAATTATTGTTACAGCACTGAGGCACAGAAAGTGTAAATGGATTCTCCATGTTTACATACTTATGATTAGGTGACAGAGACTAATTTTATACCCATATCCTTGGACCCCAATCCAGATATTTCTTTTTTCCCTAATATATGCCTGCCATTTATAAATTCATTTGGGGAATTCCAGGGCAGGGGGTTTTCTTTATACAATGACTCTGAATCAATCATTTCCTTAGGCTTTATTTCCCTCAACCCACTTTGGCAGTGTTAGTCCCTTAGCCGTCTAACATTGAGGAGGGCCTATCTGCTCAGCTCACTTCCAAATGGGATCATCTATCAGCATATGGGCCAGTTTCTGCACAGGATTGCAGCATGGGAAGGAATTGATCAGGCTGAAATGTTTGTTTGCCTCATTTCCCCGTGGCCTCATCACCCCATGGCCAGGATTGGGGTGGGGACCTGGAAGTACAAGTCTTATAATTTCTGTAAAATTAAAATCATCCTTGGTAAATGAGACTAGCATTTCCTGGCCTGAATCTACTACAGTTGTACAGACACCTCCTCTGTTGGAGAAACACTGGCACATCCACAGACACCCACCCATTCATTCCCCATTGAGCCTGGCCCCAGCCCTCTCCTGGCTCAGCCTTACGACTGGCATACAGCAAGCTAGGCGGGTGGTTGAATATAGAAGGACGACATCTCTACTGCCAATTGTCCATGAGAATCATTGGACTGGAATAGTGAACTAATGTGGAAATGGTTCCTTAGAGGGATATAGGGGAATTGGTGACTTTTCCCAATACAACATATTTCTAGGAAATGCACATGAATATTTTTTTCATTTAGTTTGTTTAAAAAAAATCATTGAGGCTCCTTCTATGAGCTTATTTTACCATGACTAATAATTACGGATAGTCACATGGCAGTATCCATATTCATCTTCAATTTCTTCCTATCCCTGTTTTCACAACTGAGGTTCCTAATCCTTACATCCCACTTTCTCTCATAATAGAGTGGAAGAAGCACTGGCTCTGGAGATTCCAGACTCCCTTTAGTGTGACTCAGGACAGGTCACTTTCAGGGTTTCAATTTCCTCCTATTTAAAAAGAAAGATTTGGATTAAATGGTCTCTGACATCCCTCCTCCCTCTAAATTTCTAATTAGGTCTTTTTTACCCACCAGGGACCTCTTCCATATTTTACTACCATTGGTCCTTGTTCTTAACTAGACATTGGTATAGATATTCTGTTAAATGCAATGCACTAAGGCAAATAAGGGGATAAAAGGTCCATTCCCTCCCCACCCATCACACATATTAGTATTTGGACATTAATTGAGGAAAGCCATTAAGTATGGCAGTGAGTAGAGTGCTGGGTCTGGAGTCAGAAAGGCTTAACCATGTTTGCCTTCATTTTCACATTTTTAAAATGAGCTGGAGAAGGAAAAGGCAAACTACTCCAGGATCTTTGACAGTGAAACCCCAATTATGTCATGAAGTTTGAAATGATTAAAATTATTGAACAACAGCAAATGTTTGCAAAGCACTTTAATTCGTTTGATTCGCATAGTGATCTTTTGTGGTAAGCTATATTGTTATCCTGATTTTGCAGATGGGTAAACTGAGGCTGAAAGAGTTCGAGTAATTTGCCCCAAGTCACACAACTAGTAGGTATCTGAGATAGAATTTGAACTTAATTCTTGTTGAATCCGTGTCCAGCAATTTATTCACTATTCCACTTACCTGCTGCATAAGTTTCACAGGACTAGTTTCAAATTCTGGAGCTTATATTCTCATGTAAGTACTAGCAAGTGAAATGTGGCAGTGGTCATATCCAGCTTACAAGATGCACAAGAGTTCCTTAAGTCCTGGACAACAATTCTCTTCCTTGTTTTGCTCAGAACCACAGACAGCTCTTTCTGCCTTTCTGATTCTCCAAGTTATGTAGACTACTTTTTGGTGTTTTTCCCATTTAAAATATTTTAGAATTTAAAACTTTCACAGTACACAGTTTTCTTTAAAAAAAAAAAAGAAAAAAGAACCATTTCTTGAAAAGAATAAAGCTGAAAAGGTCTTATCTTGAACCTTTCCTACCATACAAAGATATTCTTAATTTTCTCCACCTTCCACGCTCCCCCAGACTTTCCTCCTTGCCGCAGTTCTCCCTCTGGTTTTCATTCTACATTATATGATTAACAGTAACAAGGAAATGCTTTGGGTGAAGCTGATAACACTCTACTATTCAACTTCCATGGTACAACTGCCATGACATGCCAGGACAGGAAAATTCACATGATCTGTCAGGAAATCAGCCCCTGCCAGACCCATTGGAGGATCCATCCAGGTGTCACAATCCAAGGATGAAGGCCCCTGGGATGTACTGCACTTGATAATAGAAACTGAACCCACTGTATCCTGCTAGTAGCCCATGAGCATTGTCCCATGGCTACAGGCCTCCTACTTCTAAGCCCCTCCTTGTAGCTCACTCTCATTCCTACTAAAACAACATTTTCAATCATAGCTTAATCCAGAAGACATTTTGGAGTGTAATTAGTATGTGTGTGTGTGTGTGTGTGTGTGTGTGTGTGTGTATGTGTGTGTGTTTCTTCTTGGGGAAAATTCTACCCTAGGAAAAAATCCCTTTTTTACAAAGCACTGAGTCCAAATATCCTAAAAGATGGACTGCAGTCTTTGTATTGTACTAGGACCTGAATTTTTAATTCCTCTGCATGAAGTGCAACAGGATTGGGAACAGGTGATGTTGCCTATTAATATCACAGAAGAAAAAAACAATTTTCAGATGTGGACTGCACTCATAAAAAAAGTGAAATAGCTATGTTAGAAACATTTAAACATTTCCCATTGGGCATAAACGATAACTTTTAATAGTGTTTTAAAATGAACATCTTGGCATTACCCAAGTGATATTTTCATTTGGGGGTTTAACTCAAAAAATTACAGGTAGCAGAAATCTTAAATCTCTATTCATTCCATTCAATAGCAGTTAAATCAGGATGCTTCAACTTTACCAATGCAATTCATTTATTATGTATATTATTTTATATCTCATATTCTATTCTCCTACTGAAACTTTTTAACCTCAGAGTTATCCCCAACTCTTTTTTTTTTTGCTTTTTGCAGGGGGGCAGGGGAATTGGGGTTGTGTCTTGCCCAAGGTCACACAGCTAATAAGTGTTAAGTGTCTGAGGATGAAATTGAACTCATGTCCTCCTTACCAGGGTCACTGCTTTATTTACTGTGCCACCTAGTTGCACCATGATCCCCAATTCTTTACTCTTTCATTCCCACCATTCAATTAATTGACAAAGATTTTCAATGTTAATTCCACATGATCTCATTCATGTACCTGTCCCCTTCTTCCTGCTCACGTAAGCTAGTGTCTATATCCTATGGCAAAACTATTATACTCACTTCTCAATTGTTCTCCTTGATTTCAGTTTCTTTCTTTAATAAGAATACGAGAATTTTATAGCACTTTAGAGTTATATAGTAATATTTCAGTTGACAAAATATTCACACATATGATCTTATTTGATTGTTACAAACAACATGGGGAGGTGGGTACTATTATTGTCCCTATTTTACAAATGGGCAAAGTGAAGCTGATGAAGGTTAATGATTTTCCTAATGCCATACAACTATTAAGTCACTGAGATTGGATTGGAACTCTGGTCTTCTGTATAGAGAGGCAGAAAAACAGTGAGATAGATGGATAGATAGATAGATAGATAGATAGAGAGAGAGATAGAGAGATAGAGATGGATGGATGGATGCATAGATGCATAAACTGAAAGACAGACAGAAAGAGAGATTGATAGAAAGAAAGAAAGAAAGAAAGAAAGAAAGAAAGAAAGAAAGAAAGAAAGAAAGAAAGAAAGA
>NW_027185697.1:6002565-6034418 GCF_028583685.1 Petaurus breviceps papuanus | reverse complement strand
AGAAAGAAAGAAAGAAAGAAAGAAAGAAAGAAAGAAAGAAAGAAAGAGAAAGAAAGAAAGAAAGAATAACTTGTTAAGCACGTATATGTCAGAAATTCTGCTAAGAACTAGGAATAGAGTGAACACAAAATAGAGAGTCCTTGTTCACATTTAACCTCCATTCTGATGGGGAAAATTTCTGTCACATAAAATGGAGAAGCAAAAGGCAATAATGGTAATTGATTGAGGACAAGCCCAGTAAAGAGAAGATAGAAAAATCCAGAGAGTCAGGAGCAGAGCTGAGAGTGAAGTGAACATAGATAGTTGGGCACATCATGGAATGTTAGTGCAACATAAAGTGAATGTTGAACCACCATAGAGTGAATGAAGGAGAAAATGTTTAATTGAGCCTGGGTAGGAAGGCCATGGAGAGCCTAAAATGCCAGCCTGAAAATGATAACCATATTCAGGTTTTGATTTTATAAAGATTCTGAGAAAAGCATGCATTTCCCTCAAATGAACATGCTTTAACAAGGATCTGTATTGAATTCTTCTCCCTTTACTCCCTCCTCTCTCTTCTCGCCTGTCTCTTTCTATCTGTCACTTTATCTCTCTGACTCTGTCTCTGTCTCTTTCTCCGTCTCTCTCTCTCTCATTTAAAACCATTTCCCTGGTATTCTGACTCTGGTCATGGCAGTCATTTCACATTGATCCAATTCTCTCCCTGCAAACTAACTTTACTTTCATTCATAACTTTGTCCAGAGTGCACAAAGTCAAAGCCTTTTCCAATCAAAACCTGAGGTAAACAGATGGGACTTTATCCTTAGCTATTGAATTAGACTACTGTAATCATAACAGATAGGGTTAGACTGTACAAATGAGGGGCTGGGAGCTCAGGAGAAGGCTCAATAAATGCCTGATTGGTAAATAGGAATTTTCTAATCAAGCTGAAACCTAACAATGTGTGTGTGTCCTATCCACAGAGAATCACATTCTGGAGGATGTGAATAAGTGTGTGATAGCACTCCAAGAAGGGGATGTGGATACTTTGGACCGGACAGCAGGAGCAATCCGTGGTCGGGCAGCCCGAGTTATCCACATCATCAACGCGGAGATGGAGAACTATGAAGCTGGAGTTTATACGGAAAAGGTGCTGGAAGCTACAAAATTGCTGTCTGAGACAGGTAAGTAGGGTCGTGGGATCGAGTCCTCCTCTTCAGCAATGACGGGGTTATGTCTGGTGCCTCCACAGCAGTCATTGGCAGGAGCCTGCCATTTTAGATTGCTTGGGTGTGGAAGATGAATCGGAGCATGGGCATTTTCAGTTATCGAACTTCTACTTTGGGGCTTATGGGTAATTCGCATGTGATGCTTTCTAGTCTCTTCCTTTACACGCTTAAGAGAGGAAACATGGAATCATGGACTGAGATCTGCTGTTGAATCCAGGGTGCCCTGACTTTAATTTCTCTTACACCTACTGATGATGTGACCTTGACCAAGACTCCTGTCTTCTTTTAGGTCGAGGCAAATGGCTAGGAGTATAAATTAAAGCACTGATAAGAGGGCATCACTTTGCTCTGCAGTTCCCTATACCTGAGAAATTATAGGTCCAGTCCCTTTCCCTTCTTAATGTTTTGGATCTCTGGATCTGGTGTCATGATGAAAGATCTGGGTTTGAATTCTGTTTTAGATATTCAGCAGCTTTGTGACCCTCAGTAAATCAATTTATCTCTGTGAGCTTCAGTGTATTCTTCAGGAAGATGAAAATAATAATAATACTATTTATTCCACACATCACAAAATGATTATCTGTTTAAAGTTCCATGCAGAAATACCAGAAGGTATTCAATAAAGATATTGATGCAGGTGGGAATGTAGGATTATGTTATGATAAAGCATGATCAACAAGGGAAAGACCAAAGCATTTATTAAGTGCTTACTATATCTCAGTCACTGTGCTAAAAGCTTAAATTCAATAAACATTGATTAAGTACCTACTATCTTCCAGGTGGTACAATTGAGAGTGCCAGGCCTGGAGTCAGGAAGATTTATCTTCTGACTTCATATCTGGCCTCAGACACTAACTAGCTGTGTGACCCTGGGTAAGTCACCCAGTGCCTCAGTATCCTCAACTATCGAATGAACTGAAGAAGGAAATAGTAAGCCATTCCAATATCTTAACTGATAAAATCCCAAATAGGGTCATGAAGAGTCAGACACAACTGAAAAATGACTGAATACGAATGTACCTAGAAGCCCTTTGATTCTCACAGCCACCCTAAAAAGCAGGTGCTACTCCTATTGCTCAGTTGAGTTGAGGAAACTCAAGGCACAAACGTGACATTTGCTCAGTCATATAACTAGTAAGCAGCTGAGGCCAGCATTTGAACTCACATCTTTCTGATTCAAATAGTCTATGCATTGATGGATTACTGGGTTGAAATGGAGTGGATAGGGAGGAAACAGAGCATGGAATCTGCCATTGCTTCCAGAGTGGTCATGATGCATGATCCATTCTCTCCTGGTGGGTTTTACATATGCATTGGCTTTGGATAGAGTAGTAGTTAAGTATTTGGCATTGTGATAGTGTGATGGAATTCTTTTTCCCTCCTACTTTGTTGGTGAAGTTCAATTTTATTGTATTTTATTGAAAAGACCTAAGGCTTATCAGGTCAGTGAAGGGAGAATAGAGACTTGTGTATTTTGAAACCAGCAATTCTGGGGAGACCGAAGTCCACCAGAGGCCAGGAAGGGAATGGAGACAGTGGTAAGGAGAGATAAACTGCTACACCTCTAATCATGATGTCTGGTTTTAGTTTTGGCCAAGTGCACTTTCCCTGTTTTTGTTTTTTAGTGTTTCTTCTCTTTCAGGCAGATTTTTAAAGAGAGACAGTAAAGAAAACAGGTTTGGAAGGACAAATTAAAAAAAAATGAAAACACCACCTACTTCACACTTGGCTACATCTCATCTCAGAGAGGGCTTTGTCCCACTAGGTCCCAATCCACTCCTAGCATCATTAATCTCATCAGTGTACATGATAATAGAGGCAAGACTCCAAAGCATTTTATCTGAAAAGTGTTTGGGAGTTTTAGTGGCCTGTAAGCTCCAGAGGAATCAATAATGTATCATAGTAGCCAACAAAATAGCAGATATAATCTTGGCCTGTATAAAGTAAGGCATAGCATCCAGCAATTGTGATGCATTGGAATCATTCGCAGGACATGTGGTGCAGGGGAATCTTGGTTTTGGAATTAGAGGATATGGGTTGAAATCCTAACATAGGTATTTGCTACCTGTGTGACATTGTATAGGATCCTTCCTCAATTGCTTACTGTGTAACTCCATGCAGGTCCCTTACCACCTCTGGGTCTCAGTTGTTGTAACTTTAAAGCCAGACAGAGCATTAGACTAGATGGCTTCCATCATCTCTTTTGGCTAAAAATAATCTATGACCTTATGTACCTATGACTAAAAAGGTATTAATATTATCATATTCTTCCCTGATCAAGCCATTTTTTGAACTCCTGTATGATCGTTGTGGGTCATAGTTCTGGAAGGACATTGATAGGCACACACAATCCAGTTGAATTCAAACATTTCCGTTGTGAATTTGAGCCACACAAGGACGTAGTGAAACTAGTGAGAAGTCTTAGCATTGGGAAAGAGAATGTTTAGAGAAGCAACTTTGCAGCTTTTAGCAAATGTGGAAGAGGAATTTACCTTTGCTTTCCTTGGATCCAAAGAGTAGAGTTAGGAAGAATTCTTGGAAGTGCCAAAGAGGCAATTTTACACAACAGCAACAGCATGCTTAATGAAAATGAATTGAGTCAAGTTGGTAAGCAGTGAATTTTTCCTCACTGGATTTCTTCAGGTGAAGCTTGTTCTTCAAGCAAATCTTGTTCACCTGGTTATTGATAGGAGTAGATAGCCACTGAGTTCCCATACAACTCAGAAAGATTGTGATTCTTTGTATTTTTGTGTGTCCCTGTGAGTTTTGGAATAAAGAGAAAATCTCATTTAATCCATTCATTTTACGGATTATCAAACTAAAGATCAGAAAATCAAGTGACTCGCCTAAAGACTCAGAACTTTTAAATGTTCAGAAGTTACATTTTTAAACTCCAAATCTTGTGGTGCATTCCACCATGTCACCATCATTAATCCTTCTTTGTTGGATGAGAAATGGATTATTCTACAATGATAGTTTCCACAAGAACTTCTTGCAATGCCTTAATGAACATATTTACCTTCTCTTATTGGTACATTGCAAATTCTTCCACATTTCCTTTAGAGTTATGTCAAAAGAGCTATTGGTACTGATTGTCAACATTATTATTGTTATTGTTATTATTAATAATCTTGATGTGTAAATAGTAACATTTTTCATGCTCAAAAGATGAGTGATATTGAAGCTGACTCAGTTATCTCTGAGGGGATCTAAAGAAACCCACTAGCCCGAAAATAGCATAGTGAGGCAAGCCATGGTAAGAAACACTGGACATTCTCTCTGAAAAGCAAACAAGATAGAAACAATGTGAAATGAGATAATAAGGAACATCTCCAGAGGTTAGTTTCCTCCTCGAGAGACTGCAGTGACTTAGAGTCAGATATAACAATAATGAAATGAGTTCACATTTTAATTAGCAGAAATCTAGCTCTTCCTCCCTAGAGCCCTGATAGCCCAGCATTTGTTAAATTTATACAAACGTGACCACATGACACTTCTTTCCCTTTCATGCTGGGATGGCCTAAGAGATTTTTGCAGACTGTAACCATTTTATTTAATGTAGATTCTGTGAGAATTGTCCACTACTCTGCCCCTTGCAGACTCTTAGCACATCCAGGGTAACCTTGTTGAGCTGGAATGAGCTCCCTCTGATAACTGGATTTCTTTGCTGCATTTTTCTTCTCAAGAAAACATAGACAAATGTTGAGAAAACAAACTGAAAACAAACTTTGGCTAAAGTGTAAACAGCTTCCACATTACATGCAAAGGTCAAGCAACTTTCAGTCCAATAAGTTGATGTTTCAGTGAGAGTTAGTCTCAACATAAGAACGAATCAATCAATTTATCTATCGAGAAATATTTACTAAGCACCAACTTTCTATGTGCTAGGTTTTGGAGACACAAGTGCCAAGAATGAAACAATCTTTATATCTTCTCTCCCAATGAAACCACAGACTAATGTGGAAGACAAGAAATACAACTAATACATCTCTCTCTCTGTCTCTGTCTCTCTATGTAAACATATACATATATATTCACACATATATTTAAGTATGTATGCATATATACATATATATTTAAATACACAACACATATACTTTTAATCTAAAAAAAGGAAAATTAATTCTCATATAGTGCCTTTGCATAGTAGGTATATCCTCAATAAACATTTGTTAAATGTTTCTTTGAATGCTAGAGAGAACTTCAAACAGCTGGTCCTTGCAAAAGGAGAGCTTGGAAACACAGGAAACACCTATTGCGTATATAGATTGCTGACATCAGAAATGTATGGTGACATCAGATGGACATATAATTATGGGATCTGGGGTTTGAGGTCAGGATAAAAACTCAATAGTGTTTTGATGAGAACACATGGAAAGCCCAGACCTAGAAGAATTCAATTACTGGAAATGATATGAAGTCAGAAATTTAGGGACTGCAGCATAAGACTGATACTCCATTGCTGGGAATCAGATGGTAAGCTAGTACACAAGTACAAGGCAAGGTTTCTGAGCCCATGTATGACTTGACTACCCTTTGACAAGAACTATTAAAACAATGACACTGTGAGCCTTTAACTGTTCAATTTTATCATGTTCCCAGATAGGACCCACATCCTGGGATGGAGAAAACCATAAAAAAGTGAGAAGGTTAAGTGATTGCAGTCACAGGGCTGTGCCTATAGGGGAGTTAGGTTGGAAGACTAGATTAGAGGTAATACTTGCAGTGTGTGGAGGATTTTACTGGATAAGTGCTAAGGCCTCTTCCAAATGTGTGAGCCTTTTTATTCCTTATACCTTTTCCCTTTTCATCACCAATCATGTTCAAAATAGTGACCCTGAGACCTTGCAAAAGCCTTGGTTGACCCAGAAAGATTTAATTGTGTTCAGCATGCTGTCTTGAGACTGGACAGAATACTAAGTCATTTTAGAAAGATTATCAACAAGCACAGTTGAAATCTAAAAGCTTTTTTAGGTTGACCTTTGACTAGAAAATCAGTGACCCAGAACAGCCCCTTTCTTGATAATTTTAGTTACTTCTTATTTTAGTCTTATGATGGATCTGTGCTCTCACTATCTAAATGGTGCCAATCTCAAATCAGCCATGTCCTTTATTCTTATAGACCTCTGGTCCAAGTCCTCTCATTGACCATCCAAAGAAGAGCCATAGAAGGTACCAGGAATCTTGAGTTAGGCATCCTAGCATGGTGGGACTAGCAATGGAGTCCTTGGGCTCTCCATCAATTTCCAAAATTTTCATGACCACCCACCCAGCTAATAAAATATGATGCTTTGAGAAATGTACTGAAATAGTAATAATAATGATAATTGATAATAATAATAATAAAGGGGGAGGATATGGATGGTGATAATTATGATGATAGCCAATGCACAGATGTACACACACATATGTACACATGCATACATATAAATGCACATATATTATATACATGCATGCATGCATACATGCATGATAGGTGCTGTTATTATCCTCCTTTTGCTGATGAAAACATTGAGACTGAAAGAGATTCAGTGAAGGATTGGCCACAGTTCACACAGCTAGTGAGACATCATTTGAATTCTAGTCTTTATGAATGTGAATCCAGTTCTCAATGCATTAGACCACTTTTGATAACTAACGTATAATGGATGATTAAAATGCTGGACTTGGAATCAGCAAGACATAGCTTCAGATCTTGACTTTGATGTTTATTAGTCATGTAAAAACAAGTTCCTTAATGACTTTAAGTTTCAGTTTCCTAAGAATTAGAAGGTTCTACTACAGAGCAGCTAGGATCTTAATATAGCTTTCAAACTGGGATAGTATCTTCTTCTAATTATAGGGTTTTCTATTGATGGTCTTGATGCCAGAAATTCCAATTCTTAGTAACATATTTTAACTTCTTCTGACTCACCTATTACTTCTATCTGGATGACCGTTTACTTTAATTGATCAGAGAATGGTCTTCTGTGCATGTATATACACTTTATTTTGATAATGGGTGTACAGATTCCATTATTTTTTTAAAACCGTTAAGGTCTTGGATTTACCAGGCTTCCAGAGAGATAAATCACATACACAATCACACACACACATATGAACATATGCACACACACCATTTAGAACCTGTGCTATAGGGAGACTAGATAACAGAGAAATATGTGGATTGCAGTCCTGAGACCTGAGAGTCTTACCTCCGTCACTTACTAGACATGTGACTTTACAGGTTATTTAATCTATCTGGGGCTCAATTTCCTCATGTTCAAAGAGGAAGAATTCAATCTGTTAATTTCTCTGAGTCCTTGAAGCTCTAATCTGACATCTGAAGAAATGGTAGCTAACCTCAGGTCTCAGAGTCAAGAACTGAAAGTTGGAAGAAATAGGCAAGGGCAGACCAGGACCAGGTATACATATGTAAATGATCTTGGTGGGTAGGTTTCCAGCAGGGAGGTTTTCAATGTTACCAGGCATCTAGAGCCATCTACAGAGCAATATAACCTCCCTCCAACGAAATTCCAACTCAATAAGGGGTGGGCTTTGGTGAAAGTGGCCTTTTGTGTCAAAATGAATACTCTGTTAAGTTAAAATAATAATAGTTTCCAGGACGATTATTATGCTAAAATTCCACTGCTTCCTTATGCAGAATTTTACCTATTCATTTTTCATCAAACTAATTTACAATGATGAAAACACAATACACTAGATCTACAGCAGGCCCATTAAATACTTACATTGCATATTTGATGTGCTCTTCAATAAAGGCAGAATTATAACAAATTGCTAACAGCTTTCTAGTAAGTGCATGCTTGACCAAACCCATCTTTAAAGATCTGATTTAAAAAGTCAGGTTTTTTTCAGGATGCAATGCCACAAATGCACATTTGGTGATATATTTATATATACATAGAGGAGCTCATTCTTCACTGAGCGGATTATATTGAAATGTCATTTCTGTAAATTTGATAGCAGATGAAAACTCATGGATATGGAACGTGATCAGATTAGGAGAAGCGGACAGCATTGAGATCCTGTAAAATGGTCTTATTTTTATTCTTTTTTATAGCTCATGGATCTGCCCTATACCTGGCCTAACAACTGATTGTAAAATAAGGAGAGAGAGAGGGAGGAGAAAAGAAGACTTTAAAAGAAATGAGTCTTCCACATTATTGAACATCAACAGAGAATGAAATTCACATTTCATTGGTTAACACATGGACCAAAAATATGTTATTACTGTGATTTGAATTCATGTCTAACCGAAAATCTTGTAAGAGTATGCAGAGATTTATAGACAAATTACAAATGCTGTACATTTCTCCACGCCCCCCCCAAAAAAAAATAAATAAAGCACAAGTGTGTTTAAGCAAGAAAATAGCAAATACACAGTGCTAAAATAGAAAAGGTATTGGTTGGTGCTTTCCTGCTCCCCTATAGCTATTCTTTGTCTTAAAATTTATTGATTAGTATCATCGAGAATAACCCTGCCTAATCCCATTCATTATCAACTCCTCTTTCATATAATGCATGCTCTAGACAAGCAGGTACCCCCACTGTCCCCCACCTATGTCATGACCCTATGTAATTCCTAGGCTATTTTGATACTGTCCTCCCTACTCACAATGACCTTTCCCATTCTGCCTCACAATTCATCCAAATCTTGTTTTTATCTCCATACTCTTTTTCTGGAATGACGTTTTGAGCAGACCAGCACTTGAATCTGAAATTTAGTTTTCTTCTTCATAACATGAGATAATTGGACTAGTTAAAATCTAAGGTCCTTTCTAAATCTAAATCTATGATCTTATGCTCTCCAGCTTCTCTGAATAATTGTCATTCCAAGAGATTTCTCTGTATCCATTTACTTTGTCTTTCTGTAATTCAATTTCCATTCTGATACTTATTTATACTTTGGACCATTCTACTATTCAAATAATCACCTTCCTGGAACAAATGCTAAGTGTCCTGTCCCTCGAGGTACAAACAGAACAATGAGAACATATGCCCTTTTCTCATGTAATAGACGTTCTCCATTACATGAGATTTGCACTAATAAATTATTGCAAGACATTTTTCAATTAAAAATGCATGTTAGGTAGAGGAATCAATGATTCCCAAAATGAGTTTAACTTTGAAAGATAAAGATTCTGAGGCTGAAGTAGAGAGTAAGTGAATTCCAGGCATGTATATATGTATATACAACAAATCAGTTCAGCTCACTTTTTCTTTCTTCATCAGTCATTCAAGATCTTTTGAGACAGCTAGGTGGTACAGTGGTCAGAACATAGGATTTGGAATCAAGAACACGTGAATCCAGATGCTTCCCCAGAAACATCCAAGCTGTATGACCCTGTTCAAATCACTTACCTTCTTACCCTCAGATTCCACATCTGGAAAATGAGGATAATAATAGCATTAATCTCATAGTGTTATAACAACGATCAAGTGAAATCTGGACATAAAGAGCTTTGTGAACCTTAAAATGCTATATAAATGCTAGCAGATTTTATTATTCTTTTAGTTAATAGAAAATAGATATTTATTGAGCTGAGCTTACTGAAGGAAAAGACAATTTTTGCTTTCAAGAAATAGAGGGATATATTTCATGATCAGTATTGAACATGTGGACTTTGGGGAACCTTTCTACCTTAGAACAAATATGCAAATTCATCTAAATGTCTTCTATGAATTGAGAATGCAAGTCTTACCAGAAATATTAAAACACAGACATGTAAGCCTTCTGGCAGATATTATGGAATGCGATATTTTTTCCTCCTTGGTCCTTTTGAGGCTATTTTTGCAACAGACCCTATCAGCCATGAGATCCCCTTGACAACAAGCCCTATCCACCAACAAGGCTTCCTTGACAACAAGCCCTATTGACTTCAAAATTCCCAATTGAGGGGGGAGGGATGTCTCACTGCTGCATGCTTCTTTGCCAATGGAGACAGAAAGAAAAGATGAAGAGTGTGCATGTTTCCTGATACTCTGCTTCTTTAAGAAGAAAGGAAAAAAAAGATCCCTAAGAATATCTCTGCATTTTTATGTCCTGATTTCCATTATTGGTCTATTCAGGTCATAAGTGTCTTCCTCCTGGGTAGTCTCTTTAGTCTGTTCCTCAAGATCCCTTGAGGGCTGGAGCCAATATCATGCCTTCTGGATTCCTGCAACTATACCACATGTAAGAATTAATGTAAAAATCATTTTTCTTAAGGCAAGTCCATTGTGAAACAAAGGGATCCAACCTGATTGTTAACCATAGAACACTGTGAAAACTGTCCTCACAAAAAGCAATAAAATGACTTGTTGCTGCCTAATTTTCTAATACCTATTGTTCTGAACAGCTGGAGCCAAGTGGGGAGGGCTAGTACTTTTCCCCTCCCCATTCAAAGACTGAGAAGAACAGCTATAATATTTTTTTGGGGGGGGAAAGGTTTTAGAATACCCTTATTTTCTCCCTCAGTATCATTTCCATCCCATAACACAATGGTCAACCATAACCCTTAACTATTACCATAAATTGTCATCAAAATCATAGATTGATATAATAGAAGTCATTGCAATCTGTGCAGTTGCTCATAACTTTTTAATGGATAATACATACATATACACATACTTGTACACACATATGTATGTACATGCACAAACATATATGTGTATACATATGTACCTAGAAGACACTTTAAAATCTATTTAGTCCAAGCCTTTCATTTTACAGAGGAGGAAACTGAGGGAAAATGACTTCCTCAAGGTCAAATAGCTACTAAGTGGCAAAGCCAGGAAATAAACCCATGGCCTCTGACTCAAAAACTAGTGTTCTTTCCATTGTAACATATGGCCTCTCATACATTAGGCTGTCAGTAGGAAACTTCCAATAGAGACCTTAATGACCTGAATATGTGAGGTGCTTGTTTGCTGTCTTTTTGGAAGGGAGGTATTCTGATTTATTTTTAAATGGTCACATTTAAAGAGGTCACATGCAGTAGCTTGGTTTATTAGTCATCCTCATTCACATTTGCATAATGCTTGAAGGTTTACAAAAGTCTTTCCTCATAACAACCTTGTCATTCAGGTAGGACAAGTATTATTAATCTCAGTTTTCCAGATAAAGCAATTGAGGCTCACAGTCCTAAGTTCAAAATATAAATGTCCGACCTAGAGCTCAAGCCCAGATACCCAAGGATCTTTTCTTTACACTGCCTTAACTCACTGCCTCCTGAATAAAATGTCAAAGTGGCAGACACTGGTTTGAGGATGGATTTATCTATTCATATTTAGTGCCCAAAGCATGTAGGTCAACTTAGAGGTGGGGGAAGGAATGTACAGAAGAAGGTTATGCCCCATCAACTTTGTAGACCATCTTTTCCAGAAATCAGTTAAGATATTCTTACACACAATAGACTGTGTACATATTATTGGTATGGATTTACTAGTATACAATGCCAACATTTTCATTTCTAAGTATCATTGCTAATATTATTGCTACTTTCTCAGTGATGCTTCTAGGAAGGAAGGAAGGAAGGAAGGAAGGAAGGAAGGAAGGAAGGAAGGAAGGAAGGAAGGAAGGAAGGAAAGAAGGAAGGAAAGGAGGGAGAGAGGGAGTAAAGAGAGATTTTTAAGTCCCCACTATATGTCATATAATATGGTGAGCACTTTATTAATATTATTTAATTTGCTCCATACCACAGCCATGGAAGGTAGGTACTATTATAATCCTCAGTTTACATGTGAGAAAATTGAGGCAAACAGAGATTTACTGATTTCCCCATGGTCAGATGTCCAGTAAATTCTGAGGCCAGATTCAAACTCAGGTCTTTCTGATTCCAAGTTCAGCATTCTGGTCACTGTACTACATTCAATCCTAACACTCCTACCATGTGTGTAGACCTTCCTGCATTGTGGGATTTTCTGAGGTACTAGTTTATCTTTTAATAGTCCATGGTCAATGAATATGATAGCACTGGTTTGCCTAGAATCTTCTCTTAGAAATGCCTCATGTCATTTACATTTTAAGGTGTTTTCCCACCACAGTTTTCTCATTAACACAGCCTCAGTCTTAAAAATTATCATCATCATCATCATCATTCATAATTCCTTTTCAATTTGGTGAATTTGGCTTTTTAAGGCATTCTTCTACTCATTGGCTTTTTGGGCCTCTTTTTGCCATTTGAGTTAGTCTATTTTTTAAGGTGTTATTTCCTTCATTATTGTTTGAATTTCCTTTAGCAGTCTTTTAACTTGCTTTTCATGATCTTGCATCATTCTCATTTTTTTCCCAATTTTTCCTCCACTTCCCCTACTCAGTTTTCAAAATCCTTCTTGAGCTCCTCCATGGCCTGTGACTACTTCATATTTTTCATGGAAGCTTTCGATGGAGGAGTTTTGACTTTGTTGTCTTATTCTGGTTCCATATTTTGATCCTCTTTTTCACCCCAAAATATTCTATGGTCTGATTGTGCTTCCTCTCTTTTCTCACCTTGCCAGCCAATTACTTTACTTTTGAGCTCTTTGCCATGGTAGGACCTGCTTTCAGAGTGGAGAGAGCTGTGCCCCAATGTTCTGGGGTTTTGCACAGCTGTTATCAGAGTTGTTATCAGAGCTATGAGGAGGACACCCTTTTTATAGCCAACACAAGTTCTGGCACACTGACATTCCTCACCCTAGGACTCCCACCCAAGACTGTGACCCTGATCCAAGCAGGTTAAACAAGAGTGATTGCCCTCTTAATGGTTGCTTGTTTCTCCTATGATCTGCAGGCCAGGTGCTCTCCAGTCAGCTATGCAGCACCAGCTGCAGCCATCATACCACCCCTCACCCTACACCACCCTGGGGGCAGGGGCTAGACCTGTACTCTTCTCTCATTCATTTCCAACAGAGTTCCCCACTGACCTTTTAGTTTCTCTTTAGCGTTTATGGATTGAGAAGTCTGGAAACCACCATAGCTGCTGGTGATTCACTCTCCTGGAGTCTGCTCTTGTTGGTGTGGGCAGTGAGTCTGGGCCAGTGTGGCTCATGCAGGACTGTGCTCAGCTCCCAGGCTGGTATGATAGACCCTTTCTGTCAGCCTTCTGGCCTGTGTTCAGTGGGAGATTTGTTTCTCTCTGTCACTTTGTAGGTTCTGTAGTTCTAAAATTTGTTTAAAGTCATTTTTCACAGGTATTGGAGTTTTTTGGAAAGGGAACTCAAGCAAGTTTCTACTTTTACTCTGCCATCTTGGCTTCATCCCCTACCATCATCATCATTCAATTCAGTTTGACAAGCATTTTTTAAGGTACCTACTATGATCCATTGATGATGGGGATACAAGGACCAAAATATAAAAGCTGCTACATTCAAGGAACCTTCTTTTCTATTGGAAATAAATGAGTACATCAATAACTTTGATGTCTGAACAAAATATGTGAATTAATGTCAATGAATTTTGAAAGGTGAAGGCACAGGAAAGAGGGGGAGGATAAGAAAAGACTTCATATAAGAAACAGCCCTAAAGCTGAGTCTTGAAAAAAATAGGGGCCGTAAGATGAGGGGAGAAGGAAGTGTGTTGCCTGTGCAAAGGCAAGGGGAGCAAGGAGATGGAATGCTATCAGCAAGAATATGTATGTGTTAGGTAACATATAGGGCAACCTGACTGCAAGGACAGCCTGGAAGCAGAATGTGATGTGATGGTCATGTTACAGAGAAGTGTTTTCATTCACTGAATGAAGGAATAACCTGTTCACAATTGTGCTTCAGGAAAATCAGTAGGTAGAATATGAATAGCAGGGAGGAGAGACTGGAGTCAGGTAGATCTATTTCAATAATCTAGGTAAGAGGAAATGGAGCCCCAAACTAAGGTGTGGGTGATTTTCATGGAAAGAGGGAGATTCGCACAAGAGCTGTATTACAATAAATCAGGGCTGGCAACTGCTGGATGAGAGGAATTCTTCAGGAGATGCCTAAAGTTCTCTGAAATCAGCATAAGAGTCCTCTGAAACTTTGCTACAGCCTCTAGCTACATTAAAAGCTTTTGCGCTGAATTATTTACATGACATCTCCACTCTAGCAAACTTGTCCATTCCCTATCTGCTGATCACACTATGCTCATTCCAGCTCCTGCATAGTGATTCTTGCCTTTCTGCCTTCTTGAAATGCCCTTCTGTCCATCTAAAGAAATACTTATCAGTAGAGGCCTAGGCCAAGTGCCACCACGTTCATGAAATCTTGCTTAACCACTCAACCCACATCTGATGTCAAGGGGCACCAAAATAAAATGAACTATCATGTTAGGGCATTAGGAGACACATAATATCTAGTATCCAGAAATGGGGATGTGTTAGGTCAGTGTACTTTGCCCTCATCAGATTTCTACTGGAAAACTGTGTTCAGTTCTAGAACCAATAGCATCAAAGGGAAATTAAGAGGGTGAACAGTCTCCAGAAGAACATAATCAGGGTGGGCTGACACCCTTGATTCTGTGGCATACAGTAGTTTTAAGGAACTGGGGATGTTTAGACTAGGCAAGAGAAGATTCAGAGGAGAAACGATAGTTATCTTGAAATTCTGCAAGCTTGTCATGGAGGTATTAGACTTTTTCTTCTTGATAGCACAGAATAGAACTAGGAGCCACAGGTAAAAGTGGCAGTGAGACAAATTTAGATACAATATTTGGGAAAACTTCCTGAGAGTTAGAATTTTCCAAAAATGAGGTGGGCTATCTTAGAAGTAACACTTTCATGGAAGAGTTTTCTTATACTGGAGATTCCCTTCATGTAGCTTGGCTTTGTGTAGATGTCTACTGAGATCCCTTTCACTTCTCATGTTTCATGAGTGTGATTCTTTGAGATCTCATCCTTTTCTCTCACTATCATATTGATTGCGTTCAATATTCTGGCCTCTTGTGGATACTGTTTTGTATTGTTAAAAGTTTATGTACACGAACAGTCCAGATAATTTCCATTTACATAATGTCTGTGACTGGAAAAGGACTTTGTTTATAACTACCCTGGAAGGTAATTGGTACAAATGATATTATCCTCATGTATGGATGAAGATATTGAAGCTGAAAGAGAGAAGATATCTTGTCAGAGTCACAGAGTAGATGGTATTCAACCCTGGTTCTGATTCCTAGACAAGTTCCATGTCTATCATATTACATTGTTCTATCAATCTACAATTATATTTTAAGCTCTTTGAGGACAAGTAGCCATGTCTTCATTTTCTCAGTACTTCACACTGAGGAGGCTCTAAAGAAATATGTCTGTGATTATGTCATGGGTACATGTTATCATAGAATCCAGAGGTAGAAGTTTTCATAAAGGATCCCTCATTGAACTGACTTAGCGTCCTTTGGAAATCTTCTCTGCTGCATCAAAACAGTTGTCATTTAATTTATGCTTAAGGGCCTTTATTGATAAGGAATGACCTGTCTCACAAGGCAGTTCATTCCATTTTGATGGACTACTATTTATGGTGGCATTTATTTCCTTGAAAAGCACTCGACCTCTCACTCACCGGTACTAGTATACAGCTTTCTAAAACTAAGCTGAATGAATGAAGTTCTTTTTCCTTGTGACAGCTCTTACATATTGGATCACAGCTTTTTAAATTATCCTTGTCTGCTCTTCTCCAGGCCAAACATCCTCACTTCCTGTAGCTCTTCCTAAAAATACTAGTTTCTAAACCCCTCAATATACAGATCACCCACTTTGGATAAACCAGTTTCCCAATGACCTTCTTAAAATATTTTACTTAGAATGGAGCATGATGTTTCATATTAGAGGGTGAAACCAATAAAGGAACAGCTCACAAATATGGGAAACTCTTTCATAATTCCAACTCTCTATGCATCTTGGTCTATTTATATATAACACATGAGTAATGTCTGACCCAAGACAAATATATAGACATCTAAGTTTGTCCAGCATGGTGCAATCTAATGAGGACTATCCCAGGAGTCAGAGGAGATGGTGTTAAAATCCATCTCTGATAATTACTGTTTGTGTGACCTTGGACAACTAACTTGACTTCTGCATGTATCAATTTTCTCATCTGTAAAATAAATAAATTTAAAAAACCTTGGAATCAATAGCCTCCAAAGTTTCATTTAGCTCTAAAACTATGATCCTATGATCTTATAATTGAATATTATTTCACTCCCTCTGTTCTTTTTCTGCCTTTTGGCTTTTCTCCTTATAGTTCCTAAGCCACTTATTCTTTACTCAAAATTACCCACTTAGTTAACTTACCAGTTATGCCCATCCACAAGCAGTAATGTATTTCTAAACTTACCCCTGCCCCTCCCACCATTCAATCACATTTGCCATTTATAAATTCCCATAGTACCCTATTCTCTACTTTCTAAGTTACCTGATGAATCTATTTATTTCTATGGCAAATATACTCCAGGTTCATTATCCCAATTCACACAAAGACTAACAGGTCAGTTCCCCAGAGGAAGGCTGGCTATATCTCCCCTAAGGGCTCTTGGGATAACCTGGGGGTATCTTTCTTATGCAGTTTTTCAGAATTTAGAATTTCATCTGCCTGTTCTCCAATATCATTCACCATTTATTAATATTTCAATATCACTTGACCAAATGATTTCTGCTCAATATCAATTAACCAATCAATGTAAATTAGCTTTTGTGAAGGAGTATTTATTGAAAGTTATAGTAAGGAGAGAACACAAATAATTTCTCCTCCCTACATATACACACATATATATCCCCCCCCCCCCACAGACTGATAATGGGCCATATTCCCTGCTCTAAAAATTCCCTCAATACCTCCAAGAGAGGACTCAAATGTAAAGCGGTTTCAAAAAAGTGTAATGATCCCCCAGACCAAGTTCACTTCTGGGGGTCACATAGTTAATGGATTCATCATTTATTTATCTGTCCTTACAGCATTCAGTATTTTCATTGTCTGGTTGATTCACTGTTGAACTAGATCAATTAGGTCACCTCTAATAGTTAGCTTCTCATGTATCTTGGGTACTATACCTCCCAACATACTATCCCATGGATTCCAGTTTCAGGGCTCTAATTGACTTTTTTAATCTTTCAGTGTTTGTCTCTGTTACTCATTCCCTGTTTCTGATGCTCATTCATGTAAGATCAGGAAAAATACATATATAAAAATAGAAGGATGGAAACGTCATGTGATCATAGCTACATGGTGGTTGGGTGATAAAGAGACCAAAACTCTTTTCCCACTGAGAGGTCCACAGCAATTCTTGCCTCTTTTACCACTATGGAAAGAACCTTGATTTGTTTTAACTTTCTGTATATGTACATATGTCATCAGCTAATTAAATAACTTTTTGCCATTATATGATAAGCAGACAGGAAACAGTTAAAGGAGATTTGTACATTCTATGAAGCAGGAAAGGGCAAGACTATTCCATTGGGTACTTACAGAAGCATGTTTACCAGGCTACTATGGGTATTGATAGCCAGGCAAAGCATCTCATGCATGTTCTAAAAAAGAGATTCTTAGTGGACAGTTCCCCCATTACATTACTAAATTATTTTTAGATAATTACGTATTATCCTTCCTCTGACATCATCACATTGAACCTATTAACGGAGATAAATTAGAACTGTATTTTCCTAGCTCAAAGGAATGGTTATCTCGTATCTAACTTTAAGGACAAGGACAGAAAGATAAGTTGGGTTTGTGAGGTTTGTTTTTGTTTTTGCTGTCACTCACATATCAGTATAGAGGTGGATAGCTCGTTAATCCTGCTAAGCTCAACATGGTCTAGGATGATGATTGTGGATCATGACGCTAACAATTTGAAGTATCCAAAAGTGCCATGAGCTTTCTCAGCATGTAATGGGTTCCCCATCACTGGAGACATGCAAGTGGAGGTTGGGGGACTACTTATCAGTTAGGATATAGAATAAATTCTTTTTATTTCCAGTTGTGATTTGGACTAATTGACATCCAATACCCCTTCCTACTCTGATACTGACAATCTTAGATAAGTAAATAGCTACCATGTATATAGTGTTTAACATTTAGAAAAAAAAATACACATATTATTTCATTTGAACATCGCCATGTCTTGTAAGATATATGTGTGTATATATATATATATATATATATATATATATATATATATATACACACTATAAGCATCCTCATTTTCTGATAAAGAGACTGTTAATCAGAGAGTTTAAGTAACTTGACTAGGTAAGTGACTTGCCGTGAGTAAAAATTATTTGAAGCACGATTTGAACCCAGTTTTTTCTCATTCCATATTCTGTGCACCGTGCAATCTAGCTGCCTAAATATAGTTTTAAAAATTATGCCTAAATAAAATCATTGCTAGAATCAGAAGCAAATCTATGGATTGGGAGAAAATCTTTTAATTCAGTAGATCTGATAGAAATATATGAATCTATGGTACATTTATTCCCTCTCCTCATTAGTTATGTCTTCATTCTCATTGTGGCTAATGCTATTCCTTCTTCTCATACTTCCCTTCTATTGTCAGCATTGTTTCCAGTTCCAACTTAATATCACTTCCTCTGTGAAACCTTGCATGGTCATCTTTCCTCCTGACTTGAAATTGCTTATAATCTTCCTCATGGCTCTCATTTCTATCTCTCTGCCATCTTTTCTCATATTTTATAAGTCTATATATTTTTCTGCTTGTATTCCATATTAGCTGTATGCTATTTGAAGGCAAGCACTTTCTTATAGCTATTTGTGTCTCCTTCTGTGCCTAGCACAGGCCTGTTTCAGGGGAAGTGCTGAATCAATGTAGATTGATGGTTTATTTCCATGTCTTCCTTCAAGACTCAGCTCAAATCTCACCTTCTGAAGGAAGCCTCTGCTACACCCTACCCTGCTGCTGTCTTCCCTCTGAGATTGTCACCTATATACTCTGCATATAAATTAGATGTCAGTTTTTTAGTGTTTCATTCATGTCCAACTCTTTAGGAGCCCATTTGGGGTTTTATTTTATTTTATTTTTTTGGTTTCGCTTTTTGGAGGGGGGGGAGGGTAGGGAAATTGGGTTTAAGTAACTTGCCCAAAGGTCACATGGCTGGTTTTTGTGTGTATGTGTCAAGTGTCTGAGGCCGGATCTGAACCTAGGTCCTCCTGACTCCAGGACCAGTGCTCTACTCACTGTGCCACCTAGCCGCCCCAGGGTTTTTTTTTTTTTTAACAAAAGTACTGAAGTGGTTTGTCGTTTCCTTCTCCAGCTCATTTTATAGATGAGAGAATTGAGGCAAATGGGGTTAAGTGGCTTTCCCAGACTCATACAGCAAGTGTGTCTGTTGTCAGTTTTGAACTCAGGAAATACGTCTTCATGATTCCAATCCCAGTATTCTATCCACTATACCACCTAGCTGCCCAAAATTGCATGTAGCTGGCTATTTACATATAAGCTGTGTCATTAGAACGTGAACTCTCTAAGGTCAGGGACAACATTTTTGCCTTTCTTTGTTTTGTATCCCCAGTGATGAGTACAGTGCTTAGCACATAGTAAATATTTAGTAACTATCTTTTTTGGTGGGGCAGAGAAGGGTGGGTAGTTTTATAGATCATTGAATTGAACAAATGGACACTGGATGTTTGATTACTGTATATGTAATCCAAGGGGCAGTGTCAAACCTTCTAGGCCTCACTTTTGTCATGCTAGGGATGAGATGATTAGACTACAGGGACAGGATACCTTTACAACTCTTAATCCATGTGTCTCTCTCTCTATCAGTCAGTTGTCATCTGTGTAGGTAAAGATGGGAACGAATTTTCTTAAAATTAGAGGGATAATTAAAATTTGCAGGGAGAGAGCTGAGCTCACTCAGCTCCTTCAAATCTATAGACTTGTAAAGGAGATATTCCCCACACAACAATCTCTGCTGTCTGGGGCTTTACTAACCTACTCTCTTCTGTGGGATTACAAAAAATATTTTAATTACATGCTTAATGATCAAGATCGGAAACTTGTAAATCGCATGCAACCAAGTCTAAGCAGACGTTTCACTACAGCTTAATCCCATCTGCACATCCAGACTTTGCCTATGACAAATTAAACCATATTTATCGAGCTCTACTTTGACAAACACTTAAAGCTAAAATAAGGTGTCATGTTCAATTCTTTCTTCATCCCTCAAGTTACAAAGGGAAATGGCGCCATCTTCTCTGGAGCACTCTCCTTTTTTCCTTAGAAACCATTAGGGATTATTTTTGAAATGCTTGTTTTAAGATAGGAAAACTTTGTAACAGAATATTTTCTTTTCCTGGCCAAATGAATAAGTACTGAGACTGGAGCAGATGGAATCTGACACAGGTTGGCTTCTGAGCTGAAAGTCTCTTCTCTCAATATTGTCCAATTTAGTGAGGTTATTTATCATGCTTCTTGCTTTCTTGAATTTGAGTAGTTCTTTCTCATCTGTCATCAAACTGCATCTGATAAAAGCTACCACTGGGGTGATCCATTTCCCCCCTTCCAACCCTGAATGTCTGTGACAAATACTCTGAAGACATGCCTCATTGAAGGAATCACAAATTCACTTGAGTGAGGAAACCTGGGTTCAAATTTTACTTCCTCTAAAATCTACAAGCAGTATAATAGAAAGGGCATTACATGTAGAATAAAAGGAAATAGGCTAAAAATCTGGATATCACATACACAGACAGAATGAGAGAGAGAGAGAGAGAGAGACAGACAGACAGACAGACAGACAGAGAGACAGAGAGAGACAGAGACAGAGACAGAGAGAGAGGCAGAGAGAGACAGAGACAGAGAGAGACAGAGGCAGAGAGACAGAGAGACAGACAGAGAGACAGAGAGAGAGATGTGAATTGTTCTAGCCATTCTCAAAAGCAATTTGGAACTAAGCTCAAAAGGCTGCTAAAATGTACAAAATTCTTGACCTACATCTAAGGCTATACTCCAAATTGATCAAAGAAAGAGGAAAAAGATTCATATAAAAACATAGTAGTTCTTTTTATGGTAGCAAAGGAATATAAATGATAATCAACTGAAAATGGCTAAATAAAATATTTTATATGAATATAACTGGGGCATTATTATGCTCTAAAATATAATAAAGGGAACACTTTCAGAGCAACCTGAAAAATCTTCTATGAACTGATGTAAAATAAAGTTAGCACAACCAGGAGAATAAATTATTTGGCAAGAAATAAACAAAACTAAATGATTCAAGAACTCTGATCAATGCTATAATCAACCACACCTCTAGGAGACCATTTGGGAAGAGTCACCTCTCTCATAATAGACAAGTGATAAACTCCAGGTAAAGAATAAGACACACATTGTTGCATGTGGTCAACATGTAGGTACATTTTGCTTGACTATGCTTATTAGATAAAATAAGTGGATCTTTTGTATTTGGTGGGGCAGGGAGCTAGTGATAATGTTACCCCCCCCCCAAGAAAAATTTAAAAAGATGGTTATTACAGTTTTATTTTAAGTTTCACAGAGAAAACCAAAAGGAAGATAATGTGGAAACACAAGTTGGGTTTCAAAGTACTTTTTGAATTTGATATATACTTTAGAAAAATGTCAAAAAATATTGTGGAACTGAATGTAGTAAACGAATAGTAAATAAATTTTTAAAATGAAAAAAATATATATTTCACACCACACAGATAAGAATAGAAAAGAAAATTATCCTGTGTCTCTATGAACCTTTCTAGTGAAAGAAATGATGCCTGCAATTCTACCAGCCTTTGAATTTGTTATACCCTTATACCTCTTTGAAGCAATTGGTTGGAGCACAAGCACTGACTATGTGACCACAGGCAAGTCACTTAATCTCCCCTAGGCCTCAATTTTCCCATCTGTAAAATGAGGAGTTGGGTCTCAAAGTCTATAAGGTGACCTCTTGCTCTAAATTTATGATCCTTTAATATGGGCTGGGGGTGCTAGGATTCTCCTGATTCAACTACTTGTTCAGAGTATATTTGTCAGGCAGAATCCCACAAAATAAGTATCTGATTGTGCTTTTTAGATGGAATCATTTAATAGGGATCATCAGGACATAGACTACAGAGGAATTCTTAACTCAGTAACATGCAAGCCAATCAATCAAAAATGACTTGGAATAATTAAAACAGAATCCTTAGCAATAATCTTAAACACATACAGAGCATGATTATTGGGAGATCAATACTTTTCTTTGCCTCAATTCAGCCTAGCTTTTTTCCACACCAAAGCCACATTGTATTTTTTTTCTATAAGGGAATAGGAAAAGGGAAGAGGGTTGGAGAGAGGTAAGAAGAAAGAGGGAAGGAGGGAAAGAGAGAGAGCAAGCGTGAACGTGAAAATATTCAAAGGAAATACAGAAAAAGGCAGAGAGGATGAGGAAAAGGAGGAGGGGGAGGAAGAGGAAGAGGAGGAGGCAAGGAAGGGGAGGAGAGCAGGAAGAAAATGGAGAATATTAGTGGAGCCAGGCTCCCAAATCTGGGATCCACTCTTGGGAAAGGAGAACATGAATATCTCTGATTATCTCCTTTTCCCCAAAGGGTATGGAGTGTGAGAGAAAATCCACGAGGCTTCCCTGTTGTGAAAGGAAAGAAGG
This sequence comes from Petaurus breviceps papuanus, assembly GCF_028583685.1. NCBI lineage: Eukaryota > Metazoa > Chordata > Mammalia > Diprotodontia > Petauridae > Petaurus > Petaurus breviceps. Next base: position 6,011,670 of record NW_027185697.1, on the reverse strand, counting down.
GAGAGGAAATAGAAGCAGTATCAAAAGGTGACCATTCCCATTACCAATCAGAAAGGAAGAGGGAGAAGGCTAGTCTAAGTTGAGCTGCTCAAATTTTTTCATGCTCCAGAAGGGAAGGTAGAAAGAAGAGGGATGACAGCAGCAAGAAATGACTATTCTTATTGTTGACTAGGCAGAAGAGATGAGGCAGTGAGGAACCCAAAACAAATGATTTGAGGTCAAACCAGCTCATATAATCCCCATCTTCTCCGTTATGGACATGGCCCAAGCCTATGGCTTAGATCTGCTTCCCTGGCTAGAATATAAGGCATTGCCTTTCTATATTGAAAATTCCTCACAAGATTTGAACAAAGGAAGTATGAAGCCAATTAAATGAATAGATGACCTTTTCCTATTGGACTCCTCTTCAATGAATACTATCATTGAATAAAGGGCATCCTACCCTATTGGAAAACGGAGACTTTCCTTTTCTTTTTCTTTTTTTTATTTTTTTGCTGTTTGGAGGGCAATTGGGGGGTTAGGTGACTTCCCCAAGGTCACATGGCTAGTTTCTGTGTTAAGTGTCTGAGGCAGGATTTGATCTCAGGTACTCCTGACTCCACAGCTGGTGCTCTATTCACTGCTCCACCTAGCCACCCCAGAGACTTTCCTTTTCAATCCCTTAATCAATGAGGAATATTTACAGGAGCATGAGCTGAGAATAGGAGTTATGGTTCCTTCAAATGTAATTCAGTGTAATTCAATTCTAATTTAATTCAAATACTCAAATATTTACTAAGCACCTACTAGTGGCAGGCATTATACAAGGGATGCAATAATAAAGTGAAAGAAATAAAGAGAGTATCCAACTTCAAAGAACATTCTAAGTATTAAATGAAGGAGGAACACTATATCTGCAAAAAGTGAATCTATTCAAAATAAATACAAAGTAATTTCACTAGGTGAGGATTCCTAACAACTGAATGGAGATGGGATCAAGAAGGGTCTTTCGTACAAATAGAAGAGGAGATAAACTTTGAATGTATGTATGTAATCCACAAGATTGAAGTAAGGAGTGAGAGTTCCAGTAGTGGAGGAAAACCACACAAAATCACAGAGGTGGGAGATGACAGGTGGTGGGCATGGAAGTTATGGGAAAAAATATTTCAGTTAGCTGAGGAATCACATTCAGGTGCCTAAGAAGCCATGACTATAAAAAGAAAAGAGATCTTAGACCATGACATTCCTGAAAATAAAAGGGATGGACTTAAAACCAAAAAATAACTTACTGAAGAAGATTGAATATCATGCTGATGGTGGGAAAATGGACCTTTGAAAAAATAGAGGACTTCCAAACATTCCTATTGAAAAGCCCAGAGCCAAGTAGTAGCTTTGAAGTTCAAACACAGGATTTAAGGACAGGGAAATTAAATGGAAGACAATGATAATTGATTAAACAAGGAAAAATTGCTTAAATTTGTATATTATGAGAAGATGCATCTGTCCCCTTTGAGACCTACCATTAGCAGGGGTCACAGAAGAAGTTTAACTAAACAAGACCTGGGAGTGGTTCTGTTAAATCTTGATGATCTTAAGAGAAAAAAGAAAAAAGAGAGGAAGAAAAATGAGAGGGGGGAGGGAATGGAAGCTTTAGGGAAAATGTCTCACATCATTAGAGTGCAAAAGATCAGTATAATGAGGAGAAGGTAGGAGGAACATCTGAAGCCTCCATTTCACTCCCAACTGAGCTAGTTAAAGCAAGGAAGAAACCACAAACAATTGGGTATGGAAATAAGTTTCATTCAAAAAGGAAATAGGAGGGAAAAGGAAGAAAGGGACAGAGGGAATTAAAGGGAGGGTTCATTTAGGGACAGACCAGTCCTAAAGTAAGACAAACTTTAAGTTTGTACAAAACCATATATAGCTCTTTAGAGGTAGAAAAAAAAGAATCAGAGGAGGTACCCACAAAGTGGACAATGGATGAAAAAGCTATTGTATGCAAATGTGGTAGAATATTACTGTATTGAATAAAATGATGAAGTGGATGGTATTAGAGCCTGGGAAGACTTGTATGATTTGGTTCCAAGTAAAGTGAACAGAACCAAGAGAACAATTTATACAATGACACAATATAGTAAAAACGAACAATACTGAACAAATTAGGGATTCTTGTAAGAGTAATGACTAAGCATGATTCCAGATGACCCAAAATTAAACATGCTACCCACATCTTGGTAGAAAGAAAAATAACTCAAAATTCAAAATGAAGTGTTTTATTGGGGGTAGAGGTGCAGGGACCATAGTAGAAATGTGTTTTGATTGACTCTCACTCTCTCTCCCTCTCTCTCTCTTTCTGTACACACACACACACACACATGTATGTGTGTTTGTGTATTTCTAACAGGGTTTGGTTTTCTTTAGTTCCCAAGTGGTAAAGGAACTGTGTCGGAATGGTGAAATGGCAGGTTTTTGCTTACTGGAAAAATAGAAATTAAAAAAGGAAAACGATAGGGTTGATGTATGTAATTTCTAATACTCTTTACAACTTAGAATACTATGATCATTTCTATGAATATGAACAAGGCGTGCAATCTCTGAGTCTCTGCTGTCTCATCAAATTAAAAAAACGTTAATAGCTGTAAGTGTAAAATCTGAGGTTAAAAATTTGAGTTCATAAACCCAATAAAGATCCAATGTGGCTAGATAGCATTTTTGGGGAAAAATAATCTGAGGGATTTATAGCATCACATGGATAATATGAGGCGAAAGTTTTCATGGCATTCAGAAAAAAACATTGTTGAGATTTTAGTGACAAAACATGGTCCTTTGGATCTCTTTAGTCTGGACACTATGTGGTATTGATTTGGTTCAGATTCCTAGCATGTCATGATTGTTTTGATCTGTGAAATGTATTCACTTCTCTCCCAGTATTGTGTATTTGGAAATGTGACAAATATGCTGCTTAGCATAAAGTTGAGCATTGATCCCTGATGCATGCCACTACAGACTGCCTTCCAACTGGTTACAGGCTTATTAATGAAATATCTTTGGCCTATACTTACTTTTATGGGAAGGATGGCAGTACCCAGACAGAAGTGAGATCTTGGGGAATAGTATTTAATTCACTCTGATCAGCATACAGATTCACTGTTACTATCCTTTGCTCCAACCTACCTGCCAGGCCTGACCTTATGACTTTTCAGAGTATTACCTTGGTTAACACCTGAAAACATTAGGTAGCTGGTTGAAATTTGTAGGTGGCAGATCCAAGGAAATGTGGAATGTTAAAGTCCTAATTCAATACCTTGGATAGTGCTTTACACAAAGTCAACTGCCATTATTTGTTGAATTGAATGTTGCAAGAGGGATTTCTGCTTGGTCCTGTACTATGTGGCCTCTGAGGTTCCTTCTAAAATGGAGAGCCTATAATCTGCCGATTCCCATTCTGATGCTGCCTTGTTTTCTTCCTCTTTTCTTCTTTGTACTCCATCTGTGCCTGAGGCTTTCCCAGGGGCACCTTTGGGCTTGAATGTGGCCTAGATACTGACTCTAACTTTGGCTTAGACAAGATAACAGCTCTTAGAGCTGTCACAGTATCTGCTGGGCTATTGATTAGCTGCAAAGAGACTCATGCTTCTGAAGACAGTCACAGACCTTCTAAATGGTCACCCATACACACAGCTGTAGCTATGCCCATAAAGGAGCCACATATCCAATCTGACAACATCTGTGAAATGCTTTGTATAAATAGTAATTTGGAGACTTACTTTGCAGTGGCTATTCAGATAGATATAGACGTAGAGATAGAGATAGATATTTGTTTATGTATGTGTACATATATGTGTATATCTATATCTATAACTGTCTAAAATTTTACTTTCCATGGTTACATGTAAAAAAAATTTTACATTTATTTTTAAAATTTTGAGTTCCAAATTCTCTTGCTTACTCCTTACCCTCCCCCTCCTCATTGAGAAGGTAAGCAATGAAATACAGGTTATACGTATTTAGTCATACAAAATATTTTCATAATAGTCATGTTGTGAAGGAACCTCAAGAAAAAATAAATACATTGAAAACAATTACGTTTCAGTCTGCATTCAGACATCATCACTTCTTTCCCTGGCAACAGACAGCATTTTTCGTTAAAAGTCCTTCAGAATTGACTTGAATCATTGTATTTCTGAGAATAGCTAAGTCATTCACACCTCATCATATTACAATATTGCTGTTTCTTTGTGCACAGTACATTTCACTTTGCATCAGCTCATGCAAGGCTTTCCAGGTTTTTCTGAGAATATTCTGCTCATCATTTCTTATAGAAAAACAGCATTATATCCTAATCATATATCACAATTTGTTCAGTAATTCCGTAATTGATGGACATCTCATCAATTTCCAATTCATTGCTACCAGGAAAGAGCTGATATAAAAATTTTGTTTTACTTGTAGATCTTTTTCCTTTTTAAAAATCTCTTTTGGAACAAAGAATGTGTAGTGGTATTGCTAGGTCAAAGGATATGCCTGTTTCTATAGCAGTTCCATATTGTTCTTCAGATAAGTTGAATCAGTTCACAACTCCACCAAGAGAGCATTAATGTCTGTTTTTTCCCCACATCCCATCCAACATTTGTCACTTTCCTTTTCTGTCCCATTAGCCAATCTAGTAGGAATGAAGTAGTACCTCAAAATTATTTTATTTTGCATTTTTCTGATCAAAAGTGAGTTAAAGCATTTTCTCATATGGTTATAAATAGCTTTGATTACTTCATCTGAAAACTGTTCATATCTCTTGATCACTGATAAATTAGGGAATGTATCTTTTTTTTGTAAATTTGACAGTTATCCATGTGTTTGAGAAATTAGGTCTGTATCAGCAAAATTTGCTTGAATTTTTTTTCACTTACTCTCACTAACCATATTTTCCTCTGTCCTATTACCTCTCTGTTTATTCTATTCTCTTTCTTGTTTCACCCCATCTGTCCTCAAAATATTTTGATTCTGACTGGCATCTCCCCAGTCTGCCCTCCCTTCTATGACCCTCCACTTCTCTTATCCCCTTCCCCTCCTACTTTTTTGTAGAGTAAGATAGTTTGGATATGCAATTGAGTGTGTGTTATTTCCTCTTTGAGTTAATTCTGATGAGAATAAGTTTCACTTACTCCCTCATGTCTCCCCTCTTTCCCTCCCCTGAAAAGCTTTTATGTGCCTCTTACAGATATACATATGCATAAATACATACACTCACATATATATGTATATATGCATGTGTATGAATATATGTATATATGTGTATACACACAAATACACATAGACAGCTACATTACACACACCCCTAAATATATACATATATATATATATTCCATATATTCCTTCTATCCCCCCTAATAATGAGAAAGTCCTTATGAGTTACAAGTATAATTTTCACATGTAGCAATGTAATGATCTTTTTTTAAGTCCCTTATGATTTCATTTTCCTATTTACCTTTTTCTGCTTCTTTTGAGCCTCATATTCAAAAGTAAAATTTTCTATTCACTTTGGGTCTTTACATCAAGAATGCTTGAAAATCCTTCATTTCATTGAATGTCCAATTTTCCCCTGAAGGATTTTATTGTTTTTCTGGTTAGGTTATTCTTGGTTGTAAACCTTGCCCCTTTGCCTTCTAGAATGTCATATTCTAAGCCCTCTGATCTCTTATTGCAGGAACTGCTATATCTTGTATTATTCTGACTTTGTCTCCACAATTCTTGAACTGTTTCTGGCTGCTTACAATATTGTCTCCTTGATGTGTGAACTCTGGAATTTGGTCATAATTTCCCTGAGAGTTTTTATTTTGGGATCTCTTTTAAAAGGTGATCAGTGGATTTATATAATTTCTGTTTTACCCTCTGGTTCTAGAATATCAGGAGAGTTTTCCTTCATATGTTTTGTTTTTGAAATGTGATGTCTAAATTCTTTTTAATCATTATTTTAAAGTAGCTGAATAATTTTCAAATTATCTTTCCTGAATAGGTCAGTTGTTTTTCTAATTAAGTATTTCATATTGTCTTCTAGTTTTTTTCCATTCTTTTGATTTTTTTTAATTTTTTCTTGATTTGTCATAAAGTTATTAGCTTCCATTTGCTTAATTTTATTTTTAAGGAATATTCAGTGAATATTTGTACCTTCTTTTCCATTTGACCAATTCTACTTTTTAAGGAGATTTTTTTTCCTCAGTGAATTTATCTTCCTCTTTTTCCATTTGTCAAATTCTGCTTTTTAGGACATTCTTCTCCTAGGTGGAATTTTGTGTATCTTCCACTGTGTGATGTGTTATTTTCTTCAGTATTTTTGTGTGTGAGTGTGCGTGTCTCCTTTACCAAGATGTTGACTCATATTTTTATGATTTTTTTGCATCACTCTCATTTCTCTTTCTATTTTTTCATCTGCAAATTTTACTTGATTTTCAAAATTCCTTTGGAGTTCTTCCATGGCTTGAAAACAATTCATACTTTGTCTTGGATGATAGGAGCTTTGACTTGGTTATCTTCTTCTTATTATGTATTTTCATCTTCCTTGTTACACAGTAACTTTCTATAGTCAGAATTTTTTCTCTTGTGTGCTCATTTTCCCAGCCTATTACTTGAATTTTTAACTCTGTTAAAGTAGGGCTCTGCTTCCAGGTTGGAGGACACACTACCCCAAGTTTCAGGGGATTCATGCAGCTGTTTTCAGAACTACTTCTAAAGACCAGTAAGTTTTTAGTTCTTTCATGGGGGTATGATTTAAGGAGAATTGTGTTTACTTTTCTCCTGACATGTGATTTGGTCTGTGAATGATCCATAAGCACTGTTTTCTGCCTTAGAACAGTGTGGAGGATCCCTGTTTCCTTGTGGCCATAAGCTCTGCTGTGCTAGCGCTCCCCCTCACCCTGGAACTGACACAAAGGACTGTGGCCAGGATTCAAGTATGGGTCAAGAAACAGATTCCTCCCTCAGTGCTCTCTTGTAATCTCCCTCTTACCAGTTGTCCTACCCCCTTAATTTTCATGGGCTGAGAGCTCCAAAAGCAACTGCTACAGCTGTTGATGCAGTGTTTCCCAGGCCTGCTTCTGGTGTGCTGGGCCAGGATTGCTCTGGTGCAGCATGATGTGGACTCCAATTTCTACTCTCACTCAGGTGTGACAGACCTTTCCTGCTGACTTTCCAATTTGATCTGGCCTGGGAGATTGCTTCACTTTGTCTTTTTGTTGGTTCTGCCACTGTAGGCTTTGTTTAGAGCCATTATTTAAAATTATTTATAGGAGTTTCGGGGAGAACTCAGATGAGACCCTGACTTTACTCTGCAATTTTGGCTCTGCCTTCCCTTCACTGGCTATTATAAAAGTCATTGCTTCATGCCTTAATCCTAATAAGGTTTTGGCACAGCAAAGCTTTCAATTTCAGTAGGGTAAATGAAGTAATATTGAATTGCTTTGCCAAGGAACTCCACCCATGTCTTCTACTGGCCTGCTCCATGTTATGAGTAGGTATCTATTTCCAGGCCAATAAATCAAGTTCTGGTCCTTAGGTGACATGTCTCATTCTTTTTGTTCATGGGATAGTGAAGGTCTGAAGTGGGGGCCTGCTCTCTGCGAGTGTAAGAGAGATATGAGACTTTTCTAAGCTAGTCAGGGCCAGTGCAGTGAAGGTGTTAAACTTCATGGTCTCTAAGAAATTACAGATTTTTATGATTCCATAATTCTTTCATGTGTAATGCTAAACAATTCAAGACCTCTAATTTCTGAACTGTATTGTTCTGACATTTTTATATCGGTTTGAAATAATATGCTCCTGAATATATAATAATATGCTTCTATAATATTACTGATGTTAGATATCTTTGAGAGAAGGAAAAAATAGGAATCGGTTTACATTGAAAAAATTCTGTACAATCACTATGTTAATATCTATCTAGATCAATGGCTCTGTATATGTGTGTATACATATACATATGCATATGCATATACACATATATACATGTGGAGAGATTAGCATGTATTTATATCTATATATTATATCATATATATTTGTGTATACATGTATGTGTGTATATTTTTTAAAATTTATTTCAATTCAAATAAAAATATTTCATTTTTTTGGTAAATGTATCATAATTTATTTTTTTTAAATACTATTCAATGTCTAAGCTTGAATTCAGGAAGCCATGTTTTCAAATGCTGCCTCATACTCTGACTATCTGAGTGAGTCTGAACACATAATCTGCCTCACGGATTATTATCTTGGTGCATTAAGGGAGTTTCCCTACTTAGTGTTCTCCAATCTATCCAAATCACAGATGCTTTGTGAATTTTTACATTATAATTAGGGCATGAAAATCCATAACAATAAGAATAACTAAAATTAAGAACCCTAACATAACTGAGAAATAGATTTAAAATCAAAGGTCACCCAAAGAAGAATGTTTAACGGGTATGGGGGAAGGCAGGCTGTAGCAAATGATGAAGGTGGAACTTATGAGAGAAAAGTATTCTAAAGGATTTCATCTGGTAAACTGTGTGACTGGGAAAATACAAGTCTGTCATGTACACAGAGTAAGAGAAAACTGATAGATAGTCTGTAGTCTCCACTAGCAGTGAGACAATGTAAAAAGAACATGAAGAATTGCCTGAGAATTCTGGAAGCATGTTCTTTTGGAAGGACATGAATGAGTTACATGGGACAGGCAGGGACAAATGAATTGTGATCTGCATGGTGGAAGGAATAGTAGCCTTGATAGGAAAGATGGTCATTAGGGGAAAGGATTATGTGAGGGAAAAGTATAAGCATTTCTTAAGTGTCTTCTAAGTTCCAGGAAGTCAGCTAGTCCCTTTACAAATATTATCTCATTTGATGCTCACAGCAACCCTGAAGATAAAGTTATCTTCCTTCCTCCCTCCCTTTCTCCCTCCTTCGCTCCCTTCCTTCCTTCCTCCTCCCTCCCTTCCTTTCTTCCTTCCTTCCTTCCTTCCTTCCTTCCTTCCTTCCTTCCTTCCTTCCTTCCTTCCTTCCTTCCTTCCTTCCCTCCTTCCTATCCTCCTTCCTATCCTCCTTCCTTCCCTCCTTTCTTTCTTTCTTTCTTTCTTTCTTTCTTTCTTTCTTTCTTTC
>NW_027185697.1:5980862-6002465 GCF_028583685.1 Petaurus breviceps papuanus | reverse complement strand
CTCTCTCTCTCTCTCTCTCTCTCTCTCTCTCTCTCTCTCTCTTTCTTTTTCTTTCTTTCTTTCTTTCCTGAGATACATGCAATTGAAATAATTTCCTTACAGTCATCCACCTAGTAAATTTCTGAGACTGGATTGGAATTCAGGTTTCCCTGACTCCAGGTCAAATTCTCTATCTACCGCTCCATTTAGCTGCACTTACAGCAGCATCACATGGAATAACTAGGTGCTGCAGTGTGGCACCAGACCTAGAGTCAAAAAGACCTGAAATCAAATCCAACTTCAGACAATTACTAGTTATATGACTGTGGGAGAGTCAATCCTGTTTGCTCCAGTTTTCTTATCTGTAAAAAGAACTAGAAAAGGAAATGGCAGACCGCTCTAGTATCTTTGCCAAGAAAACTCCCAAAAGGGGTCACAAAAATTCAGACATGACTGAAATTTCTAAATAGCAACACATCAGCATATGGTTCATTTCACTAATATCTACTGAGCATATTGTTAAATGGGACTATTCTGGTATATATTAGTTTTTTTATAAACATGCTTCTAGAATATGTATCCAGTAAGGGCACTATTTTTTGACACCCCAATTCAGGAAACTCATTACTGTGATTGAGAGATTTTCTGCTTTGCTCACAGACTTGACCTTATTTCTAAACAGAGAAGATGTTGGGGTTCTTCGCTATCAAAGCTTTCCCCATTTTTCCTAAACTCTCTCCCACCACTGTGTAGCCCCTTCCCACAGATGATACATTAGGGAGTATGAAATTCCTATTGGTCATTGGTTGCTGATATTATAGGAAGTCCTTTCAAAAATAATCAAGTAGGTAAGACTTATAACATTTTGTACCTGGAAAGGATATGTGATGGCATTTTATTTAAATCTCTGATTTTACAAATAAACAACCGCGACAACTGAGGCACAAAGTGAAGGTCTTAAACATGCAAATACAAGGTAATAGCTATAGAAGCCATGGCAGGCATTCCATTCACTTGACCCCTATCCCTATGTTCCTTGTCTTATATTTTTTGACTCCTTTCTGGAAGAGGGTACACATTAACCATTCAGGTTATTAATAAAATCTGCATGGATTTACCAGATGAATGACAGAATGGAATGCAGAGAGAAGGGGATGCAGACCCTGTATATTTCAATAAGAGGAGAGAGGAAAGGTAGATTCAGGAGCCAGGACCACTGCCAGGGGACTTCTCTAAATCTAGTGGACAGCATAAAAGCTTGGAGTGTCTGGGGAGGAAAGAAAGTAACCTCACTTATTTTAATAAGTCTCAGGGAAGATATTCACACTGCCTTCCTCCTTGTTATTTACCTTTATCCCTTTTATATTTTGCTATATTTTCCCTGTTTCCCCCTGTTCTCTTCCACTTTCTTCCTCTTTTTGCCCACTTCTTCCCCTTTCCCCTCCTTCAACCTCTGCCCCTCCTGCTTTTTCCTCTCTCTTTTTAATACCTTCCACACTTTCCAATTCCATCTCCTATCTCTTCATCTCTCTGCCCTTCCTCTTTCTTTCCTCTCTGATTTTTCTATAATTCTCTCTCCATCCCTTATACCTCTTTTTTCCCCTCCCTCCTACTGACTTGTTCTTCCCTCTCCTTTTCATTTGGCTCATTTCCTTGTGTTTCAGACATCTCCAAGAGCACACGGAAGCTAGATCTGGCATTAAAATCAGCCTCAGAGTATTTCTTGAACACAGTTCTTGAAGTAATTTCATGCATCACTTTGATTCTTTGCTCCTCTAGTTACCATGGCGAACACTGCTAAATCCCCGTTTCAGCTTACATGATTCTTCCTCTGCCCTTTTTGGTTCAGGTCAATGCAGTTCTCTGCAGTTCAAGGACTTGGAATTTCAGAATAGCTTCTGTTTGGATTAACTCCTTATTCCAAGTAAATAGTGATGGGGATATCTTTTGTGTGAGCAGTCTTTTCTAAGTAAAAGACTTCATAGATTTGCTTAATGATAATTCTACCTAGAAGCTTGTGAATGATTCTGAAGTTCCTTTAACAAATATTTTTTATTAATTTATTAATAATGAAGTGAACTCATTGTTCCTGGGTCTAAAAATATCTCTACTGCAAGAGAACTCACTCAGGAAGCTTTGGTAGTTACAACGGATTGCTGGAATTTACCAGAGATTGAAAATCACATAGAGGGGCCAATTCATATATGAATTTCTGAGGATCAGCCCTATTCTATATAAATGCTAGAAGAGAAGAAAACATACTACAAGGTGTAATTACAATGAAAGAAGTGCAAATGGAGCTATGTCTTCAGAAGGAGAAATCTTTTCCTGCTGATAAATTATGTCAAACTTCATAGGTGAAGTACTGGTCCATCAGAGTTTCTCTTCCTTGGGTCCCATAATCAATCTGAGGTTTGCTTGGCTATAACTCTACCTCATATATAAGAGGTAGACATTGAGATATGTAAAGGAATGGGTTATCCCCAATAAAGCATCAATCAGGGAACTTCCTGGGCCAGAAATCAGGGGAACTCTTATTTCTATAAAAGGTTTTTTTCTTTTTTTATAAAATTATTTGTTTATTTATTTCTATTAGTTTTTAGCATTCATTTCTGCAAGATTTTAAATTCCAAATTTTCTACACATCTCTCCCCTACACACCACCACAAATTAGCAAGGATACTGAATACCCCTTCCCCCAATCTGCTCTCTATTATGTCCTTACCTATCTCCCCCTTACTTTCTTGTAGGGCAAGATGGGTTTCTGTACCCCATTGCCTATATATCTTATTGCCAAGTTGCATGTAAAAATCATTTTTAACATTTTTTAAGCTTTGATTTCCAGATTATTTCCTTTCTTCCCTCCTCATCCACCCCCACTGGGAAGACAAGAAATTCAATGTAGGTTGTGCATGTGTAGTTACACAAAACATTTCCATTTTAATTATATTGTGAAAGACTAACCACATTTCCTTCCATCCTATCTAGTTCCCCATTTATTCTATATTCTTCTTTGACATTGTCCCCTTTCAAAAGTGTGTCCTTCTAACTACCCTCTCCCCGATCTACCCTCCCTTCTATGACCCTCCTTTTATTCCATTTCCCCCTACTTTCTTAAAGGGTAAGATAACCAATCGAGTGTATGTTATTCCATCCTTAAGCCAAATTCAGTTAGAGTAAGGTTGACTCATTCCCTTTCACCTTTTTGCTCTTCCCCTCCATTATGACAGTTCTCTCCTGCCTCTTTTATGTGAGATAGTTAACTTTTCTATCTCTCCCTTTCTACTCCCAACATATTCCTCTCTCACCTCTTAAATTTATTTTTAGATATCCTTCATATGCAAGTCATTCTATATCCTCTATGTATACATGCAGACACATACAACCTCCTATAGATACATATATGCATGTATACATACCTATATGCATGTATGAGTGTGTATATATACGTACACATATACATGCATGTATATACATATATATTTCCTTAAACTATCCTCATACTGAGAAAAGTCTCAAGAGTTACAATAGTTTTTCCCTGTCAGAATATAAATAGTTCAACTTTAATAAGTTCCTTATAATATCTTTTTTCCTGTTTATCTTTTCATGCTTCTCTTGCTTCTTGTATTTGAAAGTCAAATTTTCTGTTCAACTCTGGTTTTTTAATCAAGAATGATTGAAAGTCCTCTATTTCATCGAATGTCTACATTTTTCCCTGAAGTAAAATACTCGGATTTGCTGTGTAGGTGATCCTTGGTTTTAATCCTAGCTCCTTTGACTTCTGGAATATAATATTCTAAGTCCTTCAATCCTTTAATTTAGAAGTTACTAGATCTTTTGTCATCATGATTATGTTTCCACAATACTCAAATTGTTTCTTCATGACTGCTTGTAATATTTTCTACTTGACCAGGGAACTCTGGAATTGGGCTACAATATTCATAGGATTTTCTTTTGGGGATCTTTTCCAAGAGGTGATTGGTGAATTCTTTTAATTTCAATTTTGCCCTCTGGTTTTAGATGATCACAGCCATTTTCCTTGAGAATTTCTTGATAACGTCTAGTCTCTCTTTTGGTCATGACTTTCAGGTAGTCCAATAATTTTTAAATTATCTTTCCCGGATCTTTTTTTCCAGGACAGTAGTTTTTCCAATGAGATATTTGACATTGCCTTCTATTTTTTTGTTCATTTATATGTTTATAGTATCTTGATTTCCCATAATATCATTAACTTCCATTTTCTCCAATCTAATTTTGAAGGAATTATTTTCTTCAGTGAGTTTTTGAAATTCCTTTTCCATCTGACCAAAAATGCTTTTGAAGTCATTCTTCTCCTCATTGACTTTTTGGACCTCTTTTGCCATTTGAGTTAGTCAATTTTTTTTTCTTTTTGGAGGGTGGAGGGCAGGACAGTTGTGGTTAAGTGACTTGCCCAAGGTCACATGGCTAGTTTTGTGTTAAGTGTTTGAGGAAGGATTTGAACTCAGATCTTCCTATCTCCAGGGGCTGTGCTGTATTCACTGGGCCAACTAGCCACCCCGAGTTAGTCTATTTTTCAGGTGCTATTTTCTGCAGTCAGACGACTCCTTTTTCATGATTTATTTGCATCACTCTTATTTCTATTTCAAAATTTTCTTCTACTTTTCTTATTTGATTTTCAAAATTCTCTTGAGCTCCTCCATTGCCTGCAGCCAATTCATATATTTTTTTCTTGGAGGCTTTTGATGCAGGATTTTTGTCTTTGTTGTCTTCTTCTCATTCTATATTTTGACCCTCTTTGTCCCCCAAAAAGGAATCTATAGTCTGATTGTGTTTCCTCTGTGTGCTCATCTTGCCAGCCAATTGCTTGACTTTTGAGCTCTTTGCCACAGTAGAATTCTGCTTCCAGAGTGGAGAGTAATTTGTCCCAAATTTCTTGGGTTTTTGCAGCTGTTGTCAGAACTTTTTTTTCAGGCACCTACCTCAGAACTGTGAGAAGGACATTCTCTCCACAGCCTCAAGAAGCTCTCCCATACAAGCGTTCCTCATCCCAGCACCACCACCCAAGACTGCAACCCAGATCAAAACAGGGTAATGCGAGAGAATTCTACCTCAGTGCCAGCAGAGAGATTCCTGAAAATGCCCTCTGGACAGTCACTTGGTCCCTGTACTATCTCTTGGTCTGGAGCCAGAAGCAGCAGCAACTGCTGTGGTCACTTCCCCCGCCCCAGGGGCAGGGGTCAGACCATGCTGTTCTCTCACCCAGGATCAACAGTATTACTCACTGATCTTTTTAAATTTCTCTTTGGTGTTTATGGGTTGAAGAGTCTGCTGCCACAGCTGCCAGTAACTCACTCTCCTGAAGACTGCTCCAGCTGGTCTGTACCATTGTTCTGAGCCGGCAGGGCTCACAAAGGACTGTGCTCGCCTCCCAGCCTGGTGCACTAGACCCTTCCTGTTGGCCTACCAGATTGCTTTCAGTGGGATATTTGTTTCTCTCTCTTACTTTGTAAGTTTAGTAGCTCTGAAATTTGTTTAGAGTCATATTACAGGTATTGGAGGTTGGTAGAAGTGGGAGCTCAAACAAGTTAGTGATTTCACTCCACCATCTTGCCTCCACCCTCCTGTAAAAGCTTTTCTAATTGATATTACCTTGTTTTTTTTTTCTTTAGTAATTTTAGTTGTCCTTTTCTATGGGGAGCATTTCTCTACAGGGCAGCTCAGCATCAGTTAGCGACAGTGCAGAAGGGCATTGCTGACGTTTCCCAAGATTATTGCTCAGATCCCTTCTGGTTCCAACTACACTAGAGGCCATCTACTTCAAACATTGTTTTCTCTTTCTTTTTCTTTCCATTTTCTTTTTACTCTGACAATATTATTAGCCACTATGAAGAGGATTTGGAAAATGACATTGATGATAGAGAGACAATTCAACTCCGTGATTGTTGTACTGATTGTTTTGAAGTGATGGAAAGGTTATAGCATCCAAGAGGCACTGTACTTATCCTTTTTGGTTTTAGAAAGTTGAACAATGATCCTGAGATTATAAGGTCCTGTGACTTTACCAGTGTCAGTATACCTTCTACCAAAGAGATAGAAGCCACTCTATGCCTTAGAAAATGATCTACTTGAGTGCCTGTAGCTAAGAATTTCATCATTCTTTACCTACCTTTGTGATAAGTCTTTCCCAATTTAGCAATAACAGTGTAGGTTGCACAGTGGCTAGAGCATCAGGGCTGGAGTCAGGTAGATATGAGTTCAGTGTGGCCTCAGATACTCACTAGCTTTGTGACCCTGGACAAGTCACTAAAATCTGTTTGCCTAAGTTCTTCATCTCTAAAATGAGCTGGAGAAGGAAATGGCAAACCACTCTAATATCTTTGCTAAGAAAAACCCAAGTGGGATCATGAGAAGTTGGGCATGAGTGAAAAATGACTGAACAGAAGTCCTTAGAAAAATATTATGTATTATTTTGCTGGATCCCTAATAAAAACCAAAATGATGGATCCACTGGACTGAATTCAGTAGGACCTGGATTCCAATTCTGCTGCAGATAATTGCTAGTTGTGTGATCCTGGGCAAGTCTTTTAACCTTGGTGCCTCATTTTTCTCATCTGCAAGAAGTAGAGAAAATGTTTGGATTCAATGGCCTCTATGGCCTTTTCTAGCCTTAAAATCTATAATCCTATGATAATATGGTGAGTTTCAAAACTTAGGGCCACTTGTATGACCTTCAAGATGCTTGGGTCATTTATATTCCACAATAAAGGGATACCGTAGGATTTTCATAGAGATGCCATCATGGAAGAAGTGATAAATGAATGGTTCGTTTTTTAAGCTTGTTTGTTTTGTTAAGTTTTTTCCTATTGAGTGTACAACTGCAGTTCCTTATTCTTTGAACCATAGGCACAACAAATATCTCAATACCACCACTCCACTAGAAGCAAATGTAAAGCTTGGGAACTCTGAAAGACCTCTCCTAGAAAATTAAATCTCAACTTTGGAGTAGGAAGTAGAACACTTTCATAATCATTGGTCACCTCCCAGTCAATAGCTTCATGAATCCAGCAATGCATCAACTCCCTGCATCTGAGAGGGTTCCATATAACACTCCATTTGATTGAAATCAGCCTAAATTTATTTGTTTTTCCTATTGTTCATCTCATATTTACACATAGGATCAAGGATGCATGGGCTCTAAAAAAGAGATCATTGGATTTGTTACCTGATTAGCTGATTTTAAACCATAGTCACTTAAATATCTGTAGAAACTGAAATATCTATACACGAGGTCAAGTTTTTTGACCTGGTGATGTCTTAATTTTTAACATACGGATGGTTAGAAATACATTTACCATTGTTTTGTTTTCAGTGAGGGTGTCATTTTTAATGCATTTAAACATTATATACATACAATGCATTATTGCAATAATAATTATAATAAAAACTACTATTATCATCTTGTCCTTCCTTTTTCTTTGTCTCCTCTTCGAGAGACTGAATATCAGATTTTGTTGGTAGAGAGAATACCTCACCTCAAAGAGTGAAATCACCCTACCATTGTTGGTTAAACTCTATAACATATAGTTTTGCTGATTTGGCACCCATGCCCCTCATGGATGAGGTAACTGGTAAAGGTCACATAGTATGCATTTGGGTCAGAACTTGACCCCAGTTCTTGCTGGTTCCAAGGCCAGCTTTTCAACCATTAAACCACAGTGTCTTTGATGTTGTAATTTAATATTATTATTACATTTATTAAGTATACCTGGCTATAAATGAGCGATATGGAACGAGCTCCACCAGTGAAGAGTGTAAAATCCACGCTATTTGCATTTTTGGATGCATTTCAGAAATACAGACAGAAGTTGTTATTTTTATAATTCCATATCAGAGATGGTGTTAATATATAATGTGTGAATCATGAATGCTGGGCTGAGCTTTGTCCTAATTAGCAGGGCTGTAGCAGTTGTCTATGGGAAGCACTTTAAGACTACAACAATGCTATCTTGCTGTTCATGTGTTCAGTTTTTGTGGAGTGAGGTATTTCCTTGGATAGAAAAAGGAAAATGTTTCCCTAAAGTATCAATGTTCACTTATTTTCACATTGGCAAAGAAGATTTTATTTTTCCTAGTATTGTTGTCTTTGTTATTATTCAGTTCTTTCAGTCATGTATTACACTTCATGACCCCATTTGGGGTTTTCTTGGCAAAGATATTGGAGAGCTTTGCCATTTCCTTCTCCAGGTCATTTTACTGATGAGGAACTTAGGCAAACAGGGTTCAGTGACTTGCCCAGTGTCACACAGCTCATAAGTATATGAAACCAGATTGGAACTCATGATCATGAGGTTTCTTGACTTCAGTCCTTGTTCTCTATTCACTTTTACTCCTAGCTGCTCCTTATGTATCCCAAGAATCCATACAAATTCCCTTCTAGTTTCTCATTGGAGTGGGCATCACCTTGGGTTCTTTCAAAGAGTACCAGAAGACTGTAAAGAATTGCTGATAATATAAAATTGGAGAAGCTTTCAGTAAGAGCCTTTGTGATGGATTTTCTGGTATGCAAAGATCACATGAGCTAAATTCTTGGGGGTACATCCCAGGAAGGTGGGCATCAGCAATCGATGAAGGTCATCAATAAGGCACAGAGGGCTCACACTTGGTGTTGGTGAAGAGAATATCCACTCCCACAGAAAATCCAGATCTGTGAAATATTGGAGATGTGTATCATTAATAGAAGTGAAAGGGGAGATGTACAACATGGCAAACAAATGAATATGAGTCTGAAGAATAAGGAAAAGAGTCAGAACCTTCTGGACTAGCTCATATTGAGGACTACATACCCATATTTCTTGATGGTAACCTATGTTAAGGAGTAGGAAAGAGAAGAGGAGGGTAAAACACAATATGACATCATCAAAGAATATCAGTTATGTCATATAGTCCAATGCTTGTCTGAATTAGAATACCACCCAACTTCTTCCCATCTGTCTTCTTTCTGCCCTCTGCATCAGGACCAGAGCTATTTCTTCATTTTGGAAAACAGAAAACAGACCCAGAAACAAGAGGAGACTTATCTCAGGTCACAAAGGAAGTTTGTGACAGAGCTGAGCCAAGAAGCCAAGTCTGCTTATTTCAAAGCCCACTGTCCTTTCTAATCTATTGACTGTCTCTCTGTCCTTACATCTGTTCCCTGTCTCTGTAAGTTTCTGTCTTATAAGTAGTACTCATGTGATCCTTGCCAAATCACTTAATCTGTCTGACCCCATAAAATACAGTTGGATTCAGTGTAACCTGAGGTTCCTTGTTGCTCTGGATATATTTAGGACATTGTATCTCTTTTCTGGCTTGTTCACAATATGCCAAGTATTATTGATATCATAGATATGGGCTATTAGAAACATTAGGTGGAATATGTGTACATATTTTACATTTTCTCTTATTGCTGTTGTTTCAAACTCTTGATGAAACCATTTGAAGTTTTCTTAGCAAAGACACTGGAGTGGTTGACCATTTCCTTGTCCAGTTCATTTTACAGATGAGGAAACTAAGGCAAAGAGAGTTAAGTGGTGCCCGGGATCATATGGTGGGGAATAATATCTGAGACCAGATTTGATCTCAGGTTTCCTGATTCAAGACTCAGAACATTTTCCAGTACAATACCTAGCTCAACAACAACAAATATTATTTCACTATTATACTGACAGCCTCTTGTGGGTGAGGCCTGGTCACATCTTTCTTTTTGTTTACTGGACTAAATAAATAATGTCAGAAAACCATCTCCAAATATTCATGGACTAAATGAACAAATCTATCCAGTCAATTAATAGTGATAATGGTCATAAGGCCATAGGATCATAGGTTTTCAATCTCTTCTCTCCTATATTACTGACATAGTCTCCTAATTATTCTTTCTGCTTTTAGTATCTCTCCAAACCATTCTGCAAAGTGGTGACACATTGACATCCCTGAAGGACAGGAATGACCATGTCACTCCTCTATTCAAACAAGAAAAAAAGCTTCAGTAGCTTCCTGTTGCCTCTAACATAAAATTCAAACTTTTGTTTGATATTTAAATCCTGTCACACTTTGCCACCAACTTGACTTTCAAGACTGATTTCACCTTTTCCCCCCATCATGCACTTGGCATTCTAGTCAAATTGACTAACTTGCTGTTCTTGAAGACATTCCATTTTCTGCCTAGTGGCCTGTGCACAATCATGGCCCAATGTCTTGAATTCTCTGTCTCATTGATATACCAGTGCCCTTCTAAGCTGAACTCAGAAGCCCCCTCATCCTACAGACCTTCCCTGGTCACCTGTCATCATTGACCTTCTAGTATCAAACTACTTTATAATCCTCCCGAAAATGTGATGTATTTAATCTATATATATTTTAGATGTGCTTATTCTTATGTTATTTCCTTCCATAGCATGAATGTTCCTGAAAGGATAGCATCTTTGCAGTTTGATATCTCTTAATTTGTTCTCAACATCTGTCACAATGCTCGACAATTTGTAGGTACTCACTAAGTTCTTGTTGGATTTAAATGACGACCTGGGTTCAAATCTCCATTCTGATTGTCACAAGATATATGACTCTGGATAAGTCAATTAACTTTCATATGCCTCAAACTTCTCTCACCAATTATTAGTCAATCAACAGAAAGTTTTAAATCATTTGCTCCCTTTTAAGCCCTGGGGACAAAAAGGCAAAACATAATAGCTCCTCCCCTCAAGGAGCTTTCTCTCTACTTAGGGAGACAGCGTGGACATATATTATATGCACAGTTTATACAAAATAAACCTAAGGGAATATAGAAGAAGGAGGGAGCTTACTAGCAGCTAAGCTAAGGCTTCCTATAGGAGGTGGAACATGAGCTGACAATAAATATTGGTAGAAGAATTTCCCACATGGGAAAAAACCAAAGATACTCTCTGTGTTTGTATATTCTGATAAATCTCTTGTAAAGCAATATGTGTTCCTCCAATCAACTCTGCTGCTTCCAGTGATCATATGATCTGCCAGCATATCCATGAGTTTTCTCAAGCAGTGAGAGGAGCAAGTTTGCCAAGGGAAACATGATGTCTTCCAGATTTGCTTCAGAATGTGGATAGATTTAGAGCAGTCGAGAGACAGAGAACCACAGTCTTTACAGAAGACAGTTAACTATCTTATGTGTCCAAAACTGGGTGGGACAGAGGGGGTGGGATAACAATTAGAGAGAAAACTAAGGCTTAGTGTATTGGAGAGATGAAGGACAATTTTCAAAGGGACTCTAGATCTAAAGGGGACCAGAGAGCCCATAAAGTCCAACCCCCTTATCTGATACATGTCATAAAAATCAAAGCCAGGATATGAACCCAAGTTCAATATACACCATCTCTGCAATCTTGTCATGTACTATAGTACAATAACTGGGCAGCTAGATGGCACAGTGGATAGAGTGCCAATACTGGAGTCACAGAGACTCACCTTCCTGAGTTCAAATCTGGCCTCAGACACTCACTAGCTATGTGATTCTAATCAAGTCACTTGACCCTGTTTGCTTCAGATTCACCATCAATAAAATGATCTAGAAAAAGAAATGACAAACCACTTCAGTATCTTTGCCAAGAAAACCCCTAAAGGGGTCACAAAGAGGAGGATATGAATAAAAACAACAACATAATAACTAGCATTCACATAGTGCTTTAAGGTTCCTGAAACACTGTACTATATTATATCATTTGATGCTCAGAATAACCCTGAAAAATGGTACTATTACGATCTTCATTTAAAAATAAGAAAACTGTGTCTGGAAATGAAAGGAAAAGTAACTTGCCAAGGTTCATATAACAACTAAATATCTAAGGCTGGATTTGAGCTCAGAGCTCTCTGACTCCAGGGTCAAAAATCTATCTACTCAGCCTCAATACTCAGACACCTAACTGCCTCAGTACTATGATATTATGATTGTGAAGTGAGTTTATCAGGAATGGAAAGACAGCTGGCAAATATGGCAGAGCACTGGTGTAACCAAGGGGGGGGGTGCAGATACTCATATCATAACTTTAAAGTATAGATTAAACTTTATGTGCTTTATTTTATGTCAGCATAATAACAATGGAACCTCATAGCTGTGAACATAGGCTCACATATACTAAGCTGGAAACATCTGATGGCCAATAGTGCTGCCTGAAGCACACTTGCTGATGGCAATCAGCCTGACAGGAAGGGAAGAGGCAGAGAAAGAGAGATAGAACAACTCTAGACACACCTGCCTGGTGCTATGCAGAACCTAGGCAGTCATTCTCATGGGCACACTGTGCTTTAGCCCAGTACAATCATGAAAAATCATCAAGAATCCCGAGTCAATCAAAGGAGTCATCCTAATAACTATTTAGCTCTTCCTGGCTAGCCCTTGTAAACACTAACTTCTCACCCTCGTGACAACTAGGTGAGGTAGGCAGGGAAACGTTTTATTGGCTATCCCCATCTCATAGATATCAAGTATTCTCAGAGTCTTAAAGAGGTGTACAAATGCTAGCTACTCTTTATCATTGTTATCTTTACTCTTACTATTGATGTAGTGTAAAAGGCTCATAACATCACAGATTTAGAGATGGAAAGAGACCTAAGAGCATTAGACCTTCTCCTTTATTTTACAGATAAGTAAAAGGAACCTTGGAGAAATTGGAAGTGACTTTTTCAGTCAAAATAATAACAATAGAAATTATTATTAAAATAAATAATAACTCACCAATAATTTGCACTTTAGATAATGGATAGAAAGTCAGGGAGGACTTCGCCTCTTATCATCTCTCTGGCACATTGGGGGCCACTAAAGCATCCATTACAATTCCTACAGGCTACACATTAACTTAGAAAACTCTCTCCTCTCTCTCTCTCTCTCTCTCTCTCTCTCTCTGGTATGTATATATACTATATATGTGTGTGCACACATACATATATAAGCATACAAATATGTGCACATAAGCACATGCACACACACCAATATACACATATGCATATGTATGCATTATTGTATTGCTTTGTATACATATATATACACATCCATATATACAGGTATATGAACATATGCATGCATGTATGTGTACAATGTATATATGGAATACTTGTACGTATACATATATTTAAATAAATACATTTTATTTATTTGTATTTATATATTTTTATAAATACACATTCATATGCATATATTTAATACATCAACACATTCAAATCAGATAGGAATTATATGTTAATCTTATTTGAGTGATATTCAGAATTATTGTAGAACACGTGTTCAACACCACTTCTCTAGAAAGTTCTCCAGAACTTCTCAAGTTAAAAGGAAGGTAAAAAGCTGCATTAGTATAGGGAGTTTCTCCACCTGGGAGTTCACCATATCAATGGAGTCATAGGTTCAGACCCTAATGTTTTATTGGAGTTCAAGGTTTAAAATAGTTTATATGAATTATATGACATGTGCTATATAACAATTCCCGTTTTATAGGTGAGAACCCTGAGGCCCAGAGATGTTAAATGATTTTAGTAAGTCCATGCAAATAATGAGTGTCAGAAGTAGGATTTGAAGATGGTATTTCTTTTCCTACATGCCCAGATATTTCATTACTCTACCAAATTGCCTTATTACCATTCAGTATTGGCATGAAGGATCCAAAGGGCCACAAAATCCATTTTCCAGTCATGTTCATCCAAAGTCAAAAGGTGTCTTGTCATTCAAATGAAGTAAGCTCCAGGCCTTAGAAGGTAGTCAGGAAATGCCTCATTTTCTGAGGGTATGTCTATGCCAGGTCTGTCTAGATTTTATTCTCCAGTGTGGATAGCCAGCTTGCCCTGATTCACACCAGTAAAAGTCTTTCTTCAATCTCTTCCCTGGCACTTCCCCCTAAGAAGAGCCAAATCAAAAGAATATATGTAGTGTAGATCATTGCTTGGATCTACCTTATTCCACTCAAGGGCAAGGAAGTGCTTTGCTTGGATTCTGTAACTTAGAATCAAGAATCATAGCCCCTTTGCCCATTAAAAGAGGACTATTCTCTTTCTCTGCCCCCATTTGTGGATTTTTGTGGGAAGAAAAGGATTCAGAAATGAATCATTTCTGTATAAGACTTTACCCTAGTGAGTGGAGCAGACCCATCATAGTTCTCTCCCCAAAGCAAAAAAAAAAATGAATGTTAAAATGTCCAGAGTAGGGATAGGTGAGAGGATAAACATGAATCATCCCAGAGAACTCAGAAATGGAAATGGATGAATGATATTCCCATTTGATTGTCCTTGTAAACAAATGGATTCCTCCAGGGTTCCATTTGCTCTGGTAATTGATTTGTCTAAAGGAACACCTAAGCTATTGAAATGTTTAGGTGTTTCTGAGTGGGAAATACAATAGACAGACAGACAGACAGACAGACAGATAGATAGATAGATAGATAGATAAGGCAGATGTAGATATATAGATATAGATGCAGATATACATATAGATATAGATACACACACACACACACACACATATATATATACACACACACACACACACACACACACATACATGCATGCTCATATATTTAAGGAAAGGGTAGAATTGGTTGTGAAGTTTTCCAGATCCTTCTTTGCACTCAAGTACCAGATTTCATAAGCAAATATCCTTGGGTAAAATGAAGTAATAAATTAATCAACAAGAATTTTCAGATGTTTTCCATGTGTCACCCATTGTGCTAAATTTTAGGGATATAAAGAAAAAGAGAAAGTCATTCCTATTCTCAAGGAGCTTACATTCTAATGGAGGAGACAATGTGCCTGAATAGATATATCCAAAGTATATACAAATGAGATACAAAGTAACCTTATGTTGGTGGTAAAGAAACTAGTGGCTGTGGGTAAAGTACAGTCAGAGGCAGAGGAAGAACAAGAAAGACCTCCTGCAGCAGTGGTGTTCAAATTCCAGCAAAATAGATATGTGCTTGTAGAAACTCATCTAAATGCAAGGCAGGGCTTTTCCCCCAGCAAAAGTGTAGAGGAGGTAAAATTTTGACTGTTTTTCTTAAACTCATTTTCCCCTTCTTCCTAAGTTAATTTCCTCTAGCCACATATGCCAATAACCAATTCCTACAATTTCTGCCACTTTGATCAAAACCTGCAACCAGCAAAGGAGTCTATACATGCATTCATACTGAAGTGTGAATGATTGCTTGTGATCATTTATCTGGTTTGTTCAGTAACATGAAATCATTCCTTCGGGGAGGACATCAAGGAATGAATAGTTGAATTTAAGGATGGTCAGAAAAAGGCCTTTTTGTTTGGTTTTGGCAAGGATATCCTTACGATCCCTGATGTGAAATCATTGAACGTATCAGACCATCTTTGCTTCAAGGTTTTGTTAACACGTACTTTAAAACTCACTCTGAGGAATGAGTCAGATATGCAAACTTCAAGACCTGTCAGATTTGACCCTTCACTTTCCTCTTTGGGTGGTATTTTCAAGATGTTCTAAGGCTGCTCTTTCTGTGAGGGATATTGACACTCATACAGGAAGGAAAATCTATAATCTCATTGCCTTCTCTTGTTTGTTTTCATCCAGTTATGCCACGTTTTGCAGAACAAGTAGAGGTGGCCATTGAAGCTCTGAGTGCCAATGTGCCTCAGCCTTTCGAAGAGAATGAATTCATTGATGCCTCCCGCCTGGTGTATGATGGAGTCCGAGACATCAGGAAAGCCGTTCTCATGATTCGGGTACGTAAACAGATGGGAGAACAGAAATAAAACAGAACCAAAAATCATTAGCTCCACTTAAGAAATGAAAGAGTTAACCCACTTTTAAACCCTTTAGAGTGTGTGTGTGTGTGTGTGTGTGTGTGTGTGTGTGTGTGTGTGTTGGAAATGACTGCCAGTTGACCAGTTTCCCAGATTTTTGGCCAATGATGTTCTTTACCTGCCTTCTAATGAATGGGAAAACCAGAGGTGCCACAAGTTACCCTAGAGCTTAGTGGGAAAATGGTACCTTGCATTCCTGGGTGTTCATTTCAGACCCTACTTTCCATGGTGACCTCGAACCCAGCTCATATCCGTTATTCTCTGCAGTTCCTCTTGTTGTCCATCAGGACTGTCCAGATAGGGGACTCTTCATAACTCTCACCTGCATTGCTTCTTTTCCAAGAGAACCCACAGGATTAGGATTCTATTATGTGTGTGGTGAGAGTTTTCTCAATGGTGCCTCCTATCCTCCCTGCCTCCAACAAATGTCTCCTTTGGACCGAGCCTGTAAGGCTGTAGGTAATCACTGCTTTCTCTTTAGGCACCTTGGGCTCTAAGTGCCCTAATACTTTACACCTGGAAGGCCAGTTTAACCTTCTGTAATGTTAATGGAATATAAGATCTTCCCCCACCCATTAATAGGCCTCACAGTGGAGCCCATTAAGGGAAGCTGGCTTAGGGGAGGCTCGCTGGTTGGAAGGCTTCCCACCTTTTGCTAATTTCTAATTAAGCACTGAGTCACCAGGGTTGTGATGCCTTTACTCTCAGCTTATATTTTGCTTTGGGGGCTCACTTAAGAGAATGTTCTTGTGATTCCCTTGTCAATATTCTGAGTGGCCATATGTTCAGAGCTACCAACTGCTCAGATGTAAAGGCTCTCTCAGTCCAAGGTTGTATGTAAAGAATATAGCAATATTGCTTTGATTCAGGCAGAGCCCTATCTGTGGGTCTTTATTTCTCTGCTTGTATTTTATCTATTTTCTTTGTATTTTCTCTGAAGTTCAGCATGTTAACTTTTCCCCTGAGCTAGTGAATGTAATTTAAAAAAAAGATTGTTGACTCCTTTAACAGCTAGCTTTTCTAGTAAAGCAGATCAAAGAACCTGTGCTAGCAGTCATCCTGGTTATGCCAGTGTGGTTGCTACTATGCCTTCCAAAAACATTTTGAATTTTTTGCAGATTAGTCATTGTGGGGGGCATAGGTTTAGAGCTGAAGGAACCTTAGAGGTATTAGAATATAGTCCTCTCATTTTACAAATGGGGAACCAAGCCAAAGAGATTAAGTGACTTACCCAGGGTCCTACAAATTTTAACTTTCTGAGGTAGCAGTTGAATCCTGGTCTAAATGATTCCAAGTTCATTTCTCTATTTCACCACACTTCCTCTGGTCCTTATCTAGAGAGAGAGAGCATACCACAGTAGAAATACCATGAGTTATGAGTACAGTGGAAAGGATAATAGTTGAGAGTTAAGGAAGCTGGATTCAAATCATGCCTCTGATATTGATACTTGTGTGACCTGGAAGCAATCAGCCATTCCGTGCCTCAGTTTCCTCATCTGTAGATGAGAAGCTTGAACTAGGTAACTTCTAAGAGCCTTCCTTATTTCAAGGTCAAAGATTTTGTGAGCAGCCAGTGGAGAACTAGCTACAAATGAAAATTACTGACATATTAACTGAATAACCATAACTAAATAGATTCCTGGAACCTCAGTTTCCTCCATATATAAATACTAGCACTTATCTCACAGATTTGGTGCAATATTCAAATAAGATACAGTAATGTGGGCAAAAAACCTTAGAAACCATATAAGACTACAGAATTGCCCCCTGTTATTATCACTTTTCTACATGTCTTTAGCACATAACCCAAAACAAGTTTTTTTCTTTTCTTCTTTCCTTCTTTCCTTCCTTCCTTCCTTCCTTCCTTCCTTCCTTCCTTCCTTCCTTCCTTCCTTCCTTCCTTCCCTCCTTGATTTATGCCCACATGAAATCCTGTGAGGTAGGCAGAAAAAGATATTAGTGTCCCCATTTGATAGATGAAAAAACTGAGTCAATTATGAATCAAAGCCTTCATAAGCTGTTTAGGGGCATACAGATACTTAGTGACAGAATCAAACCTAGAACTCAGGTCTTATGATTCCTTGCCAGGTGCTCCTTTAGAATGTACCACACTGCTTTTGGTGAGATTCTTAGTGGGATAAAACACACATTTTTAGGCAGGGATGTAACACTGTTCATTAAGGACCCTCATCCCCTCACCTCTTGGAATGGGGACTTTGATTTCAGTGTCTGTGTGTGTAGGGAGGAGGCAAAGGGAGGCAGAGCCAATAAATGATTGCTCATCAATGACCATTATTCACCACTAGGACAATGGAGTCACAAAGAAGTAAGAACATGGAAGGGAGATAGGGAAATCAGGGATTTTGTGCCCTTGTGAAATTTGGCTTGGTGTTTCAATCAGCACCAGTTGCCTAGGCAATCACACAGGCCTGTTTATGAACTTTCCAGTGACAGAATTAGGGCCAGCCCTGGGAAAAATAGTTGCCAGGAAAATCTGTCTTCAATTCCCATGTTTTCACACTTCCTTTCTCTTGCCCAAACCCTGTCCCATCCCATAATTACTACCTCTTCCTTTCATTACAGGTACTTAGTGCCTTCATTGGAAGTAGTTGGTCCAAACGTAATGCCAGACTTGGAGTTAGTAAGTTTTGCACTCACATCCTGTCTTATGACCTTGGAAGTCACTTAACTCTGGCTCTTAGTCCCTCATCTCTCAAAAGAGGATATTGGAGGGGTGGTAGCAGCAGCAGCAGTATCAGTAAGAGTAGCATTAATAGTAGTAATAATTGTGTTGGTAGCAGTAGTAGCAGTGAGTAGTAATAATGGTGGCAATGGTGGTAGTAATAGTAGTAGAAGCAGAAATAGTAGTAGTACTGATTGTGGTAATAGTATTAAGAGGAGGAGGAGGAGGAAGAGGAGAAGTCATAGCCACAATTTATATAGTATCTGCTATGTACCAGGCCCTGTCCAAAACACTTCACAAATATTATTTCATTTGATTCTCACAACAACCCTGGGATGTGGGTGCTATGATTCTCATTTTACAGATGAGTAAACTGAGGCCGGGAAAAGTTGAGTGCCTTTCCCATAGTCACATATCTAATAAGTATCTGAAGTGGGATTTGAACTCAGGTCTTCCTGACTCTCAGTTTGGCACCCTATCACCTGGGATTCCTAACACAATTCCTTTTGGCTCTGAATCTATGTTCTTGTGACCTGAGTAGAAATCCTGGTTCTTTTGTGTAATACCTGGGCACCTTTAGACACATCACTCAATCAAACAATGAACAAGTATTTATTAATCACCTACTATGAATAAGGCACAGTGGTTGGCACTAGAGGTATGAATGAAATGGATGAAACAATCTCTACTCATGAAGAACTTATACCATATTTTCCTGATCCTCACTCTTCTCTCCAAATGTAGGGACAGAATTGTATGATCTCTATTGGCCTCAGTTGCTTTATCTGTAAAATGGGGATAATTAACATGTGATACATACATTACAGGGCTGTTATTGGTAAGATGCTTTATGAACTGTTATTATCTCCACAGGCTTGTAAGCTATTAATTCTGTTCCCTGATCAGTCTCTCATGTTTTTCTCTGAGCACACTATATTATACCAAGGTGTGGATTTCTTCCCAGTATGAGTTGGAATAGATTATGTGCTTAAGTATCTTTTATCTGTAGATTATGTGATGATTTTCACCATATAACAGAATGGAAAATTGAGATCTAGAAAGACTTGCTCATTTCTTCAAATGGCTTTTGTTATTGTTTTATTGAGTTCTGGAATGTATTGCTTGGATAGTTTGATTTGTATTGCATTCAAATTCTAAATTAACTTTAGGAGAATTATAATTTTTATTATATTGGCAAAAAGAAAATTGGCATCTAAGACTTTATGTTACAGATGAGGGAATGATGGGGAACAGCTTGCCCCATTCTGCAGTGGGCTAATAGCAGAGTAGGGTTAGGGTTCACGTTCATGATTCCTGTGTTCTCCCCACTTACCTGTCTCCCAGATCAGATGCAATAGCCTAGCTTGTATCCTGTATGCATCTTACACTCCATGAAAGAAAGTAAGGATTCTTAGAGCTGATGGTCTATTTACTCCTTTCCTAATCCTGTTCAGGACCATTAAGAACTGGGTGTATCTCTGAGTAGAGAATGAGCTCCTAAAACCCTCAGAGGTCTCTGCTCAGTTCCAGTCAGCAGTCATTCAAGGGGTTAAGCAAATCTCTGGACAGCTCTTCAGATGGAAATTAGAATTTGGAGGAATAGATATAGTGCTGTCATGGAAAATGACTGAAATCATTGCATTCTGTGCTGTTTTACAGCATTTGAGCCTGTATTGTGAAATAGTCCAAAGTATATCTAGGGGAATAAATCGCATTCTGTTAGAGGCATCATCATCTTCACCAACATCATCCCAGGCCAGAAGACAATGCATCAGTCTTGGTCAGTGTATATGTTTGTGCTCGTGTGTGAGTGTATGTATGTATGTTCTCATGCTTTGAACTCTCAAATATAATGGAAACAATAGAATATGCTGGTAGAATACCCTGGGACTAAAATGGTGGAGTTGGGGTGAAGAATGTGTTACAATGTGTTACAAGTTAATTGGTAATTATTCTCTATATTTTATTCTGTCATAATCATAGAAGATGAGAATAGGAAGAGACCTCACGGTTTACCTCGTCCAGCCTCACTAGAGAAAGAATGTGTTCTATAACATCACTAACAACTGGTCAGTGCTACAGGATAGGGAGGGGGCCTGCAATTTTACTCTTACTGGGAACTCCCATACAGGGCAGCTGGGTACTTCAGTGGATAGAGTGCTCAGCCTGGACTCAGGAAGATCTAAGTTCAAATCTGGCCTCAGAAACGAATAGCTCTGTAGACATGTTCATCCTGTTGACCTCAGTTTCCTCATATATAAAATGAGCTGGAGAAGGAAATGGCAAACCTCTTTAGAATCTCTGCCAAGAAATCCCCAAATGGAGTCACGCAGAGTTGGACATGACTGAAAACTGATTGAACAACATTACATGAAAAGATTCATTCTTCCAATTTAGGTCAGCATATTCTCCACAACTTTTAGTCTTAGAGAATTTCTTGGAACATATGAACCTAGATGGATAGAGTGCTGGAGTCAGGAAGAACTGGGTTCAAATCTTATCTTAGAAACTTATAATGTATGTGTTATTTATCAAGTCCTTAGGTCCACTTTATTTGCTAATCTGTAAAAATGGGTAGAATAATGGTATTTACTTTAACAGGATGATTTAAAGCTCTAATGAGACAGTATATCCAAAGAGCTATACAGATTTTAACTATTGCTAATTGGAAAATAGATATGAATTGGGATGGGGTAGTGTTTCCTTATAAAAAGTATACTAAGCCAAGTTACCCATCTGTCCCTAGGGAATTAAGTCATTCAGAGGATAAGTGCTCAGGGCATGGAGTCAGGAAGACCTGAGTTCAAACAGTCTGACACTTATTAGTAGCTTGACTATGGGCACATCAACCTCTATCTGTCTCAATTTCCTCCACTGCACCAAAGAGAAAATAATAGAATCTGCTTCCTCAGGTCATTGTGAGGATCAAATAAAATAATGTTTGTAAATTGCTTATCACTGTGCCTGGAAAATAGTAGGCCATATATAAATGTTTGCTCCATCTCCCCTCCCCTCCCCTCCCCTCTCCTCTCCTCTCCTCCCCCCCCCTCCCCCCTCCCACCCCCCAACCCCACCCACCCCCCCTCCCCCGCCCCCTCCCTCACTCCTCCCCCACCCCCTCCCCTCTCCTCTCCTCCTACCCT
>NW_027185697.1:5959131-5980462 GCF_028583685.1 Petaurus breviceps papuanus | reverse complement strand
TCCTATCCTATCCTCTTCCCTCCTCTTATCTCTAAGAAAAGTCCAAACTTTTTGATTCCACTCTCTCAGAATTAGAGGTGAGGTTTCCTAAAGTCATTTTTGTGTTGGACTGATGAAAAGGGGGTTCATTGTGAAAGTGACATTAACATGTTAGCAAAGTTTCCTAAGTCATGTTTGACTGACTCATGAAAAGTGATGTCAAGTGTTTTATAAGCACCTGCTTACTTTGAAGGGATAATTATGAAACATTATTGCCTATTCATTAAAACAGACTCCTTCAGGGACCTTTACAGAGCAACACCAAGAAGGGGCCACTAAATGTACTGGGAAAAATTAAAATATTTAATCATTTAAAATCATGAATAATTCAGTCTTTCCTAATTTAAATTGGGTCTTACTTACTTAATCCCAAGTGAGGCTTTACTCTAAGAGACTCCTATGTGTCTTCAGATACTAAACTACATGTTGAAAGAATGAATAAGTGCACAAATGAATGAACTTGAATGATTATTCTAGTACCTTTAAATTTTGATTTACAAAAAAAAGTATTACAAATATTTGGGATTATAAAATTAGAAAAAATGAGGACCTTTAAAGCCATCTAATGTAACCTAATTATATAGATATTAAGCGACTCGCCTAACATCACACAAGTATTTTGTCATAAGTAAGATTTTGAACCTTTGTCCACTGACTCCAATTGGAATCCCTCCTCCTCCTCCCCTCCCCCTCCTCTTCTCTCCCCTGGACCACCCTGTATAATTCACATTTTTGCCATCACACATTAACTTAGGAAGAAAGCTAATGCACCACCAATGTTATCTTTTCAGAGCATGAGTTCACCTGGCTTCTTTTAAAATGAAGCTTGGATCTCACCACAGGATAAGGCTTTCATTATTTCCTATGCTTGTGAGCACCTTCCCCAAGTTAATGAATTTCCCACACTTTTATTTCCCGTATTAGTGGGGGAGCTCCTTGCAGGTTGTTATTGTTGTCTCTCAGTCGTGTTGGATTCTCTACATGAATCATACTCCACGTGGGATTTTCTTGGGAAAGATACTGAAGTGGTTTGCCATTTTCTTCTCTGGTGCATTAAGGAAAATAGAGACTAAATGACTTGTTATGAATCACCCAACCTAGTGAGTGTCTGAAGTCAAACTTGAACTCAGGTCTTCCTGACTACAAGCCCAGCACTCTATGCATTGAGCCACCAAACCATCTTTCTTGAGCATAGGGATTTTTTTTTTTTTTGGTATTTGTTTGTAGTTACTGGATTTAGCACAGGTTTTGACACTTATTTGGAGATTGATAAATCTTTATTGCATGGCTAACTGACCTTAATGCTCCCAAGGTTTTCTACTGCTGACATTTTACATTACTTGCTGCATTTAAAAAAAGTGATAACCATTTGAGAAGGAATTCAAAAAAAGTCCCTTGCTATCTCTATCCTCTTCCTTCAAATCTGATGACCTTGATGACAGATGACAACTCCTCCAAGCAGTCTTCCCTGATCATTCAGCTGAAAGTATTTATGCCTTCCTCAAGAACACTGGAGTTCATTTTGGGCCCAATCAAGCTTGGATTTCCTTTTTTAAAAAAGAAAAACAAAGTGTCTTCTAAGCTGTTATTCATTTCTCTATGGGAATTCATATGGAAGAAATCCCCTTCCTTGATGTAGAACAATTATGGTTCTGCAAATGGTAGAGTGGCTCAGAGTCATATGGGAGCTATGGGATGTTAAATCACTTGTCCAACCTCACAAAACCAGTATAGGGCAGGAATTGGACTTAAACCCAGGCACTGCTGATTCCCAGGCCAGCTATCTATCCATTACACTTTGGCTTCCACTGAAGACCATCAAGCCATTAATTTAGAATTGGAAGATGATTTAAATGTACCCAAGAAGAGTTCTTTCATTTTGCATAATGGGAAACTGAGGCCCATACACATATATACATATACATATATATGACAGAGATGTATATATGTGTATATCTGTGTAAATGGGAATATTGTATATGTTTATCTACATCTATCTAATCACATATTCAGTCCCTCTCCTTAATTTAAATTTAAAATTTAGGTAGGTAGATGTTGGGGAAAGTGGTCTGTTAAGCCACAGTGAATAAAATTCATTTTAAAATTGTATTTCAGCAGCTACATAATAATTTTATGTTCAAATAATCCCTTGCTCTTAATATTATATCTATTTTCAAAAGTAGATTAAAAAAGACAAAATCTGCAACATATTCAGTATGAGTTTGGGGAATCAAAGCAAATAGCTAGTCTCTCCTCCCCCATAAAGTTGACTGTTCCCTTATTCCTCCTCTTCTTCCCAACAAAGAACTGATTGTACTATTGACAAGGAAGGATGCCAGTGTTTCACACAGTTATTAGGGTGGACGGGACCTTGAAAGGTCAAGTCCTCCATCACCCTGCCCATAGATGCTCAATAAAGGTTTGATAAAGATAGAGAGGTAATATAATGTGTGGAAAGGGCAGCAGACGTGGAGTTGGAAATATGGATCCAACTTCCAGCTTTGACATTAACTAACCATGTGACTCTAGGTGAATCAACTCCACTCTGCGCTTTAGTTCCCTCAGCTATAAAATGGTGATAATTCTTAACACTGTATACTTCATAGGGTTCTTGTAAGGAAGCTAAAGTCAAGACAATTAGTACTTATTCCCAACAAGTCCACAGGCCCCAGGTTAAGAAACCGTAATGTGTCTGGGGGTGGGATTTATAAAGTGGAATAGATCTAGTGTATATTTACTGAGCCTGGCCCATATATGGTGACAAAGAAATCATGTGTTGGCAGTAAATGAAGACAATATTTCATGGAAAAGGTAGATAAAGCTGGAAGGTGTGGTCTAGATTTGGCACCCTCCAGGTTATGTCTGTGTCTTTCCCTTTCATATATTCATTAGGGGTGGAGGATTAAGGGTGATCAACATGGACCGGTGCCTGTGCTGTGCCAGCTTCAGACCTAAGGTTGTGCTGCTCTGGAGCTCATATATAGCATGCACCACAACTGAAGGGGAAGGCGATGATGCACCACTGGGCCAGACCTAGCCTTGAATATCCCTGGAGAAAGATGTCTAGTTGTGGGCAAATGTAATATTACCACAGCAATGTTTACTTTGTAATGTAGGATTCTGGGAAATCCAAAAGCCTTAAAGAACCCCAAGGAAAGGCTTTTTAATGGTGTAACTTAATATATAGTCATAGATAACCAGAGACATTTGGGCAAGAGGACTTGCCTTGTGACCTAGACCTCATCATGTTAATGCCCATGGCCCTCATCAGAAAAAGTAACTCTTGCACTGTCCCAAAATGTGAAATACATTACATCTATTTATGTCCAGCTGCCTCATCTGGCCTTAAATGACCCTTAGTGATGATCTAGTCTATCCCTTTCCCCATTTTATAGTTGAAGAAACTGAGGCTTAGAAAGATGAAATAAAGTTTACATAGTTGATAAATAGCAGAAGAGGAACTCCAATATGCTTTCTAGTACCCCACACTGCTGTAACAGCAAACACCCTAGCATACCCAGGATGACTGCTAGCAAAGATTCTTTGATTTGATTTTCTAGGAAAAGGAAAGAAACTCAATTCAACAGACCATCAGATTGGGCTTCTAGCTGTCTGACCATTACATCCATACCATGTCAGTTACCAGAGAGAGAGGCACCAACATCTGCATTTTCAAAGCTGGGGGTCTCAATGATTGCCCAGAATCTCATCTGGCCAAATCAAAAACTCTTTCTATAAGCAAGGCCCGAAGCAAAACCTCACCTCAGGGTAAATATATATGTGATATCCTTCTCCAGGGTCACAGAACATCACAACCTATGTGACCCACTGCTTAATTAAAAAAGATGGGCCTTCCTGGAAAACAGGCCTCCCCTAAGCAAACTTCTCTTGTTGGGTCCCAGCAAGTTTCATTAAGGAACAGGAAAGACCTTAAATTACTTTACCATCACAACTGCCTCTATCATTTGACTGCAAATGACTGCAAATGCACCTCTCCTCAGTCATCCAAAGGATTCTATGATATTAACGTGGATGTGACTCACCTGTGCCTGTCATGTCATGGCAGTGGTCTTTCTAACTTTCTGTTAGATACCAGTGGAACACATGGTCTGGTCATGTTCTTGTTTCCACCATGTAACCAACCTAACTTTATTGTCAATTTTACATTTCCTTTTTATCATCCTTTACCTCACTTCTTCTTTGTTGCATTGTGGCAGCATGGTACCACAATGGATGGACCGGTGGACCTGCAGTCATGGAGACCTGAATTCTAATCCCACCTCAAACACTTATTAGTGGTGTGACTTCCAGCAAGACATTAATCACTGTCTGCCTCAGTTTCCTCATCTGTAAAACAGGGATAACAATGACACCTATCTTCTAGAATTGTTGTGAAGATTAAATGGTATAAGCAACATGCAAAGCTTTAAGAGATATTTGAATGTTATCTATTTTAGGTATATCAGCCTGCTCACACCCAACATGCTACTTTCTATTGCCCTCTGAATGATACTAATTTTTAATTCTTCAGAGACCAATGTCCTATGACTCAGAGTTTAGAACCAGAAGGGCCATTAGAAGTCATCTAGTCCAACCCCCCCTTTAGTTTAGAGATGAGGAACTGAGGGGTGGAGCAGGGAAGAGACTTAATCAAAGTCACACAGGCAGCAGAAAGCAAGAGTGAGTCACAATTCAAACGGAGGGACTGTGATCTCCTTCAATGAAACCATGCTACCTCTATTACAGTGATAATCTTGCCAAATAGATTATTAGTGAGAATTGTCTAATCAAAATTACAGGAAGATATTTAAAACACCTAAGAGAATAGACCATTTTCCAACACTTTAGATGGACCATTTCTACACACATGGAATTAATATACTGATTACAAATCATCCTAACCTAGTTAATGAAACATATCCCCCAGGTTCCTTTCCACTGCCTGCTTTAAGATCTTTTTTTCAGCTCTAACATAATATGACCCGATAATCCCAATCATATCCAAGACTTTTTCTGAGCCTGTTCAACTTTTCTGTGCTTTT
Source organism: Petaurus breviceps papuanus (assembly GCF_028583685.1). Taxonomy (NCBI): domain Eukaryota; kingdom Metazoa; phylum Chordata; class Mammalia; order Diprotodontia; family Petauridae; genus Petaurus; species Petaurus breviceps. Next base: position 5,975,381 of record NW_027185697.1, on the reverse strand, counting down.
TCCAACTTGTGAGTAAGAATGCCCAGTGAAGAAAAAGCACTTTTCTTTTCATATGTGGCTAACTCAAAAAAAGCAACAGTATGAGTAAGCTACAATTTAACATGCAATTAGTTAACTGCATATGCATACAGCTATTTGTGAGGACTGTTTGGGTGGACTTGCTATGTGTGTGGGTGTCTATGTTTAAAACATAAAGAACTGAGCAATCTTAGAGTTGGAATAGGCCTTGGAGGCCATTTAGTTTAACTTCTCCCTGAAAAAAAAAGATCCCTTCTACCTCAAAATGGACAAGTCATCATATCCTTTAAGCCTTTCACTGAGGGCAAATTCAGCCCCTCAGAAGGTGGGCCATTCTACTTTCGAATAGCACGATTGAGAAGTTTCCCCCCTAAATTACTGCATTCTTTTTATATCTTCATGGAAGGTAGGAAGAGGTAAATTCTCCAAAAGATTTGTCATTTTTAGTGCGCTGAAAAGCAAGCAGTAGATGTTAAAAAGGCAAAAAGAGGTGGGTCCTATATCTTTCTCCTTTGGCATGAGTGACTCCATTTTGAAATTAGCCTTCTTGTCAGTATAAAATGAGCAATTATGTCCACCCACTGTGTGCTATGATTTCCTCCTTCCCCAATCCCTTTCTATCCATTGAGTAAAACTAAATTACCAGGTTTTCCTCCTTTCAAGGCCAAGTACAGATGAATAAGCCTCTGCAACATCTCCAAGAGCTATACTTATGGTCCTCCATTTTTTAAATGCATGTGTATGAATGTTGTATGTATGTGTGTGCATGCGTTTGTGTGTGGTATATATGTAGGAAAATGTTTTGCAGCTCATGTAGCTCACATGAAAAAAAAAAACATCAGTAACTAATCTCCCCCTCCTTTGCCTTGTACTAACAACAACAATGCCAACAATGGAAACAACAAAATCTATCAGATCTGGATGGAGAATTTTCAAACAAAAATTCTTTTATCATGACGATCTCAAATCTGACCACCTTGCTTCAATGCTCAATTCAATGAGCGTTTGTTGAGTTCCTGCTATGTGAGGGATACTGCACAGTCCAGGGTGCTTGGATGAAAGATATAAATCAACTCTCCCTCGCCTCCAGTTCTGAATATGATGTTTAGTACCTATGACAGCCTTGGTCATACCATTTCCTTCCTGTGTACTTTTCATTAGGAACATGAGGGACATGGATTAAATATCTCTCAAGGCCTTCCTAGATCTAAATTGATAAGGTATCTAGGTGTTAGAGTAGAGAGAGAGTTAATCCTGGAACCAAAATAATATAAATCCAAGTCCTACCTCAGACTCTTACTAGCTGTCTGATCCTGGGCATCTCCCTTAGTTTCTCTCAGCCTCAGTTTTCTTATCAGCAAAATGGGGACAGTAAAAGCACTTATCTTCCAGGGCTGTTGTGAGGATTGCGTGGGGTAACATAAGAGCTTCATAAACCTCACATCACTATATAAATACTCGCTGTTATCATAAAGTATAGCATGATTTAAAGTATGAAGTATTTTGCAGTCATTTTCTCATTGCATCTTCACAGACTATCTTGAAAGACAAGCAATACTATTACAATCCATTTTACACATTAGGAAACTGAGCCTCACAGATAGAAAGCAGTTGGTGCAAAGTTAGACTATGAGCTGTAAGGGGCCAAACCATGAATTGAACCCAAGTTTTCTGTCTACAAGTGCAGGGCTCGTTCCATTCTGCAGGGTGCTGAGTTATCAACATTCCTGATTCTTCTGTTGTTAAGTGAATTGTTTTTCTCTCTCAAGACATAAAGATGAAAAGTGCTTCTAATCTCGTCATTGCATCTGTCAGCAGAATTTCCCAACTAGCTGTAATTGTTCTTGAGAACATCAGAAAACAGTGGGGAATGATCAGAGATGATTGTCTGGGTCCACAATGGAAACACAATCTCTTTTTTGAACCAGATTTCTCCCACACACTCCCGCCCTCTTTCCTTTTACTTTCATTTTATAAAATGAAAGAACAAAATTCCCCTTTTCTACTCTCTTTTAATATCGCTTTATCGGGAAAATATAGAATGTTAGACTTTTGAATAAATATTAACAATATTGATAAAGAAGAAAGAAAATGTATCATCTTGGAAAATTCTCACAGTACTGAAGGAGAAGACCACCTTTCATACCTGTATGATGAATCATAGGTATTTCAGCTTCAAAGGGCCCTGAAGGTCATCTAAAATACTTTTATATATGAGGGAAAGGGTTCTGGAGCAGGATATTCATGTCACATAAGTAGCAGAATTGGAATCTGACATCAAGACTTCTTTCTATACCATGGTAACTAGGTGTTGCAATGAATAGAATGCTGACCTTGGAGTCAGGAATCCTGAGTTCAAATTCTGACTCACTAGATATGTAACCCTAGGCAAGTCTATCTATGCCTCAGTTTCCTTATCTGCAAAATGTGGAAGTTGAACTTTATTGCCTCTTAATTTGCTTCTAGCTCCAAATTTATGACAATAATCTAAATGTTATTTCATGTATCATGCTTCCTCCCAAGAATATCATGGTCTTATTAAGAGAACTGTGACTCAGAATTATGGTACCTTGGTCCAAATCAATAGAAATGCAGGAGAGGCAGAAAGGGTCATTGCCACCATCCAAGTTCCTTGTCATTTCATTTTAATGCAGGGTTTTCAGGCCCTTATTGTGCAGGCAATCCATCACTGTCAGGAATAGTCACACCAGCATGATTATCATGTACCTTGGGACCAATGAGTGATGTCAATTTGACCCTGGAGAGGTGACAGCCCAGACATTGAAAGAGGGATATTCACCTCCTTCTTTCAGGAATGCAACTCCTGTAGGGAATTCACTTCCTCCTCACCCTGCTTCCATGTTTCTCATGGTTCTCTAACAGCACTTGTTCCCATTGTGCAACAAGGCCCCAAGCACTCCCTCTAGTTCCACCTCCATTCTTGGCCACTTGAGACAAAGCCCTGGCAGCAACATGTCAGCTACAGCTTGGCTTATTAGCAACTAAACCTGATTCATTGCCATAGGGGCAGAACACAAGCGATGGAGGAGCTCTCTGTGTCTGGGGGAGCTGGGAACTGAGAATGATGCACTGGATGTGCTGCAGATTTTTTACCCTGCTGAGAGAAGCAACCATGTGTGCCAAAAGGGACTCTTTCAACACCCACCAGCTTTCAATATTCATGACCACAGTGCAGTGGGCCTCTAAATGTTGATCATACTATTTCTATGTCCTCCTGACTCCCATCCTAGGATAGGCCCTCATTACCAAGTCTATCCCTGGAATACTAGAAAAATTTCCTAATAATAGAATGGTGAATGGCATTTTCTAAGGATTTTTTTAAACAAATATCTCATTTGATTCTCACAACAACTCTGGGATTTAGATGCTATTATTATCTCTACATGTAGCTAGGTGGAATGTTGGATAGATTGCTGCACCTGGAATCAGGAAACCATGAGCTCAAATCTGGTCTCAGACCCTTACTAGCTGTGTGACCCTGGACAAGTCATTTAACTCTTTTGGCTTTGCCATACTTAACTATAAAATAAGGACAATAACAGCACTTATCTTGAATAGTTGTTGTAAAAATTAAAGGAGACACTATTTGTAAAGTGCTTGGCATAGTGCCTAGCACATAGTAGGTGTCATATAAATATTTATACCCTCTCTTCCACTTTTATAATTGAGGAAACTGAGGCAGATGGCTAATTAATTTGTCTAGAGTCACACAGGAGTAAGAAGTTGAGGTCATATTTAATAATAATAATTAATTAGAGCTAACAATTATATAAAATTTCCTATGTCTCAGGTACTGTGCCAAGTGGCTTACATTTATTATCTCATTGAATTCTCACAACTGTTGGAGGTAGGTGCTATTTGGGCTCCCATTTTGCAGATGAGGAAATTCAGGCAAACAGAGATTAAGTGACTTTTCCCAGGACACACAGCAAGTGCTTATCTGAGGCCTGATTTGAAGTCAGATTTCCCTGACTCTATACCTAGCACTTTATCTGCTAGGCCACCCACTGCCTCTGATGACCTTCCCTGCTTATCTGTCTTTTTAAATAGAACCTTTTCTTTTAAGCCCAACTGAAAGGCTTCCTCCTCCATGGAACCTGAGAAGATACGGCATTGAACTTATTAATAATTGCTAGCATTTACATAGCACTTTGCAGGTTTTAAGTGGCTAATGTGCATTATCTCTCCGAAGTACCCTATCAAACTTAGAAGACTCAATAAGCAGATATAATTGCCCCCATTTTGTGGGTGATGCCACAGAGTATCAGAGAGTATAAGTGACGTGATTAGCAAGGGTCAGAGTCAGGACTCAAGCCCAAGATTCCGAGTCTAGCTTCAGCACTCTATCTGCTGACATTATGCTTGTTCCAACTCAGAGAACACTTATTTGGCTCCTCTCTTATAAGCTCCTTCACTTTGGTTCAAAACCATTCCACTTTTCAGTGATGAGAAGAGATATTGGAAACATCTCTCAACTCAGAGTCAAGGATCATAGGATTTAGAGCACCTTACGAGCCATCCAGAACACCCTACCACCTTCATTTTACAAATAAAGCAATCAGTGTTTCTGGACGTTAAGGATTTTCTCCAAGGTCAAACAAACAGTTAGTAAATGGTGTGGTTGATTTTGGAAATCAGGTCATCTCTTACCACTATTACACACTGCTTCCCTCCACTAAGCAACTGTAGTTTGGATCTGCTTCTATCAGAATATCCCTGGGAGTTCAACCTCTTGGAAACTGTTTCCTCATCAGTGAAAAGGGGTCATATTACCTATCTCTCAGGGTTGCTGTGGAGACCACACTTTGTAAGACCCAAAGCTTCAACATACGTCAGGAGTTACTCCTATTTTGTTAAATAGCTAAGTATGTATTTGTCATATGACTGTCAGTTGTTACCTCCATCTGGTAGGAGGCCTGTTTCATTTGATCACTGCATTTTCTTTAGTAAGTAGGGCTGTGTTCTATATTTGCTGTTGTTCAGTTTTTTCAGTCATATCTGACTCTTTATGACTCCTTGGACCCATGGAGTTTTCCTAGCAAAGATACTGTGGTGGTTTGTCCTTTGCTTCTATGTTACAAATAGAAGACTTGTCCAAGATCACACAACTAGGAAGTTTCTGAGTCTAGATTTAAACTCAGGTTTTCCTGACTCCAAACCCAACACTCTGTCCATTGTGCCACCTAGCTGCCAATGCACTATATAGTAGGTGATTAATAAATGTGTGTTTAATTTATTTGAATTCTAACTAATCTGGAACTGACCCTTCTATTAGGAAAGTATTGAGGTGACCGTCAAGTAGGTACAGAATCTCTTTTCAGAAGAGTACCCTGGACAGAACCTTGGTGGATAAGGGAACTTTGGTGCTTTTGATTTTTGAAAATCTTTAGAGGTTATGTAAAAGTTTACTGTTATGTTGAAATTTAGCGAAATAAATGAATGAGTGATTTAGAGTCTAATCTATCACAATAGTATGGAATAGTAGAAATTGCAATGGTTTTGAACCACACAAGCTGGATTCATAATCCCAACTCTTAATGTTACCTTGAGTAATCTCTACTTCTCCTCCTTAGGTTTTGGTCTCCTCATCTACAAAATGAGGAAGTTGGATTAGATTTATTTTGAGGTTCTCTACAACTCTAAATCTGATGATTTTATAACTCAATTAAAATAAATATTTTTACATCCAGAAAAACATAATTACTACTTTAAATCACAGCCAAGTAAAGGAAATAATATTCTAACAGATAATGGATTTATCCCAGATGACTGTATGAGCCAATGACTCAACTTTTTTTTTTTTTTTCGGTCAAATTGGTCTTAATATTCTGACTTCATGGTAGTCCCCTGAACAATGTGGTTCATTGTCTGTACCTTTAGACTGGTTAAGTTGCCGAGATGGGGTAAAGTATAGGAATACTGATCTTTCATTTAGGCATTATGGGATTTGGCTGTTCTAGAAGCTGAGTCTTTGGTTGCATTACTTGAAAAAATGGAGATCTTAACACAGAAAGCCAAGAACTAAACTGATTATTTGGAAGAATTATCATCTTCTTAAATTTAGAGCTGGAAAAGAACCTTGCTGGTCCTTTCACACAATATTATAGTTTTTGGCCTAACAGGTTACCATTTTGTTCAGCCAGTTACCTCTTAATGATTTGGTGTAGATTAACTGTAGCCCTAATGTTGTTATTTTCTCAGTCATTTTTCAGTCATATCTGACTCTCCATGACCCCACTTGGTGTTTTCTTGGCAAGGATACTAGAGTGGTTTGTCATTTCCTTCTCCAACTCATTTTGTGTATGAGGAACTGAGACAAACGGGGTTAAGTATCTTGTCCAGCGGTCCTACACTTAGGTGTCTGAGGTCAGATTTGAACTCAGGAAGTTGAATCTTCCTGAATCCAGACTCAGTGCTCTATTCACTGAATCACTATTTGCCCCTCTGACCTTAACATGTAGAGCAAATGATCCATTGTCATCTATGTCCCCACCTCTCTAGCCTTGTTGCTTCTTTCTTACCTTCCCCTCCAACCTTCAATCATAGAATCTTAGAAATGGAAAGGACTTCAGAGCTCAGCTTTCTTCCAATTCACACATTACATCTATAACTGCCTCAACAAGTAGTCATCTGAAACCAAGTCAGAATTATCACCCCATCCTATATTCATTCCTTTTTTCAACTCCACTTTCAAAAAAAGCTTTGAAAACCTTCATTTACACTAAGGTATAAATGACTGGCAATAATTTTCTGTATCACCCAGAGTAATTTGCATTTTATCTGGGATCATTGGATTCTGAGGAAATGGGTTTGCATCCTGTCTATACCACTTGGTACCCATGTGATCTTGTATCAGCACTTTTCTTCTCAGCCTCAGTTTCTTCATCTGCAAAATTAAAAAGGTTGAATCACATGATATATATGGTCCCTTCTAGGTCTCAGTCCTTAAAGCCAGCATGGTGGTTTGGATAGAGATCTGATCTCTAAAGCAGAAGTGCCTATTCCTGCCCACGAGATACATTGGTTATTTAGTTCCCAACAAGTCATTTAAATTCTGTTACATAAAAGACATTCTAAAAATATAAAAAGCATAATGCTTTGTCCTGCCCTGAGAGAGGAAGTTTTCTTACCTGTAAATTCTTTACATCGATATAATCTCAGGTCTATTTTCTGTCTCTGTGATCTTTGAAGGATTGAGCCCCACTTGTGGAATTTCAGGGATATAGTATATAAACAAAAAAGTGGGGTCAAAGGACATTGTAAAATGTAAGACCAGCTCATCCTGAAGCTCCCTTATAGCAAGATTATCCATTAAACAGAAATGTCTCCAACACAACCAGGGGCTTATCTTTTCTTTGAGCTTGAACTTTGTTAAATACCATGGTACATGCCAGACTATCCAGATTATATAGCCAACATTGGATCGTGCCCTACTATTTGAAAAGGATTGGTGCAATAAATAGAATGTTGAACGTAGAGTCCAAAAGAACTAGTTTAGAATGCTGTATCTGTCACTTATGAGATATGTGACCATGTATAAGTCTCTTCAGGTCTGAGTCTAAGTGTTTTATATATCTGCAAAGATAGTCATGAGGGAGCACCTTCCTCAAGGAGTTGTTGAAGGCCCAAATGAGATAATGTATATCAAACACCATATAAATTTCAGTTATAATTATGATCATAAGTATAGATTTAGGCAATTGAGGCTACAAGATTACCCTCATTAAAGGAATAAATGATTTGGAGATACAATATTAAGTGTAACTGGTTAAAATAAAATAAAATAATGTCCAAGATTCTTTCTAGTTATGCACCTCTGATGTTTAATCAGGATAAAGAAGATGATGATGTGAGGAAGGACTGAAGTAACACTGGAGGCATTTAGCTTACATGAAAGAAGACTTGGTGGGGAAATGGTAGCTGTTTAAATATTTTGTGAGACATTAGGTCAAGAGCAGGAAGTGTCCTTAGATACCGTGTAGATCTCACTTTTTGTCTAGGGAAGTTAAGTGGGTCCTAGATGACACAGGTAGGAAGCACCCACAATGGGAAGTGAATCCAGATCTTCTATTGTAAGAGACTTGTCTCTTTCCATTATAGAAGGGCTATCATATGGAAGAGGTTTTAGGCATCTTCTGCCTGTTCTCCTAGAGGAAAAAACAAACAAAGAAACAAAAACCTAGGACAATTGAGTAGAAATTACAGGAGGCTCACTGAAAAGTTTCTGAATGAATAATTAAATGCATCATTTCAAAGTGGGATGGGTTGTCTCGGGCCTTCAGAAAATGGTGGTTCCCCTATTCCTAGAGGTGTGGAGGCAAAAACTAGATTACGGCTTGTTAGACATGTTGTGAATCACCTTACCCCCTCAGTTTGCCTTACACTCGATGGCCTTGGAGAACCCTTTTATGTCTGATGGTAAGCTTTCTTGTTTTTTTATGTCTATCACCCGGCCATCACTATGTCCATTCCCCTTTTTATTTCAGTTTGGATAACAATCATTTGAAAAATGTATTTAAAAAAGGCAAACTTATAATAAGCAATGATCAATGACTTTTTTTTTTAAATGAAGAGGACATGGGACATTTGAATTTTGAAATGATTCTAGTTTTTGCCTCTGCAGCCAGACCAGTGTGCAGAGAGACAGAAGGTCCCTTCCATGGGAAGGTATTAAATTCGATCGAAACCCATGACGTGGGTGATTGCTGGCATCCTTAACGAGCCCGTCTCCCCCTCTTCCTCTTTGTGTGCAGACTCCAGAAGAATTAGAAGATGACTCAGACTTCGAGCAGGAAGACTATGACGTGCGTAGCCGCACCAGCGTGCAGACTGAAGATGACCAGCTCATTGCCGGACAAAGTGCGCGCGTAAGTCAAAATCCAAGACCTTGGCCCACCCCTGAAGGGCTTTTATGAAACGTTTCACGTGCTCAACAGGGAGACATTCTGATCCAGGAATCTCAGTGCTTGTCAGATCAGGGACAGAGTACAGATAATGCCACAATTGGGGGTTTGTTTCCATCATTTTTTTTTTCAAGAAGGATACAGAAAACTTTGAAATACAAGGAATTGATAAAAGTAAAATAGAATTGCCAAACAATACAGCATGCTCTTATATTCCTTAAATTTTAGTGGGCCAAACCATCTCAAACTCTAGTTATGCTAAGTAACCTAGAACAGGAGCAAAATTCGCACCCAGTCCCACCCCATTGGCATCATCCTTTGGTGTATTCATTGCACTTGTATTCAGTGGAAGGGTAGCTTGATTGAATTTAAAGGAACCCAAAAGTGATTGAGTTGTAGACATCATAGGGCTTTCCAGTGATTTGTGTATTAAAAGGCATAATGTTCTAGTGATGAATGTCTATTATGTTTACTCTTAAAAAAGGATGATGCCTTCATTGGGGTGGTAATTATTGATCGCTAGTTGATAAATTATAGTGATGGAATGGAGACCAGAAGCTTGGAAACAATTGGATATTAGGGGAAAATGAAAGTGACAGAATCTGGCTGACCTTGGGCAAGACTCAACATCTCTGGACCTTTCTTTCATCATTTAATATGAAGGGTTATGTTAGAAAACCTCTATGGTCCAATTTAGCTCAACATTTATGCTCCTATAAACTCATGACTTTGAAAGTGTATGGTCAAGACAGGATGGATTGAAATTTAGATAGGTAGGGTGGTTCAGAGAAGCTAAGAAAAGACCTTGATGAGCACATCAAAGACAGAAAATTCTAGGGATAGAATTGAGTAATGATGTCAAGTTGAGGTTTGGTGGTTAGAAAGGAAATAAATTTAAAGGTTTTAAACCTGGGGCACTCCTGGGCCCAAGACATAAAGGACTTGCTTCATCACCAATTAAGTTTTGTTTTTACATTTTTATTTAAATCTTTGAGTTTCAAATTCTATTCTTCCCTCCTCCCTTCTCACCTCCCTGAGATGGTAAACAATCAGATAGAGGTTACATACATGTAATTATGTGAAATATTTCCATATCAGTCATTTTGGACAAGAAGATGAATGAAAGAAAAAAAAACGAAAGTGAAAAATAGTATACTTCTGTGTGTATACAAAAAATATAAGCTCTTTCTCTGGAGGCAGATAATATGCTTTCTCATTAGTCCTTGGGGATGATCTTAGATCATTGTATTGTTGAGAATAGCTAAGTCATTCAGTTATTCACTGAACCACATTGTTGTTCCTATGTATAGTGTTTTTCTGGTTCTGTTCACCTCACTATGTATCAGTTCATGTAAATCTTTCCAGGTTTTTCTGAAATCATCTTGCTTGTCACTTCTTATAGCACAAAAATATTCCATTATAATCATATACCAGAGATCATTTAACCATTCTCCAACTGATGGGCATCTCTTTGATTTCCCATTCTTAGCCATCACAAAAAATGCTGTCATGAAATATGCATAAATACATATATATGTAGATATAATGTCCTTTTCTGCATATCTTTGGGATATAGACCTAGAACTGGAAATGATGGATTGAAAGGCATGCCCAATTTTATAACCATTTGACCATAGCTCCAAGTTGCTTTTCAGAATGTTTGCATCAATTCACAATTACACTAGGATTTCATTAATGTCCCACTTTCCCCCTATCCCCTCTAATATTTATTCTTTTTTTTTTGTTATTTTAATCAGTCTGATATGTGTGAGGTGGTACCTGAGAGTTGTTTAAATTTGCATTTCCCTAATCAATAGTGATTTAAAATATGTTTTTCACATGACTATGGATAGCTTTGAATTCTTCCTCTGAAAAGAACCTTTTCATACCCTTTGAGCATTTATCAATTTGGAAATGACTTGAATTTTTTAAAATAAATTTGGCTCACTTTATATATGTGAGAAATGAGTCCTTTATCAGAGATACTTGTTGCAAATCCCCTCTCCTCCACTCAGCTTTCTATTTTCCTTATAACTTTGTTGTGTTGGCTTTGCTTATGCAAAGAAAGTCTTACTTTTGTATTTTCAAAATTGTTTATTTTACATTTTGTAATGCTCTCTATATCTTTTTTTGTTGTTCCAAAAATCTTCCCTTTTCCATATATCTTACAGGTTAATTATTTCATTTTCCATTGATTTGCTTATAGTATCACCCTTTAGGCATAAATCATGTATCCATTTTGAACATATTTTGGCATATTTTATAAGGTGTTGATCTATACTTAGTTTCTGTCACATTGTTTCCCAGTTTTCCCAATAGTATTTTTGTGAAATTTTAAGGTTTTTTTTTATTCCAAAACCTTGGATCTTTGGTTTAATCATATAATAACTTACTATTGACATTTATTAAAATGTATTTTGTATCTAATGTATTCCATTGATCCATCACTCAAGTTTTTACCCAGTACCAATTTCCCTACTCCATGTATGCCTTTTCAATGGATGCCCCTTATACTGTTCCTTCTCAATTATATCTCTTTGTAGATAATGCTGTTCCTTATCAGCTCTACTTTTTGAGTCAGGGTACCTTGACTTCCTTAATATCTCCCTTTATAAGAGGTCCAAGATCATTGAGGGCAAGAACTGGTTTTACCTTTTATTTTACCATAATATTTGAGGGTCTTAATAAATGCTTGTTGTGTTTTCTTGATTACAGGCTGCTATATTATATGACTCACATATTGTCAATATGACACTCTAACCCATTTCCTTCCTACTGGACCACCAATTCCTGTCATCTAGCTTTTCCATACTTAATGAAAACTACCTGTCCTCATCATCATTTATCATCTGTTTATTCCTATTTAGATCATTTCCACTTCTCAAGCCTAAACAAACTGTTATTCACTCTTATAGCCTATGTCCCTGTGCCCATTGGGAGCTTTCCTGTATTCTGAATAAGCTCCCTTATCCCTAAACTGTTTTTCAACTCTATTTCTGCTTCATCTAAAGATCCCAGACTCCTTCCACCTTCTCATTGGTGGCCTTTCTCTCTTTCACTGTACCTAATTTACTGAGTCAGTCTTTATGCCCAATAACCCTTCTCCCTTCTGTTTTAAATCTAAGCAGTACCTTTATTTTTTTTTTAAGCAATCAGGGTTAAGTAAGTTGCTCAAGGTTACATGGCCAGTTATTTCTGGGTATGGTGCTAAGTATCTGAGCCTTGATTTGATCCCCAGGTCATCCCGACACTGGAACCGGTGCTCTTACTTGCTGAGCCACCTGGCCGCCCCTAAGCAATTGGGGTTAAGTAACTTGCTCAAGGTTACATGGCCAGGTGTTTCTGGGTGTGGTGCTAAGTATCTGAGCCCTGATTTGATCCCCAGGTCATCCTGACACTGGAGCCGGTGCTCTTACTCGCTGTGCTACCTGACTGCCCCAGTACCTTTATTCTTTATCCCTATCCTTCTACAGACCTTTAGGTCATTCTTCTTCCTCATTCATTTTGAGGCTACATGGGACTTTGAAAGAGCATAACATTTGGAGTCAGAGAATCTATGTTTAAATATTGCTCTGCTGCTTAATATCCATGTGACCATAGTGAAATTAACCTAACCTGTCAGGATCTCTACATTGGTAAAAAGAGTAAGTTGGATTAGATAATTCTAAGTTCCCTTCCAACTCTCAAGGTATACTTCCATTATTCTATGACTTATTCCTTGGCTCATAGTCTTCAATTTTGTTCAAATCAAATGAAGTAATATTTAGATCAAATAAAATATTATATGCAAAATGTTTTGAAACTTTATAGCACTATATAAATGCTGGCTATTATTATTGTTATTATTATAATTTATGACAGCAATAACTTCTCTTCTTTTCACTATATGGGCTGGCCCTAGGCGTTGGGCCATGCTTTACCTTCAGATCCCTTCCAGAAATACACCTTACCATTTTTATCATCTGCCTACTGACATACACATTCTGAATTGAATTTTTAGAGGACACATACCCAAATGACAAATGAAATCACAAACAGCCTTCAGAAATATCCTGTCATCTAGATCTGGTCACAGAATAAGAACTGGTAAATACTAGAAATGTCATCTACCCCATATCCCTAATTGTACATTGAAGGGAATTTATCCCCAGAGAAGTAAAGAGATTTACCCAAGGTCACATGCAGTAATGATAGCTCAGATTTGCATAGCATTTTAAAGGTTACAAAACATTTTGGCCATATTCTCTTAGTCCTCACTATAAACCTATTACATTGTCATCATAATCTATATATCTGAATTTTATAGATTTGGAAACTGAGGCTCAGTGAGGTGAAGGTCACACAGAAATGGGATTTGAATATAGAACCTCTGACTCCAAATTCAAGGAGGGCTCTTTTCAGTATACCTTACTGTCTCTACATGACAGAAACTTAAAAATAAGAAAGTTGATTAAAATGAGGACTTTCTTGGGGCTGTAGCTGAATAACAGGAAAACAACCAATCTACTGAGTCAGTCTAGTGGAAACCTTCATTTAAACCAGTCGTTTATTGTCTTAACAAATGGGCAATTTGGTTAATTCTTTCAGAGGACTCAATGTATTCACAAAAAAAGAAAAAATAGGGGTTTGCCAAAAGAACTGGAAAAGATCACACAATATTGAACAAACAAGTGGTTGGTTTGACTCCTTTGAGTTGTTTGGATTGCACTGACCTGACAATTATGTGTGGATCAGACTTAGTTTCATAGCCTTGATTGTTTAAGAAAAACCAGTGAAATGGGTTTTTCCAACATTTTGGGACCATCATTAGGGCATTAGCATCACATAGCAGAAATAGGACTGGATTGGGAGTCAAGAAAATTTGAATTTTAGCTCTCTTAGTTACTACCTGCATAATACTGGGTACCTCAATTAACCTTTCTGAACTTTAATTATTTAATCTATTAAATGAAAATTAAGTAGATAGGATTAAATTATACCTTCTAGTTCAAAATTCTATGATGTTGCTAAGGGACTTTGCTTAATTCCACTGTAAAAACAAATAAATGATGTCCCTGATTGATTGTATGCGATACACATTACCCACATCACACAGGAACTCAATTCCATTTAATTCAGTTGAGTCCAATGAAATGCAATGCAATTGCAACAAGCATTTATTAAGTGTTAACTATATGTTATGCACTATGCCTGAACTTAGGACATGACAAAAATAAATAAATAAAAAACAAAAGAGCATCAAAAAAACAGAAATGAAACTCAGTCCTTGCCTTAAGCAGTTTATATTCCATTATCAATCATGAAGTTTGGCAGACCAGTCCAGATACTGGTAGTGTTCCTTATTCATTCATGATTTTCTATTCCTTGAATGGTTTTTAGCTGAATATAATGCCACTGTAATGGATAGAGGGAGCAGAATTCAGAATTTGCTGAGTTGCTTGGAATAGCTTTGAGGTCCTTCATGTGGTCTGTGTAATTAAGTTGCAACAGAAGGGATTTGTTGTTGAGTCAGCCTAATTTTAACCATGCAATTATATCACGTCAAACCAGAGATGGGGATTGGTACTTTTAAGTTGCAAATAAGACCATGCCTTTAATTGCTTAGAGGGACATATGAGGTCAGAGATGGACCCTTTTATCGACGTGGACAAAATCGTGAAGTTGGTACAAAAGTGCCTATACCACCTAGTTTTGTATCAACCTTCTCTCCACTTTTTTTGCTTTTGATCACAAAGCATCATTTCTGTTTCCCATTTCTACCTGACCCCACTCTTAGATGCTGATTGATAGTGTTAATAAATTGTCCTTTCCCAGGGTCAAAAAAGGAAAATTAAAAGGGAAACTCTTCAAAATCATGCATGAGGCAGGTGCTCAAGTCATAGGATCAGAGGCTGAGAGCTCTAAGGGAGATGAAAGATGATGTTGCCCAACTATGGCTAACTAGGTGGCACAGTGGATAGAGCAACTAGGCTTGGATTTAGCAAGATTGAACTTCCTGACTTCAAATCTGGCCTCGGACACTTACTAGCTGTCTAACCTTGGACAAGCTATCCATCCCTGTTTCCTCATCTGTAAAGTTAACTAGAGAAGGAAATGACAAATAATTCCTCTAACTTTGCCAAGAAAACACCAAGTGAACTCACAAAAAGTAGGATGTGACTCAACAACAGCAATAATATTCCAATCCTGATATTTTACAAAGAAAAAAAGTGAGATAGAGGTGAAGTGACTTGTCTGAGGTCACATAGATGGTAAAAGGCCAAGTTCTGATTCAAAGACAGATTTTCTGACTCCCACTCCATGACTCTTTCCACTGGACCAGGCTGACTATAAAATTTTCAAGAGGGGCAGTTAGGTGGCACAGTGAATAGAGCACTGGCCCTGGAGTCAGGAGGACCTCAGTTCAGATATGACCTCAGACACTTGACACACTTACTAGCTATGTGGCTTTGGACAAGTCACTTAACCCCAATTACCCTCCAGAAATAAAAAAAAAAATCTTCAAGAAATGAGTGATTTATTAAAAATAGAAATTTTGGTTGGGGAGAGCCAGCTTTTACAAGGGCTAGCCATTATCTCCCTTGCTCAAAATAAAAACAAATAATACAAGAAGATTACATATTTTTGTAAGCCTGGGATTTGAAAACATTTAGATCAACGATTTATTCATATTAAGCAGGTTCTATTTATATTAAACGGGATCTTTTTTTTTTTAAGCAATTGGGGTTAAGTAACTAGCTCAAGATTATATGGCCAGTTATTTTGTGTGGGTGCCAAGTTTGTGAGGC
The DNA here is from genome assembly GCF_028583685.1 of Petaurus breviceps papuanus. Classification (NCBI taxonomy): domain Eukaryota; kingdom Metazoa; phylum Chordata; class Mammalia; order Diprotodontia; family Petauridae; genus Petaurus; species Petaurus breviceps. The sequence goes on along the minus strand of NW_027185697.1, from coordinate 5,959,651 downwards.
CTGAACCAATCCCAGTTCTCCTGACGCTGGGGCCGGTGCTGGCACTCTTACTCACTCTGCCACCTGACCGCCCCTAAAAAAAAAAAAAAGAAAAAAAAACAGGCTCTAAATGTCAGAACAAAACCCACCACAATAAGCCCTAAATCTACCCATGCTTCTCAGAAAACTTTGTGCCTGTTACAGTCTCTACTAACCTGCCACAGAGCAGCTGAGGTTCTCCTATGCCTCTGAAGTCCTAGATCTTGGAAAGTACTGCCCACACATTCTTTCCCTCTCTCTCCATTTCTTTCTCTTTTTCTTTTCTACTTTCTTCTTCTTGTCTTCCTTCCTTCCGGTCTCTTTCTCTTCCTTCCTTCCTTCCTTCCTTCCTTCCTTCCTTCCTTCCTTCCTTCCTTCCTTCCTTCCTTCCTTCCTTCCTTTTCTTTCTTTCTTTCTTTCTTTCTTTCTTTCTTTCTTTCTTTCTTTCTTTCTCTTTCTTCTTCTTCTTCTTCTTCTTCTTCTTCTTCTTCTTCTTCTTCTT
>NW_027185697.1:5938490-5959031 GCF_028583685.1 Petaurus breviceps papuanus | reverse complement strand
AAAAAAAAAAAAAGAAAGAAAAAACAGGCTCTAAATGTCAGAACAAAACCCACCACAATAAGCCCTAAATCTACCCATGCTTCTCAGAAAACTTTGTACCTGTTACAGTCTCTACTAACCTGCCACAGAGCAGCTGAGGTTCTCCTATGCCTCTGAAGTCCTAGATCTTGGAAAGTACTGCCCACACGTTCTTTCCCTCTCTCTCCATTTCTTTCTCTTTTTCTTTTCTACTTCCTTCTTCTTGTCTTCCTTCCTTCCGGTCTCTTTCCCTTCCTTCCTTCCTCCTTTCCTTCTTTTCCTTCTCCTTCTCTCCCTTTCTTTTTCCTTCTTCTCTCCTCTGTTTCTTTTCTTTTTCTTTCTTTCCTTCTCTGTTCCTTCCTCACTTACTTTCTTCCTATGTCCTTTGCTCCTTCCATTTCTTTCTCCCTCTCTCCATTATTTACCTTCATAACTTCTTTCCTCTTTTCCTTTCTCCCTTCCTCCTTCCTTCTCTTCCTACTTTCCATGTTTCATGCCTCTCTTATTCCGTCCTTCCCTCCCTCCATTATATTCTCCTTTTTTCTCTCATTTTTCTTCCCTCCTTTTCTTTCCTTCCATACTTTTTTTTCTTCCTTCCCTCCATTTTCCTTCCTTCCTTCTTTTTTTTTCTTCCTTCCAAATGTTTTTTTCTGACTTGGTGACCCTGTCCAACTGAAGCTGGTATTTCAAGGACTAATCAAGGACACAATGCCTTATTGATCAGTATAAAAATGTTGAGCTACTTGATTTCCAGCCTGGGACATTTCATTTATCCTTAGGGAAGCTGGAGTTTCCCTTGCTCCCAGGGACTCACCATTTATGCCGCACTTAATGTGGCATCTGATTGACTTAGATCTCTGAAACTCATAATTCTTGAGCTCAAGTGAGCCACCAGCCTCCCTTGTCTCTTCCAGTTCTCAGCAGAGTCCTACCTTCTTTTTTTTCTTTTTTTTTTTAAGCAATGGGGGTTAAGTAACTTGCTCAAGGTTACACGGCCAGTTATTTCTGGGTGTGGTACTGAGTATCTGAGCCCGGATTTAATCCAGGTCATCCCGACACTGGAGCCAGTGCTCTTATTCGCTGAGCCATCTGGCCGCCCCTAAGCAATTGGGGTTAAGTAACTTGCTCGAGGTTACATGGCCAGTCATTTCTGGGTGTGGTGCTAAGTATCTGAGCCTGGATTCGATCCCAGGTCATCCCAACACTGGAGCCGGTGCTCTGACTCACTGAGCCACCTGGCCACCTCTAAGCAATTGGGGTTAAGTAACTTGATCAAGGTTACACGGCCAGGTGTTTCTGGGTGGGTGCTAAGTGTCTGAGCCTGGGATTCGATCTCCGGGTCTTCTCAACACTGGAGCCGGTGCTCTTACTCGCTGTGCTACCTGGCCGCCCCAGAGTCCTACCTTCTGCAAAAGCCTTCCCCAGTCCTCCTTACTATCAATGCCTTTACTGAAGTATGACCCTCCAATTGATTCTATATTAATCTTGTTGGTCCAGATTTGTTTCTAAATATTATTCCCCATTATGTTCCAAATTCCTTGAAGGCATGGCATGTTTTATTTCCTATCTTTTTTGTGCTTGACCCTTAGCACAGTACCTGACACATAGTAGGTGCTTAATGATATTCAGTTGGTTGACTGACCTCATCATTCCCAGTAGCATTGATTTCAGGCATGCCCCACCATGCCCACATTTTCACCTGATTTCTGGCAGCAGACAGTTTGACTATCAAAGTCAGAATGATGATCTTCTCTGCTTATGACCTAGCGGCTGCTAGTGTTCTATCAGGATTTATTTGTAGTGGCTCTGAACAGGACAGTTCTCTTATAAGCTTGTCTCTTATTCATTCTGCTGAGGAACTCTGTTGCTGCAATATTTGTTGACAGCTTACCTTTATCCTTGTCACTGGTCCCAGGACATTTTTCTCATTCATTGTGTCCCAAGAATGTTTGGTCCTTGCTTGAAGCTGGTTGAAGTCTCTGACTAAATAGGAGAGAGAGGAGTTCAAGAGATGGTAAGAAGAGGAGTTAGTAGCCAGGTTGGTTTGGGTATATCTGTGTGTGCAAACAGTGTGATCTGAAAGTCTCACACAAAGCTAATATTATCACATAGTTTTGAAGTTGGAATCAGTGGTATTATAATAAACATCTAATGAACAACTCTAAAAAAAGGATACATGACATATTTAAAGTTTAATTTTCATTATTAATATTTTGTCTATCACTTTCTAGACAATCAACACAATAAGGAATCAAGCTCTGATTTGTAGCAATTTCTGGTTGCCAAAGTATAAATACTCATGAGGAAAGTTTAACAGCTCTTATGAGTCAGTAGGAGCTGGCTTACAGCATACCCCTTGCTCAAAGTGCCCTTAGCAAACCTTCTAGTTTAATCTACAGCAGAAAAAGGATCCTCCCCCTATGACTTCTCTGACAACTAGTCATCTAACATTTGCTTAAAACCTTCAAAGAATCCCAACCTCCTAAGACAACCCATCCCACTATGGGATACTTCTAATTGTTAGAATTCTTTCCCCTTGGCATTAAGGCTAAATGGGTATGTCTGCAGCTCCCAGCTTTTGTATCTCTGGCCTCTTGAGCCAAAAGAACAAGTCTAATCCATTTTTATCATAACAGCCTTTCCAATACTTTAAGAAAGAAGGCAGAGATTCCAGGGGAGATTTAGCTCAATACCCTGTAAAGATATTATTTATTGACCGTAAACATGGCCTTCAAAAGAAAAAAAAAAAAGGAAACGTTTTTAGGGGTATCTAGGCTATATTTCCATGATATCTAAAGAGCTTGTGGGAAAAAAAACTAACAAAATGATTATCTTTCTTATTAGAGTATAAGAATTTGGACTTTTTTTTTTTTACCTTTACTGACCTGAATGACGCAATATAACTGATATTTTATAGCACTTTAAAGTTTACAATCCTTTTCACATATATGATCTCATTCGAGCCTAATACCAACCTTGTGTCCTGTGCTAAGGGTTTTTTTTAATACCTATTTTCTAGATTTAAAAAAAATCAACTGAGAATCATAGTGGATTCAGGACTTGCCCATGATCACTCAACTGGTAAATCTCATGCGAAATTTGAACCTAGACTTTCCTGAATCCAGTTTCAGCATTCTGTCCCCGTATGCATGCTGCCTCCTAATTTATAATCATGTAGAAATTAGTGGCATTTCCTTGTCTGTGGTCAACACACCTTTACTGTCCTGATGGTCCTGGTTCCTCTTCTATTGCACTGACTCAGATATACACTTTTGTGGCATTTTTATTTATTTTCTTCTTTATTTATCTATCTGTTTACCTATCTATCTGTTCATTAATTTAACTATTTATTTAATGATTTATGCATTTCATTATTCATTCAATCATTTCACTATTTATTTACCCATTTATTCATTCATCCGTTTGTTCATTTATTTATTTAAGAAAGGCCATAGTGACATTCGATCTCTTCCCTTATGTTATTAGGCATGGCTCATAGACCTGAAAATCATTCTTGATATGAGGAGTATTGAAAACCAAAGACTTTAACCAGCATTTGGGCAATGCATTCCTCATTTACATATATGCTATTGATAACAAATCAGGATGCAGCCCAAAGCCAAAGATTGTTTTGATGTGTCAGCAGTTCAGAGAATGCACTTCATTTCTCCTTGGCCCCAGCACTTGAACTCCTGGAGAGAATCAGAAAAAATTCTTTTTTTCAAGGGACTCTCAGAAAGAAAAATCAAGAATTACATTTGGAAGACATGAAGATGGGTCATTTATAATTCTCTTTTTTAATTGAGAAATATAGATGAGGGCTCTTTCTGGTAAAGCATATGTATTGTTGAGAGGAAAACCAATATTCTCCATTCTTCCCATCTGCCTTCCATGTGTACTATACAATATGAGAGCTAGATGGAGCCCCTGGAGATAACCTAGTCCAGAACCCTTATTTTGGAAATGAGGAAGCTAATTAAAGACAAGAGGAATAAATAAAGTGATTTATTCGAGGTCACTAGTGAATTAGAATAACTGGGCTGAGAACCCAGGACTCTTGACTCCCAGTACATTTCACTGCACCACTAAAAAAAAAAAGAGAGAGAGGCCTAGATATCAGACATAAGGCAGGATATTAACTGATGAGAATATGAGATTATTTCTCCGTCTAATTATGGTTATCCCATTTTATAAAAAAATTAAAAAAAATAGGTGGGTGACTAGGTGGCGCAGTGAATAGAGCACCAGTCCTGGAGTCAGGAGAAACTGAGTTCAAATCCGGCCTCAGACACAACATTTACTAGCTTTGTGACCTTGGGCACATCACTTAACCCCAATTGCCAAGCCTTCCCTTCTCCAAAAAGAAAAAAAAAATATCTGAGTTTGACAGTTTCAATTCAAGCAAAGTTGTAGTTAATCAATGGGAAAAAAGTAGTGGATAAAGTATAGAAATCAATAAATGTAATGTATTTTAAAACACCAGACAAGGAAGGAAGCCATAGCCCTTGGTTTTAGGCCTTTCTTCCATGACAGAATTTGAGAGTTTTAAATGACCACCTCAGCAGTCATCCAATCCAACCTACACCTGAAAAGGAATCCCTAATATAGCATGCCTGATGAATGGTTATCTAACCTCTGCCTAGTAGACTTAATGATGGAGAAGACTACTCCACTCAAAAATAAGTAGCTTTGTTACTAAAATATTTCTTCCGTGTAATTCTCTTTTTAATACCCCTTACATCAAGCATAAATGTTCATCTTCTTCTATCCATTGCTACTGATTCTGCGTTCTGGAGTTAAAAAGAATGAGTTATATATCCTTCTGCCACATGACAACTGGTCAAATAATTGAAGATACTTATCACCCTCACACCTACCCCAGAATATTTTTTTTTGTCTTTGTTAAATAAACTTAGCTCCTTCAATTAATATGTCCTGGACACAAGACTTCAGAATGTTACTTTCTCCCTCCCATCCTCTTCTTTTTGTCAATGCCCTTCTTAAATGTGAGACTGGATCTCAAAACCAACCGTAGAAATTCAATTGTGGTCTTACCACAACAGAATATGATAGGGCTATGACCTACTTTCTAGAAGCTGGTTCTTCTTTGTTGAGGTCTGTAATTGATTCCCACATTCTTTTAATCTGCCTAATTCTCAACACTAATCATAAGTGATTGTAATTTCACTATAGAAAACTGTCTTCCTGGGAGTACCAAAGAACATAAAACTTGTGGCTGTAAGCTGCTATTGCTGCTACACCCTGAGAAACACAAAATCTCCATTTGCCAATGATGTAATTGAATATTATGAATAGGTGGGAACATGCTCAGACCACCCCATGTGATGACAAGAAATGCTGACTAGCACCATTTTCTTCTGGTCATGAAAAAAAAAACATCATCACATTCCCATGTCATTTTAGACCAGGGAATAAACATTTTGTGTTTCACTTGGTTCAATTGTTGCCTGAATTATTATATATTAATTTTTTTAGGCAGAATTACTTTAATGTGTTAACATTTCAAACTGCTGAGTTACTTTGATAAGGCCTAATTAAAACTCATGTCTTGCATTTTAATTTGATTAACTTGCAAATTTCCCAGTTTGTGATCTACTGTTTATAGATAACCTTTTAAAAAAATTTTCAGTTTGGGGAAAGGTCAATTATGAATTTTTAAAAGGCAAGAGCTTTTCAACTATATTCAGGGCAAAAAAAACTACTCACTGGAAATAATATTAGTAAGAGAAAGTGTAATAATACTTGTATCTAAGCCTTACATTATTAAATATATTATGTGGATTGAGGACCCCCAGAATCAAATGGGTTTTCTGTTTCAAAAATCAGTTTCTCAGGGGACTCATTCATCCTTCAGAGTGATTTCTTGAAGAATGTTGGACAGTGTTGGTAATGCCCTTGTGCTTTTTTGAGCCCATCAGAGAAAAGTATGGTCATATATAAAAAGTGCCAGGTGAGTCAAGACCCCTGTGCTCCTGGCTATTACTGATTCTATTTCTGAACTACAAGCTAAAGTTGCAAAGTTAGCAATCTGGCAAGTGCTTTTCTTCAGCCCAGTACTATGGATTATAACAGAAAGGATAATTTTTACCTGGAAGGGGATGGCTGTCTGATTCAGGAGATACAACTCTTTGTTAGGAAAACTATACAATGTCCAGTTCAATCCAAAAAGCAATTAAGTGCAGTTGGAATACACATCCCTTTTTCCCTTCACTACCCATGATGCTTTGGTGATACAAAATGTCAAAGGGAAAACAAAAGTAACAACAAAAGTCTTCCAAGTGTTTTACATTCTTCTGGCAGGATACATCATCTAAATAGATGCATTCAGGCAATGTGATTTTAGGAGGAGGAAGAGAGCAATAAAGACTAAGGGGACCAGGCAAAGCTTTCTGGAAGAGATGGCACATTCTTTGAGCTTTGAAAGAGGAGAGGGATTCTGGAGGAAAGTCTGTAATTAAATATTACATGAGATGATACAGATTATAAGCATGGCGTAGACATAAGAAAGGCGCCAGTGGAGTGAATTGACTAGCTAACACTTCGATCATCCTCATGAGGACTTTGCAATTGAGGGTATACTCTGAATAATCCCAATGAGAACAGTTATTGCAAAGCCCATGCAGAGAAAGGGGTCTTAGAGAATGTTCTAGACTATGGTGTTGCAACATGAAATAATGGGAATACCCTTAGATTTATATCTGGGCTCTCTGGCTCTGACATTTCCTGCTTGTGTGATCTATGAACCTCAGTTTCCTTATATATAAAGCAGGAAAGTTTTGTTAGATGGCCTCTAGACCTCCTTCTACATCTAAATCTACTCTTTTATGATCTATGAACCTATGACCTGCCAGGATTAAATAAAATATTACGTTCTTCTCACCACACACCAGAGAAAAGAAGGAGCCAGTCTTTAGACTCCAAATCCAATGATTTCTGCTCAACCATGTTGCATTCACATCTCTGCCCTCCTGAACTCTTTCCATCAGCTATTCCCCCTCAAGGACAGACTCTCATTCCCCCACCCTTACTTCAGCACCTGTACCTTGATTGCTATCATCATTGGTTTGTGTCGATGGCAAACTCCCTAAAGTCCCTAGTTCCTCCAAATAATCCAGTTCTCTCCCTCTTCTGATCAGTCTTCCCCAGTGGGGCTTTCTTGGTATTTCTCACTTCCTTCCTTATTTCCTTTTACTTGAGGCGTCCCCTTATGCCTGGTCTGGAATGTATGCCTCCCCACTGCCTCTGGGATTCTTTGGTTTTCTTCAGAGCATAGCTCAGGTATTTTCATGACACCTTTCCTTATCCCCCAGATACTAAAACATTCTCTCCCAAAATATTAAAAATATATATATATATATATATTTATTCATATGTATAGATGTTATCTCCCTCATTAGGCTCATGAAATCATAAATATGGTGCTTGCAAAGGTTCTCAGAGACAACTTGACCAAATGTCCCCATTTCACAGATGAGAGAACTGAGTCCCAGGGGGAGAATTGAATTGTTCAAGGTCATAGACTGAGCTGAAAAAGCACCATGGAGGTAATCTAGTCTAACCACCTAATTTTATAGATGAAAAAACTGAGACCAAGGAAGTTTGAGTTACTTACCCAAGGTCATGCAGATAGTCATGACTAGATACAGAATTTGAGCCTAAGACTCTTAAAGTGTTCCACTATAACATTCTTCATCTTCCTATGAAGCTCAAACCATTTAATGATATATGATTCCGACATTTGACTCCCCTACTCAATCACATCCCTATTGTGGCTCCCTATTATTTCTAGGACAAATATTATAGATAGATATAAACTTCTCTGTTTAGTATCCAAAGCCTTCACCACCTGGCTCTAACCTAGCCTTTTCCTTTTCCAGCTTCATTGCTCTCTCCAGCCTGCCTCAGCGATTCAGCCAAAATGACCTTCCCTCTGTGCCTCACACATGACACTCTAATGGCTGTCACTGAACCTTTGCAATGGAAGTCCCTTATGCCTCATCATCCTCTCAAAGAGGTCCTTTCTTCCATTAAGACAAAGCTCTAATGCCACTCCTTATGGGAAGCCTTTCCTTATCTGACCCCGCTGGTGCCCTCCCTTGTCCCTCCCTCCCAACTGACACATACTTTTTTTGTATTTATTATTTTTATATATTTTTCTAAAATACTTCTTATGCATTTGTATTTGAAAAAAATAGGGACCCACCTAGATAGAAGGTTTCAGGAAGATCTGAGTACAAATCTGGTTTCTGACAGGGCTGTGTGACCCTGGGCAAGACACCTCAACCTGTTTGCCTCAGTTTCCTCATCCATAAAATGAACTGGAAAAGGAAATGGCAAACCACTCCATTATCTTTGCCAAGAAAATCCCGAACGAGGTTACAAAGAGTTAGACATGACAGAAAATGATGAAAACAATATGTCCTTAGAAGGATTAGATGGGAGCTAGACAGTGCACCTGACTGTCCACCAAAACCATATACACGCCTCTAAATCTTCCTGTATTGGGTGCTCGGAAGAAGAGCCCTTATTTGACAGGAAGCTATTAAGTCGTATCACTTAGGCATTTAGACCTTATTTTTTTAGCTCACTATTCTGACATTGGTTTAAATTCTCCTTTTCAGTGATCGAATACCCCTTCATTGTATGCTCTCCTTCCCCAATCACACTCCAAGTCTGAAAGAGCTGATTCCTTTCATTTGGTGTAAATTTGCCAAGACCAAGTATAAAAATTGTCTTGAATAGACTCCTTTTAGCAGATATAACCAAAGAAAATGAGCAGTCTTGTTACTGAGAATACGGATGGCCCCTTTGATTCACACATGTGTTCTCCAGAACTATTATACTGTGGAAGGTCTGTTTGGTCACCATTTCATGATGTTGCCGGCAATTGTTTGGCTTGAAGGTAGCCTAGAGGTTGCAGTGTTTTGATCATTGCAAAAAATCAGTGCTTTTCAGAGGAACTACTCCATTCCATTTCTGAGCTCCCCCCGTTTCCTTTCAGACTCAGCTTAAATCCCTTTTTCTGCACTCTTTGTCCTCTCTCCTTTATCTGTATCTTATTTGTATATAGCTATTTGCATGTTGTCTCACCCATCAGTCTGTGAGGTCCTTGAAAGAAGGGACAGAATTCCTCGTTTCTCTGTTTTTACATGTTTTTGTTTCCATATCACTCAGCACACTGCCTAGAACATACTAGGGGCCTAATAAATGTTTGTAGACTAGATGATTGACTTGTCTGATGCTACCAAAAACAAATTCCATCTGTCTGGGAAAAAGGGACTTTTTTCAGTTGTCCCAAACTACTGATGGCTTTCTTTCCTATACTACTTTCCAGCCTTTCTCTAGACAGAGAGATAGATATAAAATAGATATACATATATGACATGTATGTATATACATGCATTGACTATATTATATATACATTGTATAAGCAGGGATATTAATTTATACATGTATATGTGCACACATTTACATGTGCAGAATATTATATCTATCTATATCTATATATATATGTGTGTGTGTGTGTGTTTGTGTGTGTGTGCGCATGCACATATTATGATGGAAGATAAGTGGTGTAGAAGATAGATCACTGGGCCTCGAACCAGAAATAGCTGAGTTTGGATCCTGCCTCAAGAATAGCTGTGTGACCCTGGGCAAGTCACTTTACTTCTCTTAGTCACATGCTTTCATTAATAAAGTGGGGATAATAATAGCAGCTCTCAGGGTTGTTAAGAGGACTAAATTAAATAATAATTTTAAAGTGCTTCGCACAATGTCTGACACATATAAAGTGCTATATAAATATAAACTATTTGTTATTGTTATTTTTAGATTATATTGATAGAAATGGCATATATATATATATATATATATAGGTATTTTTAGCCACCTGATGCAGATAGCTAGTTATTTACATATTTCTACCCCATTAGAATGTACAAAAATGCCTTTGCCTTTCTTTGTATGCCCAGTGCTGAGTACAAAGTCTGGCACATAGTAAGTTTGAATGTTTGATGACTAAGTCGCTGAATAAATACAAAGGCAAAGCTCTCTATTTCTGCACATGGGGAAAGTGTCCTTACTTAGTCACCAGAAGTTTGTAAGTTTAGCAGACAGGTTTGGTGGGGATGGAAGGGGATGAAGAGCTGGAAAGGAAACATACCCTAGGGTACTGTTTGGTTTAACTGGACATGTGGAAGAAATGCCTGTGGAACAAGGCTACTAATGTGGGTAACAAGGAAAACTGGAGAGGAAACACATTCTAATTTTCTAATCTGGGCCTAAGGGTTGATTGCCCTACCTTAGTTATGGCTCTGAGAGAATGTAACTGCTTTTCACACTCTCCTTTAATATTTACAGAAAAAAAGAGGCAGTCTGGGGTCCACTTGTTTCTTATTCACATTTTCTATTTCTCTGAATCCCACACAGGCCATCATGGCTCAGCTACCCCAAGAGGAAAAGGCAAAAATAGCCGAGCAGGTGGAAATTTTCCATCAGGAGAAGAGCAAGCTGGATGCTGAGGTCGCTAAATGGGATGACAGTGGCAATGACATCATCGTCCTGGCCAAGCAGATGTGTATGATCATGATGGAAATGACAGACTTTACAAGGTAAGGCCCTATGCCATTCTAATCAAAGACAGTAATTGGGGAGTATCTGAGATAGCATGTCTCTCCCCCGGAGTTGGCTGACTGAGTTGCCAATTACCATCATGCCAGTCAGCCAACTATAGCAGAACAACCTATTCAATTAGATCCCATTATATTTGCCAAACAATTATTTAACCCCTATTGGGAACAGAACATTTACTTTCACTTGAGCCTGGCCTGATATTGGTTGTCAGCTCAACTAGCCAGTTAAATTTCTGGAAAGAGGGAAATAGCAAAGCCTCCTCTCCCTCAGACTTTTTTGAGGTGTTTCCATCATAATTTATGTATTTCCCTTATTACAGAAAGAAAATGGACATGCTCCTTTAGGGCTCCTTTAGTCATTGCTTTCCCCCATTATACTATAAACTCCTGGAGTGCAGGAATTATCTTTTTTCCTGCTTGTATCTATATCCCCAACACCTACCACATTGTTTGGAATGTAGTAATAACTTAATAAATGCCTCTTGATTTGTGTAATGTTGTGAACTGAATGTTGGTCCTCAAAGTCAAGAAAACCTGGCTGCAAATCCTACGTCTGAGATTTTGTTTTTTAAATTATATTACTATGAACAAGTTTGCCAACCTTTCTGGGACTCAGTATCACAATTTGTGCAATGGGGTTAAAGATGCCTATAGTATCTCCATATATTGCTGTGAGACCCAGATGAGTATACATTGCTTTGCAAGCCTTAAATAGATCTACAATTGTAGGTTATAAAGATCTTGCATTCAGAGGGAGAAAGGATTTTAGGAACCAGCTATACTAACTCCTTAATTTTACACTCAAGGAAACAAAGAACTAAGGAGATTAAAACACAAATAACACAAATAATGAGCACCAGAGGCAAAGTTCAACCAGGTCCTCTTCCCTTTCTAGAAGGGACCATACCTTTTTTTTCATTTTTTTCCTTTTGCTTTGAAACCTGTGTTCTGCTTTCCTAAATAGGGATATTCTCTGAGCTTTTCCTTTCACATAAAGATGAGTTGAAGTCAAACAAGTCAATCACATCTTTACTTGGAGGATACATATTATGGTAATAAAAAGTGGTATTGCCCAATCCCATCCAAGGCAGTCGCTTTTAAATCCAAAGCAGTCCAATAAGTATTGCTTAAATGCATAGTATAGGCTGGGTCCAGTGCTACTTGCTAGGAACTCAAGCACAAAAATGAACCAGCCTGCAGAGAATGCTTATTCTACTGGTTTACTTAGCACAGAGTCTGGCACATTGTTGATGCTTAAGAAATGCTTGTGTATTCTTGGCCAATGAGTAGATACTTATGATAAAGTTGAAATATTTAGGCAATGCTAAGGTCTTAATATGCAGGGGAATCTCTGGGCTCTCAATTGGCTCTGCAATGTGTCAACAAGAAAAGTATAGATGTAGATATAAGTTATGAAAGAGATATGAGGTCCAGCCTCACTTGTATCTGGTGGAGGCTACAGGTTGAGTTGTGTACTAATAATCCTGTCTATTCTTTGTGGTTTATTTTGAACTTCAGTGAACTGGTGACTGCTAGATACTCATGGGACCTTCACATGCCATTATGTTTATTAGTGCGATTGTTGAGAGAGTCCATTGAATATTCTTTTGAAAGCTTCAGGTCGTGAAAAATAATAGTTTAGCTTCAATCTGAACACTTTTTGAAATCTGAACTTTTTAAAAACCAATCTGAGCTATCAGATCAGCCTCCATTATCCCACTGCAAGGTTTAGGATGACTCAATTTGCTTCCTTTTAGCATTTTAATGGCTGTTGCGCATTATGTAATCCATTAATGACATACCTGATAGAAAATAATTACATTATTTTGAGCAAATAATTAATCTAGTCATGTTGCTAGTTGGGAATGGGAGTGTTTCATAGGCTTCTGAAGATGAAATATTGTTATAATCAATTGAGACACATACATTTAAAAAGTCTCCTCTTTTGGTGCTAAATCAGACAGAAATTGCTTTAATCAAAACCTTCTTGTAAGAATTTGAGAAGCCCTGCTTGACACCCTTCAGTCACTGCATGACCAGCCAGTATCATTTAACTCCTTCCAGGGAAAGACTGTTCTTCATATCTACCTTTGTATCTTTGTGGTTCAAACATGTAATTCTTTGTGACCCCATTTGGGATTTTCTAAACAAAGATACTATAGTGGTTTACCATTTCCTTCTCCAACTCATTCAACAGATAAGGAAATTGAGGGAAACAGGGTTAAGTGACTAGCCCAGAGTCACACAACTAGTAAGTGTCTGAGGCCAGATTTCAGCTCAGAAAGATGTGTCTTCCTTTCTCCAGGACAGGTACTCTATCACCTGCAACACCTAGCTGCTCTTTATATCTTTAGCTATTAGTACAATATCTTGGGGATTGTAGAAACTTAATGAATGCATGAAATGGAATTGGTTTTCATTGTGATGGTGCATTATGTATTTGGAACATGTGTCATCCCATGAAGACAATGCAGAGAAACAAAATTATAACACCATGGAAAGCATGTTGGATTTGGACAACGTAAGACTTGGATTTTGATCCTGCTCATTTCCTTTCCACCTTTGTGACCTTGGACAAATCCCTTCACTTCTCTAGGAGTGAAATCTATGATGCTGTGATGCTCACCTCCACAGCAAACAAGTTCTAACTTTGTTGTTGTTGCCTTATTTTGTTTTCCATGTAGCTCATGTGTACTTCCTTCAATCTCTTTTCTAATCCTTTGAGTTCTTAAGGCTTATTCCCTATTAGAATAATTTTCTGAAGTGATGTTTTGTGTAGCTTTTAGCATTTAATTATCTTTCTCTTTATCATATCTTTGAAGGTAGGAGCTATCTAATTCTTACCTTTACATTCCCGATGTTTATCACTAGGGCCTGGCACATAGTAGTTGCTTAATAAATTAAATCTCACTGGCTTTGGAAAATAAAACCCTTACACTATCAATGATTACTATATGTTTTGCTTAAATATTTTTGGTTCTTTGGAAGGAGATTGTCCTTTCCTCCAGGGACAGAGAGAGACAGAAAAGGAAGAATGATTAATAATAACAATGCTTACATAGCCCTTTAAAGATTGTAAAATAGTTTATATACAAGCATAAGGCACAGACCTGTGATTCTCATTGGCATAGAACCCTTCCAAAGCAGATAATCTCTTTGCCAGTGTGAGTTATACCTTCTTGCAACATTTTATGCTACAGTTGCCTACAGGAAAGTTTTCAAACCACACCATATTGTAATAGGTCCAAAATACTCCCAAGTGTGGTCCCAACCAGATCAAAGAGTAGTTTCTATCTGATTTTAATGCGTTGATGTGTTAATAACCAAAGAGCAATATAAAAATATGTGGTTCTGCTTGCAGGTATCCTTATGTACGGTGAGGTGGCTTCTGTTTCTATTTCAATTTGACCACTCTGTCCTAGAACACCAAGAGGTTAAGTAACTTCATGAGGGTGCTGCCTCTTGCTTTACAAATATTTTCTCATTGGATCCTCACAACAGCTCTTAGAGATAGATGCTATTATTATACCTATTTTATAGATGCAGAAATCAAGGCTCATTAATTTTGATTTAATCAATTTAATGCCTATTATAAGCTAGGCACTGTGCTAAGCAGTAGGGATACGAAAAGAGGATAATCCCTGCTTTCAGGGTGCTTACAAACCAATGAGGGTGGAATGCAAACACATACAGACAAAGCGCACTATGTATGGGATAAATAGGATGTAATTAACAGAGGGAAGTCACTGGAATGAAGAATCATTGAACTTCCTGTACGAGATGGTGTTTCAAATGGGACTTAACAGAACCCAAGGAGTTTAGTATTTGTAATAGAGGAGGGACAGCATTCCATGCTTGGGGAGGAGCCAGAGAGAATGCCTGGACCCAAGAGATGATGTGTCTTGTTTATGGGAAAATCAAGGAGACCAGTATCACTGGATCAAGGAATATATGTAACAAAGTCAGGTAGGTATAAGAAGACTGCATAGGTTGGAGGGGAAAGTTAATGAAGGGCTTTGAATTCCAAACAAAGCATTTTATATTTTTTTTTCTGGAGACAATAGAAAGCCATGATCTAAGATGAGTTTGAGGAAAATCACTTTAGTGGTTGAATGGAGGGTGGCCTTGAAAAGGGATACAACTGAGGCAGTCAAATCCACCAGCACATATTTCACTAATCAAGGCATGAGAGGATGTTGGCTTGAACAAGAGAGGTGACAGTGTCAGAGGAGAGAAGGGTATGTATTTGAGAGATGTTGCAAAAGTTAAATGGGCTGCTCAGTGTCCAGCACTAAGCATGATTTGGAGACAGAATAAGAAATGACCAGGCCATGTGGGTAGTTCAAGGAAGAACCATAAACTCCAATTATTGATTCTTAGTACAAGGTTTGTTTTAGAGAAAATGAGACAAAGGGATAGGACTTGAGTATTCTTATCACTACCTTAGTCTGTTGTATGCTGGAAGTAACACAGAATAAATAATTTGATAAGGATTTGTTATCTAGGAGACTAAAATCTTAGGGTGAGACCTATATGTAGTCCTCAGGTACCTACTAATGCAGCCCCAGTCATAAACGGATACAATTGAGAGCAAACTTCAAAGCCAAAACTGCAGTCCTCAAAAGACATCACATTTAGAGCTGACCATCCAAAGATACATGAGTGCTGAATCAAATATTTTAGCTCTTAATAACTAAAATCTTGGGGTATAGCCTATTGATCTCAGAACTCAAGTAACATCCTTAGAAGTGTAATCCATAACAAAGAACTCAGGAGCTAATAACTTAACAAAAAAGTTGCATCTCAAAGAGCTCTTATTTAGGATTTAATATCTGAGTCCTGAACCAGGCCTCTTTGGCTCTCCATAGAAGGTCTTTGCAAGAGATTGGACATAGAGGAGTGTGACATGCTGGAGAACCTGGGAAAGTGGTATTTCCTTCTACTGCAATCAGATCCAGGGTTATGCATATAGATCCACTGTTTTCTGCTTAACAGGAATCATCTCATTTCCTTCTCACAAGAGTCCTGTGAGGTTAATGCTTTTATCATCCTTGGCTTCCAGATAGAGAAACTACAGCTGAGGGTTCAGTGACTTGCTGAGGTTTACATTGCTAGCACATGCTGGGGGCAATATTCAAACTCAGCTTTTCCTGTCCCCAAGTTCAGTCCTCTATTCACCATGGTTGAATACAGGTTTCACTTGGAAGAGGAATAATTTTTATTCTAAGACAATAAAAATGCATTGTCTCAGTGACAGTATGATGGAAAAATTTTCCTCTCTTCAATCAAAAAGGCCAGTCCTGTTTTAAAATTGGATATGCTGCCTTCTTGACTTCTTTGGGGGTAGCCCTGTGTATACTCAGCTTAATGCCCCAAGCAGGGGGGATAAACACATCTCCTGTTTTTCATTCAGGAGCTACCCCCAGTTCCATGGCCATGCAATCTGCAACCAGGGCTGCCTCTGACACAAAAGAAAGAGGACTATTTGATTAGAACACATAATTAGAATTGGATTCCATATTCCCAAACCAAGTGATTACAGTCCATTTTTGTGCTATAGTATTCTCTCCTCTGGTTATCTTATTTTTTTCTCTCTCTCCAACTAATTCATTAATTTTGTTCAGAAATTTACAAGATATGCACTCCATTATTATTCCAAATTAAAGTGATTCAGCTACACTGTTTGTGTAGTAACTTCTTCATGAAGGCCACCATGGACCTTTACCTACAGCCCAAACTGAAAATTTTGCTTCCATTGCAAAGACACTACAGGGATAAGCAAAGGTGAATTCCTTCTTTCCATTTTGGTTGCCAAAAATAAAACACTCGTGCTGGTCATGCCTTGCATTATAAAAATGATTAAACAAAATAAAATACAGTCCAAGGAAGCAAAGAGACAAACTGTTTTGGCATTGATCTTTATAGCCCCAGCACTTAGAATAGCGCCTGACACTTAGGGATATGGAAAGTGACTAACATTGAGATTTCATTGGTGCAGGGAACTTCCAGATGAGGAAACTGCATCTACCAACACAAGTTAGCAACTTCTCTGTAATTTAGAATATTAAGGCAAGGGTTCATAACTTTTATTTTATCCTAGATCCTTTTGGCTTATACACCCATTCTCAGAATAATATCTTAACATGAAAAAAATCCTCAAAGTTACAAAGTAAACTTATTACATATAAAGTATTTTTTATTTTAACTTACTAGCATTTTTTGCAATTACATGTAAAGATATTTTTCAACATTCATCTTTGTAAGATTATGAGTTCCAAATTTTCCTCCCTCTCTCCCCTTCTCCCTCCCCCAAACACCAAGCAATCTGATATAGGTTATACATGTACAAGAGTGTTAAACATATGTAAAGTCAATCATGAGCAGTTCTTTTGAGGACTAGTGCTGTGAATAACTTTTAAGGTTCTAATTGCATAGTATAGTGATCTCTCTATTTATCCATCAATAAATTAAAACAAAACATTAATGAAAACTAGAGCACAACATTCACAACAACATGACATAACAACTTTTTACTAAAGTGGCCACATAATCTTAGACAAAACATATCATTCAATAAGTCACAATCTCCTGGATCAATATAGAGTACCCAAGTCACATTTTCCTTCATCTGGACTCCAGGCTGGCTTCCAATCAAACTTAAGCCAATCATCTTTAAGGAGTAATCATCCTTAAGTGGTAGTGGAAAGTACAAAGTCCATCCACCCCTAGGTCACAGTAAGTCACAATCTCATCAATCAATACAGAGTACCCAATTAAAGTTCTCTTTCATTTTGACCTGAGGCTGATTTCCAAATTCCATGGCTCTTCCTCCATGGGGTGAGGGCTCCCAGCTCTTCCCTGGATTCACTTGATTCTTGCCTAGATTCACAGGTGGGCAGCTGTCCCAGCTCTTGACTGGACTCACAAAGGCAGCTTTCCACTCCTGTTTCATAAGAACAGCTTCATTCCAAGTCCTTCACAGTTCCTGTTTTTAGGAAGACAAAGCTTAACAGAACTACAATATTTACACACATTGCTTGCACTATCATCTCAATACACTTTCTGTCTGACAAAGTAACATAAATCAAAAGACAAAGCTTCTGCCTATGAAATCAAATACCAATCAGCAATAAACTCTCAGGACTTCTGTAAACAGAAGTAAGGTCCTCTTTCTGTACTTCTAAGAACAAAAGACAGTGTTTCTATCTGACAAAGTAATGTAAAACATCAGAGTGCTTCTGTCTGAC
Source organism: Petaurus breviceps papuanus (assembly GCF_028583685.1). Lineage (NCBI taxonomy): Eukaryota > Metazoa > Chordata > Mammalia > Diprotodontia > Petauridae > Petaurus > Petaurus breviceps. Next base: position 5,941,114 of record NW_027185697.1, on the reverse strand, counting down.
AACATAACAACACAGAACAGCGGACAGAAAAACAGACAGAGTGCTGGACATCATAAACATTCTCCCTCTCAGTTCTGCTTGGTCCCAGTTCATGCTTGTGTTTTTATTTGCTCTGCTCCCTTTTTTTCCACCCTTCCTGTTCTGCTTTTTTGGCAGGCTCCTTCCACCATGGGCTCCATGTATTGACATTAAGCCTGTTAAGGGTAGGGAAGTCTCCAAAATCCCTTAGGCCTATTAAGGGTAACACAAATGTATGCTCTTTCCAACAAAGACTTGACACAAGCAAAGGAGACTGAAAGGTACATAAATAGCTGAAACAAACAGCAAAGTACTACTTTACTTGCCATTACATCATATTTCCACATTTGTCATATTGTGAAAGAAGAATCAGAAATAAAAAAAAAAACAAGAGAAAGAAAACAAACAAAAAGCAAAAGTGGAAATAGCATATTTTGATTTGCATTCAGATGCCATAATTCTTTGGATGTAGATGGCATTTTCCATCATGAGCCTTTTGGAATTGTCTTTGATCATCACATCGCTGAGAAGAGCTAAATCTATCATAGTTAATCATCTCGCAATGTTGCTGTTACTGTGTACAATGTTCTTCTGGTTTTGTTCACTTCACTCTGCATTAGTTTATGTAAGTACTTCCAGGTTTTTCTGAAATCCACCTGCTAAGTATTTCTCATAGAACAATAGTATTCCATTATATTCATATACTGCAACTTGTTCAGTCATTCCCCAATTGATGGATATCCCTTCACTTTGTAATTTGTTGCCAACACAAAAAGAACTGCAAAATATATTTTTTGTGCATGTAGGTCCTTTTTCCTTTTTAATGATTTCTGTGGGATATAGACCTAGTAGTGGCATTACTGGATCAAAGGGTATGCACAGGTTTATAGGCCTTTGGACGTAGTTCCAAATTGCTGTCCAGAATGGTTGGATGAATTCACAACTCCACAAACCATGCATTAGTGTTCCAACTTCCCCACATCTTCTCCAACATTTACTATTTCTCTTTTCTGTATGTGGAAATAATTTTATCAAAATATTTTTTAAAATAAATTTCATGGATCCATTTGAAGAATTCCCAGATTAGAAAGAGACCTAGTGTCTTGAGAGTCTGTGTTTTGTTCTGGGTCACATAGTCAATATATTTTAGTAATAGGACTTGAAACCAAGTTCTGTATTCAGATCTCATCCTTGACACTACCTCTGTGACTTTGGACATGGTGTTCTCTGGGATCATCTGAAAACAACTCTAGATCTGTGCTCCAGAGATCTGGTATGAACCTAATTCTGCTTAGCCTTGGATGGTGGAAAAAGGAGCATTGTCAAAAACCTGAAAGGGACAGATTTGAGTTTAATGTAAGAAGAATAATTACTAAGAATTAAAATTCTTGGCAGAGAGAGAGAGGGAGAGAGAGAGAAGAGAGAGGTAAGAAAGGAGAGAGACAGAGAGACAGAGAGAGACAGAGAGACAGAGACACAGAGAGAGACAGAGACAGAGACAGAGAGAGAGGGAGTGTGTGTGTGTGTGTGTGTGTGTGTGTGTGTGTGTGTGTGTGTGTGTGCTGGGTCTGGAGGTAGGAAGTCCTGAGGTCAAATATGATCTCAGATACTTTACTGTGTTACTTTGGACAAGTCACAATCTCTGTTTGCCTCAGCTTCATCATCTCTTAAATGGGAATAAAAATAGAACCTACCTCCCCAGGTTGTTGTGAGAACAAATGAGATTATATTTTCAAAGCCCTTAGAACAACACCTGGCACTTAGTAGGTCCTATATAAATGTGATGTATTGCTGTTGCTGTTCATCCCAAAGTAGAGTGCGCTGCTCAGAAGAGTCTCCAACAAAAGCTAAATGATCAACTATTGGGCCTTTTTAAAAATGTCATTGATATAAAATCAGACTAGGTGGGCTCTGAGGTTTCTTCTAACTCTGAGAGTTGGTGGTTCTGTGAATGTAACTTCCCTTTAAATAAATGTATTAGACATTAGCTGCGTGACCCAGGGCAAGTACCTAAACTCCAAACACCCTACAAAATAACAAGAAAAAGAAGAAAAGTAATAAGTTTACTAGACTTTATGCATCTTAATGAACACTGTCCTTTTCAAAGAAGGCCCCTCAAGAGCACAGGGACTTATGCCAGGATAGCATTCCAAGTCACTGTTGGAACACGTCAGAACACCATTCTCAATGGTGGTAGATCTTTATCTGCTGATGTTGAGTTTGAGTTTTGGAAATATCCAAAAGTCATCTTAAAATGATAAGCTTGATGCTATTTTGCTTCCTTAATGTATTAGGTGATGGACAAAGCTCGTTTGAAGAACACACAGACTTGTCCATGAATTATGGATATATTGCAACTATTGAATGTCTTATGAGGTTTATAACTTAGTTTTGAGAATGGAGGAGCTTCCACACAATGTTTTAAACATTGTCTTCATCACAGGAATGTATGTAAAACATTCCTTCTCTCAACCCTTTCTCCCCTTCTCTCTCTCTCTCCTTTCCTCCCTCCCTCTCTCTCTCTCAGTCTCTCTCTCTCTGTCTTTCTGTCCCTCCCTCCCTCTCTCTCTCTCTCTCTCTCTCTCTCTCTCTCTCTCTCTCTCTCT
>NW_027185697.1:5887219-5938480 GCF_028583685.1 Petaurus breviceps papuanus | reverse complement strand
CACACACACACACGTAAAAGCAACTATATTCATGGATACAGGAGTTCAGACATGATAACATAGAAATGTTAAAAAGAGTAAAGGAGAACAGAGGAGAGGGAACAGGAGGGGAAAGGAGGAACTCAATCTAATTAAATTGAAAAACATCTTATACACTGTATGCACCTTGGGATGGTGACAAAAGTATATACAGTTGAGAATAAGGAATGAAGAATCTTACATTCAATGCATTTGTGCGATAATACCAAGGTCACTGGCCCCAAGCTTAGGGTGACCTATGTCTCACCCAAGTCCAGGTATAGATTTATCCTTCTTTAGAAGAAGATAGTATATTTTCCTTCAGAATACCATACATATGTACAATATAAATATAAAGTTAATAAATACACACACAAGGTAGTTTGGAAGGAGGGACCACTATGTTGGGGTGAGAAAATCAGAAAAGTTTTCATATAGAAGGTGGTGTTGAAGATGAACTTTAAAAGAGAACACTGTAAGGGGGGAATGGTGAGGAGGAAGTTTAGTGAATTGTCTGATATCACATAGTCTTTCCATCCTGTTCCCCCATCCACTACCTGCCCTGGTCCTACTGGGGAAAGAGGCAGAGACCATTCTATCACATTCCTTCCACCTGTCAATTTGCCAGAGTAGTAGCCAGTGTATACTGACGATTGAACTTGATTTTGCATCTTCCTGGCTAAACTAAGGAAAGCACTTGTTAGTTTAATCCATCAAAGAATTTTTTAAGTACTATGTTCCAGCCACTGTACTAAGCACTAGCAATACAAAGAAAGACAAAAAAATCTCTGCCTTCAAGGAACTTACATTCTAATGGGAGAGAACACATGCAAATAACTATATACATTCAAAATATAGATAATAGACAGATATAAATGTGATAATATAATATATTATGTACTATATGTTCAGGAATGTTTGTGAGAAGAAGATGGGAGATGAAAGAGAAGAAGGGGGGCCAGAGAGGAGGAAGGAATAGGAAGGAAGAAGAAGAGAGGAGAGAAGAGGGGAGTGGGGAAGAGAGGAAGAGAGGAGAGGCCAGTGTTACTGGATCATAGAGTCCTATAAGATTTCTTTTTGTGTGTGGGGAGCCTCAGGAAAATATTTTTTTGCTCATATTAGGCAATGGAAGAATTCAATTTCTTCAACAGAATGTTTTCTGTTGACACTGAAGAGTGGGATAGAAGTAATTATCAGGGTTTTGGCTCTTTCTGAAAATAAAAACCAAACTGAAAAAGAAGGGGGGGTTGTCTTGTAAGATCCTTAAAATAAATAAGAACAAATGTGTGGTGATGATGAGTAAATATGGTGGGGAAGGACAGTTATGGTGGCCACTTTTTGGTCACAAAGCTACACTATAAAACAGTGGATATAGTGAGAAATAATCTATCTAAATGAACATTTCAACAGGAAACTGAGTTAAACCCGGCAGCACTAGCTAGATATAAATTTGTAACAACATTACTAAAAAGTGACTTTTTTTGCCTTCCCTTTAAAAACAACAGCACAAAGTCATAATAGATAAAAACCTTGGAAAAATAACCAAGAAGCTCTTTTACTTAAATAAATACCCCAGCTTCAGGGGGGGGGGGGGGGAGTCAGATTGTCTAGATATCTGTAACTCATCCATATTGCATGAAAAGTCACATGTGAGACCTCTACCTCAATTTTGAAATCTAAGCAGCAACCGAAAAGTTAACTCACACCATGGGAGGGCTGTTGCCCCAGGAAACTGTAACTTTCACATTTCCTGGTGCGAGTGTTAGAATGGACAACAGAGATGCTAAATTATCATAACGTTACATTTGGAACTAGTTAATTTAGGTAAGAATAAGAATGTTCATCTGGAATTAAAATCCAAACCCTTTACTTTGATGCCTGTTTCATAAAAGAGTACTTTATGTGCTCCTATTAAAAGCTGTCTTAATGGATATCGATTGGAATGATCATTTACCACACACCATGAGCCCTGTCTGCGTTGCTCAGGTCATGATTTTCTTCACATCATGTTTGAGCCACGGCTAGTGGGATTTAGGTTTGTATCCCATAGTGTTGTCTTCTAAATACATAATGTTTGATAGATATAAAGAGATGAAGAGCAGCAGAAAAAGGACAAGAGGTGGGATTTGAATGAATTTTCTCAGATTATGCCTCAAGTCCCTTAGTTCCCTCTGGAGGAAAGGCAAAGAGATGATGTTTTGTAATTTGGGGCTCATGGGTCAGAGTTTCTTTGGATTGTGAGGCTGCCAAAAGAAAACAAAATGTGCTAGATGTTATTTTCAAACAGCCGAACCCTCTCAGCGGGTGCTTAGATGACATTACCTGGGAAGCACAAATTCTGTATCCAATTTCTCTAAGCAAAATGTCAGCGAGGTATCATAGTGGATAGCATACTACTTTTGGAGTTAGGACGATAAGTCAGAATTCTTTGTTGGGCTCTTACTAGTTGGTGACTGCTAGTGACATTAATAGTTGTGCGACTCTAGTCAAATCACTTAATTGGAAAAGGAGAACCCAGATCAGATGGCCACTGAGGTTTCTTCCAATTCCAAATATATCCACTTATGATAAAGAGGTAGGGCAATTGTGTTCACATTCTATTCTAACACATACTTCCTATGGGACTTTCTAAGACTATGCTTTCTCATCTGGAACTACCCCACTCAGGGCTGTTAGGAAGTTCAATGAAATTAGTAAAATTAAAACCCTTTGCAAATCTGAGAGCACTATATAACTCCCTATTATTATAACTATTGTTAGTTTTGTTGTTAAGAAAGGAAGACACTGGCTAACTCTGCAAATACAAAGTAAACATAGTACCAGATTTTAAGTAGTGATGAGACAGGAGGTATGTGTTTGTGTGTGTGTGTTTTAATTTTTTATCTTTATCTTTTGATCTTAATTTTAAAAGATTGATTTTTAATATTCTTACATGTAGATGTTAATTTTCATATGCTGTATTCTTTCAGAGGAAAAGGCCCATTGAAAAACACTTCTGATGTCATTAATGCTGCCAAGAAAATTGCTGAAGCTGGTTCAAGAATGGACAAATTAGCCCGAGCTGTGGCTGACCAGGTAATCTAATTGGGGATAACTAGACACTCCTCTGAGTGAACTTTCTAATGAGCAGCTAGACTCTGTTTGGGATTTTATGTGCCAATAAATGTTTTAAAGAATGAAATGTGGGACTTGGCAAACACTTTACATTTTTTCTCACCCTGGGCCCTGTAATAGTAGGAAAGATATAGTTCAGATGAGAGACCTCATAGCTTGTGTTCATAAAGTTCAGAAGTAACCTCATTAAAAACCTTCTTTATGTCCTGATAACCAGGGACTTTCTAGTCATAGACAACCAAGTTTCTTCAAGTTTCCTTGATTAAAAAAAAAACTTCTTCCTGTTAAAAAAACATAAGGGAAAAACTCTCACCTTCTGAATATTTCTTTGATGATTGCATCCACTTGGTGAATTGACTGCACAAATACAATCAGTCACTCATCTAGATTATATAAATACAGCTCTTTAAGAGCTACTTCCTGCGACATGAAGACAACATTTTTTGGCAATTCTTAAGAGACTTGTGTCAAAACTGAATGGTAAAGTAAGTTGCCCAGGGTCACCCAGCCTATTTGCAACGAAAGCAGGATTTGAAGTCAGGTCTTTCTGATTCTAATGCTTGTCTACTTTCAATTACTCCATTCTGCTTCACATTTGTAATAGAACAGAACCAGTAATTGCATTGGTATCAGGAAATTTCCATGAGGAATCTAATTCTTCTACAGTAGATTGATGCCTTCTCTGAGGAGATCAATTGCCTGGAATCATACAACCAGTATGGTCAGAGTCATGTTAAATCAAATTTTCCTGCCTTCAAGATTGTCTGTCAATTCATTATTCTGAACTGCCTTTCTTCGAAAATTTGGATAAGTTGAAATGGTCTGCTACTGTAAGGGAAATATGGTTTTCTACATTCATTGTTCCTGTCCCCAACTGGGGAATTTGGAATCCTCTGAACATGAATTTCCCCAAGAATTCTGCTGGAAAGTTGCTGGTGTTGTCATGGTCTCTGGTCATAGTCTCCCATCAGTTCTGTAATACTTAAATGGCTACCATTTTAGCAATGAACCACAGCCAAATGTATGCAGGTTTATTTAAAGTTGCGACTTTTCCTCTTCCAATTAGGACCAATTCAGCAATTTCTTGCTCATTTGGCCTTGATGGACAATGGGAAATTAATTATGGTTAATCTTCGGCAATCCCAGTACCATAGCATATTCACATTTTGATTGACTTGCATCTTAAAGCAAACATAATTTGGGGACTAATAAATAAAATTATCTGCTTAGGGGATTCAATACTTCCTCATCCCCATTCTCACACACACACAAGACAATGCCCATGAGATGTCCTCTTAAACCACATACAAACATATCAGTTCTTGCTCCATGACCTTGCTTATATAGCTAAAAAGTAAATATTAGGCTCATGCTAAAGGATTTTCCTGTAGGTACCATATGTGTTAAAATGGAAAGAACACTATTTTTTTTAATCAGGAGACATGAGTTCAAATTTCACCCATATCACTTGTTGCTAACCTTGGACAAGTTCCTTCATTTCTCTGTAGTCATAGTTTCATCTTTAGACAGCAAGGTGACAGAGTGGAATGAGCACTGGACTTGGAGTCAGAGAGTTCTGAGTTCAAATCTCACATCACATATTTATAGCTACTATGATCCTGGGCAAGTGACTTGGCCCCTCTCACTTTCAGTCTCCTCCTTAGCTATAAATGGAGATAAATGTATCACCCACCCCATAGGGTTGTGAAGATCAAATAAGATAATTCATGCAAAGCACTTTGTAAATGTTAAAGTACTCTGAATTAACGATTATCAAACCATCATGATCTTTAACATGTGGGGTTTAGGCTAGAGGAGTTCTAAGGCCTCTCTTCTAGAGCTAAATCTGTGCTTTTATCTATTTAAACCACCCAGAAGATTTTTTTTCCTGCCTTTTTGATTACTTCTAAATTCTCAACTATGGTGCATTGCTAAAGTTCCTAGATAACTCACATCTAGATAAGTCAGTAGAATTTGAACCTTGTATAGTTTGTCATGGGGCAGGTAAGTGGCAGAAGTATAGAGAATTATCAGGAAAAAAAAAACCTCCTGTTAATGAGTTCAAATCCAGCCTCAGACATAAGAACTGTGTGACCCTAGGCAAGTCACTTAACCATTTTTCTCATGTGTAAAATTTGCCGGAGAAGGAAACGGCAAACCATTCCAGTACATTTGCCAAGAAAGCACCAAACTGGGCCATGAGAAGTGAGATGCCACTGAAACAACACAACAGCAAAAAATTGATTCTCATGGTATAGGGCATACATTTGGGTAAGGCACTTCATATCTTAGGCTTGAGTTCCTTCATCTTTAAAATCAGGAGGGTTGTCAGATACCTTTCAATTTGAATTTAAATCTATGACCATGTAACACAAAGGTTTATGTAAAATCCTTTCACAGAAATCTACCAGGATTTCTAGGAAGCATTTCTAGGTAACAGTATTGCCAGGAAACATTTTAGGGTATATCAAGCACATAAACTGTGTACATATACATTGGTCTTGGAGAATTCATATTTGAGGGGAATCTTAATTATTATCCATGCCTCAAAGAGGCTTAGACTATAAAGCGGGAGGCAGCATTGAACACCCTTAAAAATACAGGGAAATGAATGATGTCACACTAAAGACAAATTGTACTGCAAATTCTAAAGAGAAACTGGAAAAAAACAAATTTTGGCTCAATATAATGGGGAGACTGTTATGGGAGGGGTTGAGGGCAAAAAAGTCTCCTTTCTCAAGGGTTGATGTTTAAGGATAGTTCCTCTTCCATGCTACTAAACAGAATTGGAGGAAATTACAAAATAGAAATTTGTTATCAAACCTTTAGAAGGTTCTCACTGGATAACGGAAATAGGTGTGATAGAGAGTAGGGTTGAGAGTGGGAGGCAATATGCTCGAGAAGATGGGAGGAAATGGGACCTACGTTTTGTGTAGAGGGGTTGACCTTGGCATGGAGAAGAGCTGTCGCTTCATCAGAATATGGAGAAATGAAGGAGAAAGTGCATAAATATGAGGATCTGTGAAGAGGAGAAAGAGAGAGGTGAACAGCTCACAGGAAATGGCCTCATTCTTTTCAGCAAAATATGAAATGAAGACCCCAGTTGAAAGAGTGGAAGGAAGGGATAGTGTCATAAATTTGAAGATAAAAGTGAAGGTTTGGAACAAGAAGAGTAATAGCATCGTAGTGAACCCAATCATCACTGATGTGTAATTTCCTCAAGGTTTGTTCAGTATCATGGAAGAAGAACAATGGTAATAGATAGTAAGAGAATTCTATCATTGGCATTTGGAAAGGTGTGATCCGCAATACGACAAGGGAACCAAGAAGTCAAAAGTTAAGAATAATGAGTTGAACTCTCTCATGAGGAAGATGAGCTTTGGAAAGGGGAAAGGTGTAAAACGAATCCAGTCTCTTTGAAAAGATACCATACTGTCTAAATAAGACTACCTCTCTGGTTTTTTTTCCCCCTCATTGTGGGAATAACCAATAGGAAAGTGAATTGCCATTTCTGTTCTTGGATCAGACCTTCTTATACCATTGTGGGGATTTGAGTGGTTGTAGAGGTGTTCCGCTTGGAAAGACATGCTTTTTACATTTTAAATTCCTCTGGATGAGGTTCAGCTGAACAGCTGACAATGAACAAAGCTGAGGAAGCCATCAGCAGATGCCTTTCTTTAGTTGGAAAATGTTTTCTCCAAGTTTCAAGATATGCATGCAATATAAACTTTTTATGGACTGTTGCATTTTTAATTACTGTTCCAAGGAGATAGGCCTTCCAGTTTAATTTGCTCCAAGGTATTTGTATTGAAAGCTTTGTCAGCTCTCTGGAGAGATATCATTTTAAAGTTAATTCTTTTCAGTACATGGGTCTCAGGAGTCGGATAAATATTACAGTATTAAATAGTTGCAGGAAGGAGAAATAGTCTCCCTGGGATTCTTCCTTGATAGATGCAATAACATAGAAGAAGGCATGTTGGTAACAGCCATGCAGAGAGTAGGTTAAACTCAGTGACCTCCTTAAATCTTACTTCCTTGCTTTTTTTTTCAAAAGAGAAAATACTGCTGTTTCCAAATCATATATTTGAATTATATAGATAAAATTTAACAAACTTCTGAAGTTTAAACTTTGGCTAAACACTTTCTTAGTACTTAGATTTCTCTGTTTCACACACTCTTGTACACATAACCCTAAGCCAAAGGCTACCATGATTAGCCTTGTACACTTTTTTTCTATCTTGCTAACTCAAGATGCCTGATGATTGTGTGAATGAAATACCAAATTTAATCTAGAACTTCCAGTGTTCCCAAACACTTTAATTTCAAGCTTCCAGATCTCCAAAGCCCCACACTATAAAGTCCAATCACATAGCAACTCTCATATGCTACCATTCACATGAGGGTTCTTAGGGAATCATGAGTCATGTCACTATACAGGGGCATACTTTCCTGATCCATGGAAATAATTAATGGAATCCAGAATGTTCCTTTTACCATTCAGAATGGTGACTTCCTTTTCTTAGCTGGTCATGTAATGGGGAAGGTGAATAATAGTGTCTTCCTATGCACAGTTCATTTCAATTGACTCTGAATGAATTGTTCTAGGAGCATTTCCACTTACATGGGTTATAAACTATCTCAAAGCCTCTTACTTTTAAGGGCCTTGAATAGGTCACTGTAATTTTGAGATTCACAATGAGTCCAAAATGGAGACAGGCATGGTATAATAAGAATGGTACTCTGCTTAGACAAGCAAAGGAAATAAATTGCTTCATCGTCTTCTTATTAAAGCAGCAACTTGAAATCATATCCTCTAATGCAGCATGCAGATTACCATAAATGATTTCCTTCCAGGGGAGAATGGCTGAGTGTTATGCGTCAATAGATTCCCATGCTTCACGAAAGCTGAATGGAGTTCTCTGCAAAATAGCCTCTGAGACTACTTAGCTGTCTTTACTTTGCAGAAGGCAACTAACAAAGAATGTAATTAATTATTTACAGATGATATCAATAGGGTCTTTCTGGGATATCTTCATATTTTAATTCATGAGATTCTGTGGAAGCAGAAAGAATAATTCTCAACCATTAACTTCCATCCCAAGGGGATGGATGGGTAGTGCTTTGCTAAGATGGTATAGACACTAAATCACGTCCTTCTGTGAGATTTGATGTGACGAGTGTTATAAAAGGTGCTATGTAATTGAGAATGCCACTTTTTTTTTTACTTTTCAGTGTCCTGATTCTGCGTGCAAACAGGATTTATTAGCCTACCTTCAACGAATTGCCTTGTATTGTCACCAGCTTAATATCTGCAGCAAGGTCAAGGCAGAAGTACAGAACTTGGGTGGAGAGCTTATTGTATCTGGGGTAAGCTGGTATTTGGATGTCATAGTTTAAAGGTCCCACTGTGGTAGCACTTGTAAGGGAACCATTCTTGGCAACAGTACTGTTTAAAAAATAATAATAATAAATCATTAAAATAGAAGTAGACGACAACTCAAACAGTAGTGATTCATACTTAGGGAGGTTTTTTAAAATGTTATCGCCATTATTCCAGACCTTACAATAACTGGTGAAGAACGATTTGATTTTCCAATTACCCTGTGTTTGTACTAGCCTTGTAAAATCTCCATTCTTCACAAGAAAACTAATTTCATAGTCTGGAAACTCATTGCCAAGCTGTGACTATTGTAATTATTTGGGGCTTTTGTATATTTACTCATTGTAAGTCTACTTCCCTTTGTTAGTATTAGAAATTGCATCATCTGTACAAGAGCCAGAACCTCTACATGGGAGCCTGTGTTCATGTCCTGAAGATGATGAAAATGACAGGAATTCCTTCACTCAGGTTCCAATGCATACTAGGTTTATCAATGACCTAAGACCTAGAAGACGTGCTGTTGCCAAAAAGAAACTAACATAGCTGTCAAACACTAACAATTACATTTCCTTTGCTCAGTTTTTTTTTTTCTTTTTGCCATGGAAATATAATCATTTGGTCCATTTCCATCCCATGAATCAACATGGAAAATTCAAGGAATATTTAGTACATGCAGTATTTCTTGGTAGGATTTCCATATGGAGGTGTTGGGTTTCTTGCCCATGTCTTCCTCCCCCTCCCTCATTCCTCATCCCAAACTCTGGGAAGTAAAGAAAACTTCCCAGCCCATGACTTGCTGGTCATTATGATTTGTATGCAAATTCCGTAATGTGGCTCCAGCAACCTTTATCTCTTCCCACCCCTTTCCCAGCCAACTGCAATGACTTCATTTTAAATGTGTGGCATTACTCATGATACAACATTTTCAAGATGGTGGATGGCTTGTGAGGATTGGGTTTTCCATGAACCCAAGATTCTTTGTAAAGCCCTTTTTCAGGAATTTCATCATGTGGAAATAATTCAGTCCTCAGACAAGTTTTTCAACTGTGAGGGAGAAAAACAAAATCCCATTTGAATCCAGATGCTTCAGTTGATGAATGATTTTACTTTCAAAGAAGGTAATTGTGACACAAAATGACTGGGCTGGCCTGGAGACACCATCTTGAAAGCCAACTCTGTGCTATCCTAGCAAGGGAGCCTAAGAAATTGGCTGTTCTATGCTACTCCCAAAGATTCTCTCCACTTCTTTACCTGGTCAAAGAAATCCAACTTGAAATCTTCCACTGCCAAGCCCTAATCTGTCTTGCATTGTGCCCTCCTCCCCCACTGAGTGGTCTTTACCCTCTAAACTCTTGCTTGTAAGCAATGCTGTTGCATTTCCGTCGCCATGCTTCTTTTCTTCTCTTCTGCCTTGATGGTACCATTCTCCATGCCATACAGCTTTTTTCATCCATCTGTACAAAACAGTTGTGGAACTGAGTGCTTTTGGTTCACTGTGTCGTATGTGCTTTAAATCTCTCTCCAATTTCTTCTTTTTTTAATTTGTTTCTTTTTTTTTTTTTAAACATGGATGCACGAGGCATCTTTGCAAATCTCAGACTCCACAGCCTCATCCTCCACAAAGCTTTCTGGGCAGAAATGCTTACCACCATTTTCTCTGGCACGTCATTGTTAGCAGTCACTGCTTCCAAAGCCTCATCTCCATTGTCTGTTCCTCATTTAGATGTAGTCCCAAACCATCAGTGACTTTCATCCTTTGCATTGTTAGTTTTGAAGATATTTTCAAGGACTCAAGAAGCCTGTGCTAATGGGTTCCCTTCTTTGAGGTGTGTTGTGTAAAGTTATAGAAACTGATAATGATTTCTCCTAGAGGAATTGTTCAGAGATCCATCATAACATTGATCCAGGACTCCTTCATGGTATGTAACGTGTGATGTGGCCACAGCGAAGGGCCTGCTCTTTGGCTTCATTGCTTTTTTTTTTTTTTACAAGGGATGATTGTTCTTCAGGGCCTTGCTGGCATCTATAAATTGCTTGTCTCATCCAACTTCTGCTCCCATCTTATTCTTCATTGGCTAAGCCAATCAGTCCACCACAAAGCTCTCTGGCCACTATACCTGACCACCTTCTAAAAGGCAAAAAGAAATAATAAAAGGTTCACAAATGAGAGAAAATAAAATCAACCATTTTTTTTCCTAAGAAAGTGCTCCTGTACTTTGGACTCAAAGTATATTTGGGGTTCCCTCCATTACTTTATCCTGGGTTGATGAGTATGCTGCCAGATTTTTAAGGAGATGGAACTGTAGTTCATGTTTGCAGCTGCAAATGTTGGCTACAATCTTTATACCGTTTCCTATGTATCCATTAAATGAGGATTCAGAGCCATGTTGCAGGGCTGAGAATAAAATGGTTTGAAACTTCCTCTGGCAATTGCTTAGTACAACCTAATGCTATGTTCCAAGCACAGGAGATTTGGGACACACTGTTTCCAGATGATGCCTGGCTTATTGAAGAAACATGGTATTAACTTTCAAACCTAAATTCATGAGCCTTAACTTCCAACTCTAAATTTGTATTTTGGTCTTCTATGTAACTTTAGGTATATTGAAAATAGGGATTTTCTTCTTTGTTTTTGTAATAATTCCTATTATTTTGTGTATTATGGATATTTATATGTTTGAAATGCACATGCATTAAAAACAAGTGTGTGTGAGGACATTGAAAACTTCCCACCTCTTCTCTCTGCATGTTCCCTCTTTCTCTCTCTGTCTCTGTCTTCCTCTCTCTCTCCCTTTCTTTCCATTTGGGGAAAGAGATGAGGATCGTGTTTTGAAAAAAGAATTTGCAGAAAATATCTGAAGTTTATCATTAGCCACAAAAGAAATTCCTGGGAAAGGATAAGCTTTTAGTGACTGTGAGTCTGTGTGTATGTATGTATGTGTGTGTGTGTATGACTAATCTGTCCTAGTGAAAGACACAGTTTCCACACTAGAAAGTCTCTATACTACTGATTAACTCCTAAATCACATCTCAAAATGTAATAGCTGAAAGACCTTGGGTCCCATTTATACACTAACACATGTATATTACATATATCCCTACAGACAGGGTGTCTCCAAAGTGTTAGTGAAATTTTAAGTTTTAATAACTTAAAACTGTGTTGATTCTTGGTACACTGTCTAAATGAGAAAAGTTTCATGATGTATAGACTTAAAGTCTGGCCTAGGAGTCATGAAGATATGAGTTCCAAACCTGACTCTGACATGTACTAGTTCTATGGCTCTAACCAGCTCATTGAAAATCTCAGTGTCCCAGGTAACTAAGACTCTAAGTTATATATGATGAATACACACATGAACACATATGTGTAACTTAAAGAATACTTGGTTGTATGGACACATATACATGAATGTAGGTGTGTATGATTATATATCTCCTTTCTTTACCATGTGAATTTTAGAATTTATTGGTGTGGGGAATTCCAAGGAAAATTTTCACCAATGTAAATCTGCATCTGCTCTGCAATTGATGGTCTTTGACACTTGCTTGGGGCATTTTGCCTAAGGTCACACAGCCAGTATGTGTCAGAGAAACATCTTGAACTTTTGTACTTTTGACTCCCAAGCTGGCCTTATATCCCCTTTGCCCTGCTGTAAATGTGTACAGAAACACAATTGCTTCCTTATAGCTATGGTTAGAGATCAGGTTGGCAAATATTTTTCTTTTTTTCTCCACTCTGGTGGCTTATGACATTCTCAGAGAGATGTTAATGACAGGAAAGGAACTCCACCTTTCACACTAAAAGTCAAGTGGCTTTATTTTTGAATGTGAGTAAACTCATTTCATTGTACTCTAAAGGAAGATCTTGATGAAGAAGAATCATAGAATTAAGCTCAGAAGTGATTTTTGAGGGCCTCTGTAGAATGACTGAATTGACCTGGAGACACTATCTTTAAAGTCAACTCTCTGCTGTCCTAGCAAGGAAGCCAAATAAATTGGTTGTTCCTTGCTAGACCCAAAGGTTCTCCATTTCTAGAATTGGTCAAATTAATTCAACTTGAAAATCTTCCACTGCAAAGTCCTATGCCTTTAAGAAAGCTAGTGTGACATAGCACAAAGATAGTTCTGGCCTCTGAGTCAGAATGTCTGGGTTATAGTCCCACCCCTGTTCCTTTAACTGCTGCTACTACTTTTCATAGATAATTCCCTTTCTGAACCTCAGTTTCCTTATTTGTAAAAGTGAAAATAATATGTGTCCTAACTAACTCCCTTTTCAAACATCAGATCTAGTTAGGAGCAAAGCAAAGATCAAAATCACCTCATCCTTAAGGTTAATTCAGTAATTCAGTTGTTTTTCTAAAATATCAGTATACCTCAAATCACATTCCCCATCATTTAACTGCGGTCAATTCATCTTTATGTTCCTTCATTCTCTGTCTTTCAGTCTATCTCTGTCTCTGTTTCTTTCTGTCTTTACTTCTGTCTTTGTCTATCTCTGTCTGTCTTTTTGTCTGTTTCTCTCTGCCTCTTTGTCTCTGTCTTTCTGTCTCTGTCTCTGTCTCTTTGTCTCTGTGTCTCTCTCTCTCATATTATTCTCTGCTTTTCTGTGTCTTCTGCATCAGTATCTTTCAATTTGTCTTATTCCTGTTTCTATGACAGCACTTTTCTCAGACAGTGGTGTTAGCCATGTTTCTTGATTTTGCTGTGATCACAGGGTTCATGGACCTCTCTTCACCTTAGTTGCCTTTATACCAAATAAAGATGATGGGGACAGTAGAACACAGCAGTGTGACAAAGGGAACACCAAAAGCTAATGAGCTCCTTTGACACATTATTAAGGATATAATTTAAAAAAAAGATTTAGTATTCTATTCTTTCCCATGGTCAGAGCATATTTGCTTTTTTTTTTTTTTTTTTTTTTATTTTTTCCTGGGTACCACAGTTTAGGAAAGATTGACATAGTGGAGAACATCAAGAGGAGAGCAGTCAGAATTGGAGGCCTTGGAACATATCATTAAGGATTGGTTAACCGAAATATTAGCATTTAGCCTGAACTTAGAGGGTTATGATAGTTGTTTTTAATTATCTCAAGAGCTTCATGAGAAAGAAGGATCCAACTTCTTCCCGCTACTTCTAGGGAGCAGAACTCGGAGTAGTGGGTGGAAGCTTCCAGGTGACAGATTTAGGCTTCCTGTAAAGAACTGTTTACTTTCAATCCATTCAGAAGTAGAACGGGCTGCCTTGGCAGTACCTAGTGACTTCCCTGTCACTGGAGGTATTCTAGAAGGAGCTGGACAGTTCTTTCTGTAAAGGAAAGTGTAGAGGGGAGACCTCATCAAGAAAGTGATGTTTGGAGAAAATTACTAAGGTCCCTTTCAACACTGAGATTCTGGTATTCTGAAATAAGATGACATCTTAAGCTACTTCTGTCTTTATAAGAATAGAATCCATTAAAAAAAAGTAAGGAGACATTTTATTTTGTGTCCTAATGGATCATCTTCCTGCTTCTCTGCTTTAAAAGTCTGTCCTTTATCAAGGCAATCCCTTTATAACCCATAGGATCATAGACCTAGACTTGTAATGTATCTAAAAGGTTCAAATTCCTCATTTTATATGTGAGCAAACTCAGGCCCACGGAGTGGAATTTACCTGCTTGAAGTCACACCATAAGTTAATGTCAAAGCCAATATTAGGACCCTGTTCTTGTGCCTTTTATGTTAGGGAACATTAAATCTAGTCATGGATAATCCTCAAATAATCAATGTTTGACTTTGGAATTATGTAGTAAGATATACCCAACAACACCAAACACATGTGCACATGTGCGCACACGCACACACACACACACACACACAAACTGGCTTATACAATTGTGGGTTATCCTCCTCCAAGTCCAGCCCAGGAGCATTTGGTTTGGCCAGGTTCACGAAATCAGTAAATGACCCTATTTCCAGGAATTGTTCCACTTAAATTATACCTTTAACTGTTCATCACACATGAAATTCTATCTCCTACCTCCTAAAGTTTGCATAGGAAGTTCACCTTGTTTGGAATGCCTTCTCCTTTGTCAGAATGAATGAATGAATGAATGGACTATTGTAATAGTGAAAGAGAGAAGTGATGAGTATTTTATCTATGACTGATGCTATGTAAATAAATACAAGGTGATGAATGAGAATGGGGTTATAGGGGAAAAAAATCTCTCCATGTATTTGAATATTGGGTGTGAGAAAGAAAGAAATGTCAATAATGATGGTGAAGTGATGAAAATGAATGACTAGAAGGATAGAAGCTCAATAGAAATAGAGAATTTTAGGAGAGGGAGAGGTTTTGGAGGGGAAAATGAATTGTATTTTGGGAATACAGGCATATGTATACCCACATATCTACAGGTTTATATGTACACATATATGTGCACATATATTTTGCATGTATATTTATGTGCATATCTATTTAGTTTCAAGAATTTGAGTTTTGTATGGCATATTTCCAGTACCTCACATAGTCTTGTACACAGCAGACACAGTAAATAACCGTTGATTTGGCTGAGAATTGTCTGTGGAACAATCAGGTGGAAATGCTCGACAGACAATTAGAAATGTATATTGGGAGCTCAAGGGAGATATGAGAGTTGGATTTCAGTGCCAGCTTTAGATTATAATTGTTTTAGAATCATCACAGTGCATGGAACATGGTATATGTTTAATAAAAGTTTCTTGATTAATTAAAAAAAAAACTTTTCAAAGTGATTAAATTTGTACTAAATTGTCCAGCATTGAAATTATTTTCCATTTGGAAGAAGGGGAAGTTTCTCACAATTTCTAGTTATTTATTTCTCTCATCAAACTAAATTCTGATGGGTTTGATCAATTTCACTGAGAAATAAAATTAAACAGTAAGATTATTGGGACTGAAATGAACAACTCCAAATAACCTTTGATTTTCTATATAATAAATTTTAGATCATCTGTATTAAGGTAGGAGAAGAAAAAAGTCCAAACAATGAATCAAAAAAAATCCATTTGGTTTGGGTATGCATTTTGGCAGCAAATATTTGAACATGAGTGTTGCATATTTAAGACCTTCCCAGGACTTCCTAAGAAACTTGCCTAGTTTATCACTTTTCAGAGGAGGAGGCATTTAAAATGGTTTTCTTGTTGGATTGGCCAAGGTTTGGTGAAGGGTGCTTGAATGTGTTGACAGGAAAAGAACCCAGGGAGTGTTAATTCATTACAGATTAGAAAGGAGCCTAAAGATGAATGTTATTTGATGATAATTACAAATTGATTGTATCTTTTAAGTTGTGTCGATTAAAAAAAAATGTGGCATTCAAGAATTCTCCCTCTTTACATTACCAGCAAAGTATCACTAAAATTTGGTCACCCATAATCTCAGTAGCCAAATATTTCACAAATGTCATGAAGCAGGACTTCAGAAGTCTCCATTTTTTCAGAAGCAGAGTGGTCCATATTTATCCACATTCGACCCATTTTAAAGCACCTCCTGAAGAATTTTCTTTCCTTTCCATTACATGTTTTTGAGGTAGGCTTTTCTGTTGGACAAAGGACTTGAAGATAGATTCCAGTCTTGACCTACTTAACTAATCTATAGTTGTAAATCTATGTTTACAACTAGAGAGACTGATCTGTGTTCTGGCAAGAGTAGTAAACAGAAAATTAGAAGACTTTAGTTTGAATCTGAGTCCTATCACTGACAGCCTGTGTGACCTTAGGGGAGACCATTAAACTTCCTGGGTCTCATATATTTGTAAAAGGAGAGTGCTGAAAAGATTATCTTTACAGACCATTGCAGTTTTAAAACCTATTATCCCATGAGTGGATAATCTTAAGCAGGTCATTCTGGTTCTGCAATGTTATATTTTAGTTTCATCTCTATGAGCGGAAGTTTCAAAGTTGCAGTAACTCCTTTGACCTATCCAAGGATGAGTTATTGCAGCAACATTTCCAGTTTTCCAAAATTTGCACCTAATGAATGGCCTAGAGTCATTTCATGCCATTCTAAACCAATCCAACAAGCATTTGAGTATCTACTCTGTTAAGGGTACTGTGTTATATCTTTTGGAAACAGACAGAATGAAAAACAACAGCAGTCTTGATCTTCAAGGATCTTACATAGTTCTGGGGAGAGTTGTATCAGATAAAGAAGTAATTTGAACATGAGAGAAGGAAAATTTGCTTTTTGGATCAGTCATAAGAGTTGACCCATGACCTGTGCTTTGAAGGAGGATAATGTACTTTTGTAAGATAGCTTTTCTTCCTTTCACCAGCTCCTCCCAGTTCAGCACTCTCTTTTCACTCACCAAGTACATCCCACAGGTGGGATTAACAAGCTCTGGGTTTTAACACAATCAATTTGAAAAATGAAGCCAATACAGGAGGATCTTTATATTCCATTACTATCACAGCCTCTTCCTCCCTGCCCTTCCCTTCTTTTTTGTATGATTTTGAGAAGGTCACTTCATTTAAATGCCTTAGTTTCCTCAAATGTAGAATGAGGATGTAGGGATAAATGATCTCTGCATTCACTTAATATATCTGAGACCTATTTTGAAGGCTTTTAAATTCAAGTATATAGAACTTTGCATCTAGCATCACAAACCTAGAGCAAACTTTCAATTGACTGGAATATAGCAACCTGTTTGAAAATATTGCTAAAACCTGGAACACAGATTTTTCATAGAATGGGATAGTGGAGGGAATCATATAGTCCATCTCCCTCATTTTACAGGTTAGCTAACTGAGGCCAAGATCATGGAAGGGGCTCACAGGATACTGCCCAGCATATTAGTGGTAGAATAGAGACAAGAACTGAGGCTTCCTCTGTCCTTCCCCAGGTCCCTTTCTGATCTATGGTATATTATGCTTATAAGGCATTATACCACTTCTGTCCCCACACAACCCCAAATATTCATTTCTAATGACAAGCAAAGTGAACCTCATTTTCCATGTTGGAGAGATGCCATCCCAGAGAGTAGTCACACTCATTGTGCAGAAGGGGTGGGAGGAAATCCCCTCAGGTGAAATCATCATTTGCAGATCTAGTACCACATTCAGATTTTGTTAATAAAGAAAAAGGAAAAAGAGAATTCCCCAGGGCAAGCAGTTGGGGAACATCAAAATACTTCTCTCAGAATTGCTTAATCCTTTGGAAGAGGAGGTATGCAATGGAGATCTACCTAAAATAATAGCTTGTTCCACTCATTCCCCTAAGGGACATCAATTATGTTTTAAAGCTCCTTGTATTTCTTCCTTTGCCAAACTTTCTTCAGACTCCTAAGACATTCCATAGGTCATATCTTTGCATGTTATAAAGGCAGCAATTAAAAAGAAAAGCAAAAGGGACTCAGTTCTTCTCCCCAGAGTCTTCTCAGACATCCCATTTTTTTAAAACTAAAGTGATAACTGATTTGATCCAGACTCCTGGATCTCTTTTATCCCTAGTTAGGCTTCCTGCCATCTTGCATTATTCTCTACCTTTATATAAAAAATGAGGCAAACCCTCTGAAGGGAAAGCTATCTGTTTCCAGAATATGTACAATTCTCTAATGGCAACTCAGCAAGGGATTATGTGTTCCTTCATGTCAGTGCCCATAAGCAACTTTTTGGAAGACACAGAATAGGGAAGAAAAATTTCTTTACGGATGGTAAGGAGTAAACCAAACAAACGCTCTTTGAAATTCAGAAATTGTAGAAAGTAGTTTCTACTGCATAAATATCACTTATCTTTCACAATTTCAACTGCTACTACAGAGCAGTAATGAGCAATTTTGGGGTAGAGGGCAAATACATTTAGGGAGACAAGGATTCAATTGCAGATTGAACCAGTAAGGTACTTATCTGGAATATTGTTATGAATTATTTTTACTTGTTAACTAGATATTAAACAAGGTTGTTTCTATACTACCATTCAAAAAATGCCATCAGCACCCTGCAATTTTTGCACCCTAGGAAAAAGCATCACTTGCACTACCCAGTTACAACATTCCTCTCCTGTTTAACTGCCTAGAGGGAATTAAACCAGGCATCATGATCAGATTGTAAATAAGCAATCATTCTTTACCTGCTTGTCCTCAGCTGTGGCAATATCTCTTGGACCCATACAAAATTGGTCAGTTCAGTCCAGAAACTTGTCAGTGTATTTTGAAAAGAAAGAAGTGAAGTGGGGTGGCCAGGTAGCTCAGCCAGTAAGAGCACCGGCTCCAGTGTCGGGATGACCTGGGGATTGAATCCTGGGCTCAGACACTTAGCGCTCATCCAGAAACACCTGGCTGTGTAACCTTGAGCAAGTTACATAACCCCAATTGCTTAGGGGCAGCCAGGTGGCTCAGCGAGTAAGAGTACCGGCTTCAGTGTCAGGATGACCTGGGGATCAAATCTGGGCTCAGATACTCAGCACCACACCCAGAAATAACTGGCTGTGTAACCTTGAGCAAGTTACTTAACCCCGATTGCTTTAAAAAAAAGAAAAGAAAAGAAAGAAGTGAACTAACTTATCAATTGAATAAATCAAACCATTGTAGTTAGAAAAGTGATGACTTGGAAATAATATACCATTCCCTTTGTTAAAGACACTCATTTTAGAAATATTGGGTAATAGATTTGTCATTCGTACAGTCAGTGTGCATTTAAGTTTACAATTGGTAAAGGTTAGCTTGGATTTGAATTGTTTTTGTTATTGTAGTGGTTGTTTTGTTTTGCTTTTCTCACCACTGGTGTCTATACAGTTTTCATTAATTAATTAAAAAAAAAACTGATGGCAAAGACACAGGGATTGAATAGCTTTCATTTTCCAAATTTGATATACACATATAAATATGTAAATACATAAATACATGCACATATGTCTATATCTATATGTAGACATACATGTCTATATCTATATCTAGTAAATAGATTCTGAGATATGCAGATAAACATAGAAATTCAATTCATGCTGTGTGTGTGTGTGTGTGTGTGTGTGTGTGTGTAGGAGCTGACATTAGTAACTAAGAAGAACAGGATAGATGTGGTATGGGAAGTAGCATTTGAATCAAACCTTGAGGGGTACTAGGGTGTCTCTGATGCAGAGGTGAGAAGCAATAAAAATCCAGACACACATTATATACTGTGCAAATTCAGAGATGGAAAATGCAGTGTTGCATACCAGGAACAGCGAACTACTTTTGCTGGAATATAGGATGTGTTAATATGAGTAATGTTGAATAAATCAGGAAGGGTATTCTACAGCCAGTTCATAGAGGATCAGATTGTACAGGGCTTTAAATGGCAATGAGATGAGTTGTTTTGTTTTGTTTTTGTCTTATAAACCAATAAGAGACACTGGACATACTTTTTCGGTTTTGCTTTTTGGAGTAGAGAAAGGCAGGGAAATTGGGATTAAGTAACCTGCCCAAGGACACAGGGCTAGTAGGCATTAAGTGTCTGAGGTTGGATTTGAACTCAGGTCCTCCTGATTCCAGGGTTGGTGCTCTATTCACCATGCCACCTGACCACTCTCCCATTGGACAATCTTGAGTGGACAGTTTATTATTTTAGATTGAGAAACTGAGTGAGATCTTTTATAATAAACTGTGTGGTTCCTGTGTGAATGAGAGGAACACAGAGAAAATAATGATAAGAAGAATTAACAAGACAAATAGCATATATTTATGTGATTTTATATCACATTTTATGCATTATAAAATACTTTACATGATGATAAAAATAACATTAACATTCCTATATTATATCTGCAAAGGAATAACTTTCAGGTTTCTTCTTGTGCAATAGGACATTTTATAGGTCCCATGAAAAATGTTGAGAGATTCATCTTTTTCTTTTTTCCTTTTTTTTAAAGCAGTATTATGTGTAAACATGAGCAAATCCAAATGTGACTCTACATTTTTTTTGCACATAAAGAGAGTTACTGATGAAAAAAAAAACATGCTATTCATTTATTTTTTTTCTTTTTTATCATTTGTGAAATCGGTCAGTTCCCCTTTCCCCTTCTCGTTGCTTAAACTAGAGATGTGTATGCTACAATCAATTCTGAGAGATTCTATAGCTGAATAATTTAAGTATGAATTATCGAACTTTCCCTTCCTGCCCCTCTGACTTTGGGATATTCTCATATTCATTTGTGAATTTCAGCCTCAGGGAGACAGTGGAAATGAACCTGAAAGCTCTCCATTTTATATAATTTCATCAACTTGGAAAAGGAAGTGATTAAAGTTATTGGCTGAATAGATTGTGGGTCTTGTTTATCATTTATGTCTGCTTTCTATTTCTTGTGGCTCAATTGAGAATAAAGAGAATTTCAATGAACCCGTGATGTTTCTCAGCTGGGATTTTGTGTTCACTTCTGGATTTGCTCATCCTTTGACTTTAGCCTTTTTATAAGCAAAATAACACTGCTACAGTAAGGAAAGGAATATTTGGGGTTTTGAACAACTTATTCCAGCTTTGTATTCCCAATGCACAGTCACTAATCCCTAACTTCCACAGAATAGCATTTAGTCCTTTTGGCTGGGAAATTGTCTGATTCATTTCACTTATATTGTCACATGACAAAAATATTTCAGAATTATGCCATTTCCCAGGTTCTTTCTCAGTAAAAGAAAAATAGATTTTTTTTCTGTCTCATATGCCTCACTCAAAGTGTATATTCTGTGTTATTTCTGTTTCAAAGTAATCTTTGCCTAGGATAGCCATATGTCTGCTAATGGATATCTCCTTGCGTTTAAAGTTTCCTTGGTTTCTTGGACCCTATAGGCTATTTTGAAGTATTCTTTCCAGTCTGACTTACATGATTCATATGCTATGATTATTTTTTTATCCCAAACCTCAGAAAAGTCACTATTCTTGTTTATATGGACCTAGCAAATGGGACATGTTTCTTGATGTATGATCTAAATGGCCATTGAGGTCCCTTGCAACCTAGAAATTCTTTGATTCTGTGTTTTCATTCTCTCCAAATACATTGTCTGAGTCTGCATTGAACCATCCCTTCTTTGATGACCTGAAAGCATAAACTTCATATGTTTTCATCTGTATCCCAACTTCTTGAAGCCAAATACTTCTTACTTAGCTTTTTTTTCACTTTCCTCATTTCATAAATATTTCAAGCATCTCATTTTACCTCTGTTCTCTGAGTACTCTTATTTCCATTGATGTCTTGCCCCAATCTATGAATAGAAATCTATCGTCTGTCTCATCAATACCAAAGAGTATAACTTGTCTCTTTTGGATATATGTTACAATGCAGTTGGATGAATGGGGAAAGAGGAGTGGGCCAGAGAATCTCAGAGCATCATCACTGAAGACCATTAATTGACTTTTCCCATCTTTAGCCCTTGCCAAAATGAGAGCTCCTGCATAAAGAGAAGTAACACCATCCCTCCCCTCTGGGACGCTTGCACTTTAAAATCTGCTGTTATCAAAACCAATCTACATTTGCTTGCTATTCAACTGCTATTCTTTTGGCCAATGGAACAGCAATTATAACCCAATAGGCTACACTCAGAAAAGACCATCCCAATTAACATATGCATAATTAGCCAGTCTTTACATCTGTGAAGGGTTCTTTTGGAACAAATAAAAATCACGTGACAGAAATGGTGCCATCTGACTTTTAATCCCAGGTCCTGCCAAGCTCTTCCTCCCAACTCCCCCTCCCCCAAATCTTGTTTCCTATTTACAAAACAAAACAATTCAGAAGTGATATTCAGTCTATGACCATCAAAATACAACATTTTTACTGGATACTTGGGATCTCCATAGTCCTTCTAATTGATAGCTTCACGAGCAATTGTTCATTCAAGATCATTCAACATTCCCTGAACTGAAATAGAAACAGGACATTTTGTCATCTTAATCCAGATTAGCCCATGACTGGACAGCTTTTGGATACTAGGTCATAAACAGAAATAAAGAAAATCTGATTCTGTCATTACATTCCAGCGGAAAAACAAGAAGTTTAACTCAGTGGTTTCTAACACAACTAAAGACATCATTGCGAATTTCACACTCAATCATACTTAACTCAACACTCCACCCCCAAATCCAGCACAGTTCACCGCTAGGTATGATTTTGATGCAGCCTATTTTGCATTGGGGTCCTGAAGTCATTGTTCAACAATTAAATGAGATTGTTGTTAGAAACAAACAAACAAACCTTGAAATCCATGTTAGGTAATGCGATACATCCATGCTATCTTACTTAAAGGGGACAAAGTTTTTTTTTTTTTTTAATACATTCTCAATAATTGGAAGTCAAATAGGCAGGATGCAGAAGAGAAGATTTTAAATATTGTAGTACATCCTGGCACATTCTGGGGGATTGCCCAATGCAGAATTTTTGATACACACAGAAAAAGTCCCATAAATAAAAGTAAACAGTCTTGCTAAAAGACATTTTATTTACCAAAGACAAATGACTGTCCCATTTATCAGCCACAGTGCTCATAGCCCAACACCCTCTTTTATTTAATCAGGAGGACAATATTGATAAATTGAAAGGCATTTGGGATTTAGTGCTTTTAGATAACAAAATGAGTTATCCTATTATCTGTACTTTCATATATTTAAGAAAGTTGCCTTTTAAAATTCATGTAATTAATTAATTAGAGCTGGTGACACCTGGTCACAAGAATGTGTACTGGTTTTCAGCTAAAGAGAGAGCTCTGAATTGAGAGAGCTGTCCTTCATTCAGTGGCCTATGATCTGCAATATTTGCAGTACTCTACTCATAGTGAAGTTTTATTTCAGTGAGGGGCTTTTAAAGGGTTCCACTTTGGATAATGTCATTGCCCTCCATTTGAATAATCTTGGTGTCTGAGCCTTGGTCATTGTGTACTTTTTGAAACCTTCAAACAATTCTTTTCTTTTTTACCAAAGTGATTCTTTAGTCAAGAATTTTTTTTTTACTCTCTACAATACTCCTACCTAGATTGCATCATATTACTCTACCATTCTGTCTGATTTCCCTTAAGGATTGGGCATGAAGTTGTATGAAGGCTATGTCAAAATGATTATGGTCAAATCAGTTTAGAAAAGAGACAAAATGGTCACTATGATTCCTTATGTATTATTACATTAAATCCCACCCCCCCCCATGTATATAGTATCAAAATATCTTGCCACCAATCTAATTTTTCACCTGTTTTGTATATAGCCCCATTTATATTTTCTTTCAAATATACAGGTTGCCCCAAATTCTTATTGATACATAGGTTTTAATAACATTCTCAGCTTATTAAATTAAAATCATTTAGTCAGCATGTTCAAACTTAAACTATAATTAGACTAAGGGAGAACTCTGTAGCAAGACTAACACGTTTTGACAACACAAATACACACACACACACACACACACAGATTCACATGTTAAACCCTTGCCAACATTGTCAGCGTTATTTTGCAGTGAATGGCACTTTTGGAAGAACTACATTAAAATGGCTTATGGGCATTATTGATTTTTAAAATCCGATGCCCTTCACACAATCTAACTGAGCATCTTAAAAACATAAAAGAAGAGTAACTAGAAGGTACAATAGCGACAATGAATGAATTAAAACATCATTGATTTCTATGAAAGAGGTGAGTATCCTTTTGGCCCCATTTCACAGCTGGGCATGCAGAGGCTGGACATATGAGTGAAGGTCACACAGCAGGGCAGTGGAACTTCTAAGAACAGCATCTAAAACTGCCAACTTCTGGTTCCAAGCTTTAAGAGCTGTGGCCCATGCTTTCCTTCTTGGTGATCTTCAAAACTTTAATTAGGACCTTCCACCCTAGGACTCCACCACCTACTGCTTTGTTTGCCTTACCAGGCACAGTGATTCTTCATCCTCCTTCCAGATGGTGGATTTTGAGGCTCAATGGCAGCTGGCAAGTGGAGTTCAAATCACAGGATATCTTTATATAAAAGCCCCTGTGTCTCTTACTGAACTTAACTCTTTCATAACAAAATTCCTCCCTCTAGTTCTTCCCTCTCCCACCCACCTCCTACCCCCTTCCACCCTTCCCTCCCCATCCCTCTCCCTCTCCCCATCTAGGGTATGGTTTTTCTCTTGCTCTCTCTCTCACTCTCTCTTTTCTATATCTCTCGGAAATCAGACAGGAGTTCAGAACACTTTCACTACCTTTTATGAGGTAGATTGTGATGTCATAGATGGGGGCAGGGCTAGTCAACTTTCTACCCACCTACCAACCTGTGCTGAGGGAGCTCTGCTCGGGAGTGGAAGCAGTGATTCTTCCATGGTGAGTAACTGCACTTTCTAATCTTTCTCTCATTACTAACACAAGTCACAAAGGCAGGGAGGGGGTCTCAAGGGTGTGTGGGCAAGTCTATCTGGTCCCATGTTACCATTGGTCAACATTGGGTGGTAAGAGACTTTCCTCTTGTTTCCTTGTATTGATCAAGAGTTCTAATACCTGGTCACAATCTTCCACCATATTTCAATTGCTAAAGGTATTCCTAATAAGGAAATCTTAGGCCTCGGGGATGGTCATGCCAACTGAAATCTGAGTTGATTTGGGCCTGAAAGGTGCCTCATAATTAAGAGTAATGATTCCATTCCTTAGTTACCCTGGTAGCTTAGGCAATAAATGGAAGGGCCAGAAGTATTTTCCCTCCCATTATTCTTCAGATCTCCTGGATAGCTTTACTTTAAGAAGATGTCTGCCAGAGATTCAGTTTGCTACCTTTCCCAGTCTAGTGAAGGTATTCTAATATGAGAAAATTGAAAATAAAGAAAATAAGATAAACATACCCAAAAAAGGATTTTAACACAAATGAACATTTGGAAATTCAAAGCTGAAAGTATTGTTCTGTTCCCTGTAAGAGTAGAGTATTTCCTGATGTCACTACTTGATTAATCACCTATGGATCAAGATACTGACATTATTTAGGTAGAATTGTTTCACAATTTAATATCAGATGAAGGATGCTGTTCTGTTTGTTGTGTTTATTATTGTTATTACTAAAATTATTATTATTTTGCACAGTTGCTTCTGGTTTTACTGATTGGCATTTTCATTTTATGTGTTCTTCAACATTTGGAAAGAAAAAAACTAAACTGTGATGACCATGATACTCTCCCTTTCTCATTTCCTTTTTTTTCTGTCTCTTGGGTCCTTATTACAATTGTGTAGATGTTAGCATTGCTACAAAATAGTAAAACAGAATTCTTTACCATAAAAATGGGAGTCTTTGTCACTTTGGTGTGGGAAAGAATATGTGGGTCAGACTACAAAAACCCAATATGTAAGCCTTTTGAATTAAAAAGAATGGAAAAGTGTATTAGTTAACCTTAAACCCCCATCTATGATGGCCTAGCAGTGTGGATTCTGGCTAGAGGTGAGGAAATGAACAAGACTTTGACAGAAGAACACGAATACCTCCTCTGCCTCCAACATTATAGATTCCATCCCATCATTAACCCAAAGGCTAAGTGAGGCAAATTCTTTTATATGAAAGAAACTCATTGTTTCCTCTAGAGATAACTTTACTTATCCATACTTCTTACCTTTCATGCTAGCCACTGCATTCGGCTTTAAAATATAACACCACCCCCCGCCCCCGCCCCAGTTAAGGAAAATATAAAAGCTTTGGAATAGCATCTTAGCTATTTGAATTCTTAAGTAATATCAGGGGGGCAGTTATTAGTGAATCATATGAACAGAAAATTCCATGGGCTAGTAGGGGAGAATCAAAAATTCAGAGTGATCCCCTCCATTCTAAAAGAAACCATCTCTGAACTTCCATCTGGTTACTTTCTTTTTACTGTCTTTGTGCAAAATGAAATTTTCACCAGAGAAATATCTCATCTGACTCTAAATAGCAGGCCCATAGTAAGTTCTCAATAGTTCAAATCAAGTCTAAATGATAGAAGTCAATTAATTAATCAACAATAATTTATTGAGTACCATTGCTAGACACTAGTCACAGAAGTATAAAGGATATTATTATTCTATAATGGATATTTCCATGGAAAAGTATTCATTATATATGTATTTGCTGGGCAACTTTCTTCTATTGATATTAGCATAATAATTATCTAATAGCTAACATTATATATATGTGTGTATATATACATATATGTATACATATACACACACACACATATATATATATATATAGAGAGAGAGAGACACACACACACACATATATATATTCCAAATAAAGATTGAGTTGGTTCCAGATTAAATACATAGGTAAGCATTATGGGTAATTCACACATAGGTTAAACTGTGAGCTTCTGATGTGGTTTGAAGTCTTCTTGTTAACAGTTTTCTTAAATTAAAAAAAAAAACTATCTTACACTTTGCTCAGCAAATTCTTTTGGCAAATAGAAAACACCAATGAAGGCTAGAAAATGTATGAATTGTCAGAAATTCTGAGGCAACAAGGTTTAAAATGTGGATATTTTATTGTATTTGCACAGAAATCAGCCAAACCAGCATTTACTCCCTTGATGTTCACACCTGAATTGAATTTGGAACAATTGGACAAAGCCTTACCCCCCTCTTTCTATTTTGAAGTGCCCACCCTCATTCCTCCATCAACAGGCAACTGCCCTCCCCATCCACCACAATTCTCTGTGCTGGCACCATGGATCCCTGTGAGACCTGCACAATTATCTAAAGACTTTTATTTGTTTAAGTTAGTAATTCACCATTTAACATGGCAAAGTGAAAAGAAAGTCTCAAGGGAGACAAATGTTAACACAAGCAGCACTCCTCTTCCATTAAAATGGCCCATCACTTCATATAGGCCCACTGAGGTCAGTATTCTCACTTCAGTTATAAAACCCAAGCAGTGACCCTGCCGTGGAAAATATTTGGCCAGGATGTCGATGTATAGGTTGGACTTGGTGCAGATTTTTTTTTTTAATTAGTAAATCATGGCCTTTGCAGCACTTTTATCCCAAATGTAGATGATCAACATACTCCATCTGGTGGGAAGGCTGTTACTCACTGAAAAGTCTTGCCCTGACAACAAGAACAGAGTCTTGGCCCACCTTCCATTATGATAAAAACTTCCCCCAAGGTCCTTGCATAGGAAAAGTGCCCAGTATCCACTTGTAGTTCCATTTATTAATTTTTTGATCAATCCTTCACACAGATACCAGGTAAGGATTGCTTATATTTTACAAACACTTTGGACACAGTCATCTCTGAGTTCTGTGAGTTAAGAACAATTTGTGGTGCTGTTGTGCAATGGGAGGTGATGCCTATGGAATGTTTCTTCATGCATGCAGTTACTACACTGGGTGTGCATGATCTCATTTCTGATTTTATAAAGCTTTTCCTTATATTTTGTGTGGGCTACAGGATTGTCAGTTTCTCTTTTAAACAACAAAGGATAACTGGATAGTTAGTTGTGGTACAAAGTACTGGACAGTGTTCTGAGTTCTGTTATTTATTAATAAACCAACAGTTATTTATAAAGAGCCTACTATGTGCCAGGTGTTATGATAAGTGCTAGGGATGCAAGTACAAAAGATGAAATAATTTACTGTCAAGGAGTTTACATTCCAATGGGGAATATAACTGAATATATATATTGCCTCTCCTCCTTTTTCCCATGAACGAATATCACGATCTTTGGGAGATGTGACTTACCTTTTAGGCAGATTCAGATACTTTTTCTATGCCACACTTGTCAAAGTAGTCCACCACCCCATCCTCCTTAGATTCTCAGTGGAGGTAGCCAGAGGCCTGTCACAAATCTGATGCCCTGTTAATCCCTGATCTGAACAATGGTTTGCTCCATTGACTACAAGTTTAATTTCTGAAACATACTTTTCTTGTATAAAGTGAAGACAATGTTTTCCAAGGCTCCTTTTATCTCTAAATTATTGTTGTCATTCAGTCATTTCAGACTTTTGGTGATCCCATTTGGGGTTTTCTTGGCAAAGATACTAGAGCGGTTTGCCATCTCCTTTTCCAGATCATTTTAAAGATGAAGAAATTGAGGGAAATGGGGTTAAGTGGCTTGCCCAGGGTCACATCTGAGGTCAATTTTGAAAACAGGAAAAGGAGTCTTTCTGATTCCAGACCCTGCTTTCTATCTACTCTACCACCTAGCTGTCCTCAATTTTAGCTAGCATTTAATGCTTGAAAAATGCTTTACAGAGACTGATTTATTGGTCCCTCCAACTAGCTAAGGAGGTAAGTGCTATTATTATTTTCACTTTCCAAAAGAGGAGAGTGAAGTGAAGCTGTCAAGTGACTTTACAAAGTAGGGTCATGCAGTTTTCAATGGTCCTAAAGAGGGCTCAAACTCAGTTCTTCCTGACTCTTTGGTCTAGCACCCTACTGTGAGACCTAGTGGCCATAAAGCTACAAAATTCAATGATAACCACAACAATAATGATGCTATGACGATGAATGCCATTTGTGTGGTGTCTTTACTTTGGAAAACAGACATTTTACAAATATAATTGCAGTGTATCTTCACAAACTCCCTGTCAGGTAGACATTATTATCATCTCCATTTTTATAACTGAGAAAACTAAGACTGAGAAACTTGCCCTCATTTCACAACTAGTTAAGTGTCTGAGACAGGATTTGAACTCAGGTCATTGGATTCCAAGTCTAGTGCAATATCTACTCTGTTGCCTACCTGCAAGCACTATATTCATTGTGCTGTCATGCTTCCCCCCACTTGTGAGTACCCCCAATTAATATTCTACTCTCACCTTGAGATTATCTCAAATTGATGTTGCATGCATTTTAAACTTATTTACTGGTATATGTGTTTTTGTTTTTGTTTCATTTTTTTTTTTTAATAACAAGAGAATGCAAGCTGTATGAAAGATGGGAACTGTTTCTGTTTTTCATTGGGTTCCCAGACCTGGCCCAGTAGAGGGATTAAATAAATACCTGTTGATGTGGGTTGAATTGAGGAGGAAAATTGTCTATTTACCTCCATAGTCTCAGGATTGGAATTAATCATTACCCATCTCCACATTGGAGCAATCAAAAAGGAATAGATTTGAAAATCCAGAGGAGGAGGTGAATCATGAGGAATGTCAGAACCACATGATTTTCCTTTACCCTGGCTTTAATACTCCATTGCTTCAGTCCACAATTTCCTTTTCTCCCAGAGGAGCTCGACTCCTGCCAAGATGTTTCTGAAAATATTAGGTTTCATCTGAGTGCTTCCCTGCCTCGAAGATAAGAAGGAATGAGGTGCCTTCATTTTTCCTCCTTAGTTGTTTTGGTTTTGTGTGAATAAAAACACACTCTTTTCTTGCCAGAAGCTGAGGTGCTGTGCCACTTTGGAGCTGCTGCCTTCAGAAATTCTATCTGGTCCCATTGGTCTCAATGGTCTCTCTCTAAGATGTGAGATCTCATGACTTCTTTCAATGCTGACTTTAGGACATACGACTATTTCACATTTACATCCTCACCTGCCATAGACTAAGGACAGCCATAAGATCTGAGAGAAGTTTAAGGAAATGATTGCTACCAAGGCCTTGTCATTCCTGAGATTGGAGGCAAGGCAAATCCCATCATGATAGACTCTGAAATGACATACAAGTAAAAGGGCCCCAAAATCTTTTAAGGGGAACACTAGCAATTTTAGTAGTGGCTTTTATGTTAATTAATCACCAACAGTTATTATCATAAATAATATTGCCAATAACAAATTGCCAATGATCAATATCTAATATAAAATTATTTTTATCAGTAATATTAACTAATATTTAATATAAAAGTACTTCATTCATAGCATAAAATGTCAGAAGACATTTTATATGTATGGATTATCTATGTATACATAATAATATAATAATACTAATTAACATTTATGTACTACATCAAAGTTTGAAAAATGTATGCCGACTCATTTAGTCCTCACAACTACCCTGGGAGGTAGGTGCTATTATCTTCCCTATTTTCCAAAAGAGGAAATTGAGGCTCAGACATTAAGTGACTTATCTATGGTTATGTAGCTAGTGTCTTAAGACAGAATTTGAACACAGGCTTTCCAGATACAAAGTTCCACAACTATCTATGCACTGTTCCAAGTAGCTACACACACGCACACACAAACTATGGTCACACATACCACATGTAATATCTTTAAAGTTTTAGGGCACTTCTAAACTTATAAGTACACTAAGACTTTTAGTACAACCTGTTAACATCTACCTTACATAAATTCTCTACTTTGGTCCTTACAGTATCCCTCTTACATAGGCTTTAGAAGTGTTTTTTATCTCTTCTATAGATAAGCAAATTGAGTTTGAGAAAGGTTAAATGATTTACCCAGGGTCACAAAACTGCTTAGTGTCTGATGTAGGATTTAGACCCAGGAATTGTTAACTCTAATTTCTCCAGAGGATGACAGATCTAGGTGCCTAAGGGAATTCAGAGGACAACTACTCCTACTGTCTCATTTTAATAATGTAAAAAACACTGAGGACCAGGGAAATAGTGCCGCAGCCAAAGTCATACAAGAAAAATCACGAAATGGATGTAAGTCTTGGTCCTTTGACACCAAAGCTGCTGCACTGTCTTACATGTCAACTACACAGTTTCCACTGTCTGTATTGCACAGGAAAACTAGGTGAAATTGTTCCTTGTTGCATTCCCAACAGCCAGATTCTATAGTGCTTTGCAGTTCCTTGAGAAGCAGTGAAGTAAAGTATAAAAGTTCAGAGGTCCTGAATATAAATCCTGTTTCTTCCCACTTGCTATCTGTATTACCTTGAACAAGGCACTTGACTTCTCTGTGTTCCAGATTCCTCATGTGTAAAATAAAGGGATTGGATGGACTCCATTTTCCCTTCCATATCTTAATCTGTGACGGGATCATTGGGCCATAGACCTGGAAAGGTTCTCAGTGGCGATGTTGTCCAACCCTCATTTGTAGGAAACATAAGCCCAGAAAGGAGAAGTGACTTTCCCCAAATCAGACAGATTATTAGTATCATAGGCTGAATTTCTCACTACTCCAAACCCCTCTCAGAGACAATTCAGTACAGATGAATCTCTGATCCATACAATAAGAGCATAGACTTGGAAGTGGAAGAAACTGGAGAGTCCATTTATGCCAACATAATCATTTTACGGAAGAGGAAATTGTGACCCCAAGAATTTAAGAGAATTCCCTAAGATTACACAGGTAGTTAGTGACATATACAAGCAATGAACCTGCATCCTCTGACTCTAGAAGTGCTCTCTCCACTGGACTGCCTTATCATATCAGTGAAGGAAGTTTCCACGCTGATCCACGCTGAGTTCCCCATGTGGTTGCAATTACAGGCCTGGACCTTTTCTTTATGAAAGCATATAGCTCTTTAATTAAGGATTCTAAATTATTCATTTCCTATTAACAACAATAATATTTTATAGCCATTCACATTTTAAAGGTTTTGTAAAACCCTTTAACCATCCAGTCTTCCAGGAATAAATGAGATTAAATAATTCTGTAAAGGTCGTAAGCTAGAAATCAATGAGTTTGAAGAAGAGAAATCTGTATTCTGGCTTCTCCTTTTGGCTTTGACTTAGAAGGAGGATGTAATTTAAAATACAGAGCTCCCTTCTGCCATTTTCTCATAAACAACTGCAATTTCCTAGTTCTAAAGAAGGATAGGGCCCCTGATCTTTGCATACTTTAACACAGTGATCTTTGGCTTTGTATGTGTGTTGAGCTACTGATGTTTTATTGAAATGTTAGGGCTCAAAACGGGAGGGTGTGGAGAATGTGAGCATCAGTTGAGTTCCAAGAGAAGGGCAGGGGAATGGTTGTGTTATACTGGCACTGCAGTCCTTGGATAGACCTATGGAAGGAGTTTAACTCCCTCCACTATGTCCCTGAGGATACCACTACCTGTGGTGATATATCAGCAATGCAATATTCACAATGCCTATGGCAATTACAGATATGCTGATGTAGTTATCAATCACAAAATATATCAGGCTTGCTATATGGGGGATAAAGAGAGAACATTTATTAAAATACCAAAATACTGAGTCCCCAAACCAGAAAGTCAAAGCCATCAGAGTAGTTATGAATTTGGCACAGGTAGAAAGCACCCACATTATCAAGCCTTTAAAACAGAACAGGCTACCTCAGGCAAAGGTCCTCCTCTCCCAACCCACAGCAACCACCCAGCATCCAGGAAGCATGCTCCCAGCAGCTCTGGCCCCTGGCAGTCCTCAGCAGGAGTCCTTAGCAGAACTTCTGGCTGACTCAAAAAGGGGTTCGCCCTTCCACTGCCGCTGCCTCTGCTGCTGCTGCTGCCGCTGTCGCCTCCACCGCTAGCCACCGCAGGAACTCTAGCTTGGCTTCCGCTTCCTCTTGCTCTGCCCCTTCCTGCTATGTCAGCAAGTCCAATGGGGCATGGAAGATCTTTAAATCCCATAACTCTTACAGGTGAGGATGGGTGTGGCCATTACCACTGGCTTAAAAATCTCCCATTGAATTTCCAAAGTCCACTGGCAGGTGATGAGATTATATATAGCTAGTATGTGGAATTCTCTTTACCAATATTTAAGAGGAGACCAGGTGAGTCTACTCAGAATGTTTACTTTTTATAGCATCAGTCATTCCATTTAACAAAAGTAAAGAAATCACCATTTCACACTTTTAAAAAAGAAATCACCTCTTCATATCAGACTCCTGCCAGGAGGGTAACACATCAGCCTAGGTGACTTTTCAGTTTGAAATAGCTTCTGTTTGACATTGCCTGAAATATTCCTTGGTATGTGTGAGGCTGAAAATTAGTGGCAAGGGATGTTTTATATCAGAGCAAAGTGTGAGCAAAAAATTGGAGGTTTTTATGGGTTTTTCAAGGGGTAGTTAAGAGTAGTAGGGACTCCAGATTTCTCTTCATTCTATAGGTGTTCATAGAGACAGCTGCAATACAAAAGTACTAGAAGAATTCAATAGGATGGGAGCCACTAACCATTTAAAAACAGAAAATTGGAAGGGAACTTGGAATATTGTAATAAATCGGGAGGTAAAGCAACATTATCCATGGATGATTTTGCAGGGACCCCCAAAATAGGTTGAATATAGAAAACGGTGTGAGGGAAAAGGACAAGTATTTATTATACACCTATTATGTACCAGGCACTGTTCTAAGCAATTTACAATATTATCTCTTTTGAGCTTCATAACACTGTAAGGTAGTTATTATGATCTCCATTTCATAATTGAAGAAACTGAGGCAGAAGTTAAAAGACTTTTCCATGGTCACAAAGGTAGTAAGTGACAAAAGTCACATTTTAGTCAGACTCTCCTGAATCCAGGCTCAGTGCTTTTCCATGGTGACTTCTAACTACCTCAGTATGGGAGGAAGGATAGAAAGGGCCTAAGAGTTGGGAGAACAGTGTTGAAATTCTACCGTTTATTCTGATTTTCCTATGTGACCTTGGGCAAGTTACTTAACCTTTAGGGACCTCAATTTCCCCTGTAAAAGAAAGGGTTAGACCAAATGGTTTCTGTGATCCCATTGATTTCTTTAGTATTGACTTTATCTTATCATCAAGTGTGTTTTTCCAGGTAGCTTATTCTTGAGTGAAAAAGTGGATTCACCTCCCTACATTTTTAATGGTCAGCTTAATTTACTGCTTAACAATTGCCATTTTAAGACAATTTGAGAGAGCAATTTCAAAGGGAGAATAGGACTTTGGCTTTTTCTTTCCTTCTTTCCTATGTCTCCACCAATTTCACAAATTGTGGGATTTCTTTCACAGTGGCCTTCGATGACATTTCTGTGTAATTTGGCAATAATGGATGCCCAGCTCTTTGAAGGTCCTCTGTTCCTTGAATTTTTGATATTGAGGGTTTCTGATGTTTTCTTAGCTTCTTTTGTAAGGGAACATTGTACCATTCATAAAGGCTTTTTGTTATACCCAAATCCGGGTTATTTCCAATTTTACAGAGGAGTCAAGCTCATAGAATAGAGTCTTTGTGGGTTGGATCATGCTTTCACTCTGTTAGCCTGGAGCTTGGACAGGAATGACCCCAGTCAGGAAAAGGCCTGCCCTCAGAGTCATGCCTTAGACCCAGCCACAAAGTTGGAGCATCTCTGATTTAGAAAGTACCTCAGCAGGGATCCAGTCCTAGCTACCTCTAACCAAGAATCTAGTAGCCTTGGCCTAAGGGCTTCTTCTAGGGGGAAGTCACTTTGTCTTGGGTAGAACTGTTATTGTTTTTAATGAATGGTGCTAATTTTTTTTTAGGATGCTTTTCCTGACCCCAAGACAAAATATGCTTCTTTGTAATGTCTATCCATACCTTGGCCTGCTCTCCAGGCCTAAGGCTGAGCCCTCTTCCAAGCAATAACCTTTCACATACTTGAAAAGAGTCTTACACCCATTCTCCTTTACCTCATCTCTCAGTCTCCTCCACTCTGTACTTAAGATTCTTAAATCCTTCAGCTTATCCTTCCATGGAATGAACTAAAAGGTATTTATCATGCTGACGGTTTCTTTTGGAGGTTCTCTGATTTAGTTATGTCTTACCCAATCAGCAACATTGAAATTTGGAGTCAGTGATTCCGATATGGTCTAACGATGTTAGAGTAATTCAGGATTGTGAACTCTTTGGTATTGTACCTAGTGCCTCTCTTAACGAAGTCCAGGGCACCACTGCATTTTTGCATGTCCTGTGTCACAAATATATTGAACTTGTAAACTGCTAAAATTGCTAAAAATTTTTTCTTATAAGTTAATGTCTAAACTATCCTATCCCTTTCTTGTACTTATGAACATAACTATTTTTAGACTAAATAGAAAAATTTCATGTTTTTTTTATTAGATTTCACTTATTATTCTAGTCCAGAACCCTAGGATATTCCACTGGACTGTTCTCTCCATTGTAAACCTCCTTCCAATTTGGCATGCAAACATTAATGGCTACTACTTAAGTTAGAGTATTCAACAAGTCATAACTTGTTTTAATTGTATTGTTATCTTGACCACATCTCCCCATATTTTTTTTCCAGATGTATGTCAAATGCTTCACTAAAATCTAGAAAATCTAGATCACCGGCATTCTCCAAATCTGCCAACTTAATAATCTTACCAAAAAAGCAAAATTCAGTTTATCTTGACCTAAGCTATTGTTGTTATTGTTCAGTGTTCTGTGTTATTACAACTCTTTGTGACCCCATTTAAGGTTTTCTTGGAAACTATACTAAAGCAGGTTGCCATTTGCTTCTTCAGTTCATTTTAGAGAAGAGGAAACTGTGGCAAACTGGGTTAAGTCACTTGCCCAGAGTTGTACTGCTAGGA
This sequence comes from Petaurus breviceps papuanus, assembly GCF_028583685.1. Classification (NCBI taxonomy): domain Eukaryota; kingdom Metazoa; phylum Chordata; class Mammalia; order Diprotodontia; family Petauridae; genus Petaurus; species Petaurus breviceps. Next base: position 5,902,708 of record NW_027185697.1, on the reverse strand, counting down.
GATTTGAACTCAGGTCTTCTTGGTGCTTTATCCACTGTACCACCTAGCATCCTAAGTCATACTGTTTCTCTGTTATCATTGTTTCCTTTTCTAACCATCCCCTTAATAATGTTTGTGATTTTCTAAAGACTCAAAGTAAAACTCGCTGCCTCTAATTTATTTAGTCCTGTTGCTTCCCTTAGTGAAGGATCAGTAAATTAGAGAACACCCCAAAGTAACAAACAAAATGGTAAGCGGCCCATAATTCATTCCAATTGTTTGGCATTTGATTTCTCCATAATCTTTAAAATATCACTGACAAAGGCTCAGCAACCACATCTGTCAATGCTTGACCAAAGAATCTAACTCAGCGGGATCAAGCCACTTGAATCTGTGAAGGGAAACATATTCAATAAATGTGATGAACATTGAAGTGGTCTGTCTCTGACACTTAATGTTCTGTGTGAACTTGGGAAAGTCACTTAACCTCTCTGACCCTCAGTTTCCACAAATCCTCATTGTTGTTTTGAGTCTCCAAAGAGATGATATGTTAGAAGTAGATTGCTTAAAGCCATTTATGGATGGAGAAATCACAGAGGACTTGGGTTTGAAATCCATATAATTTGTGAAATGGGTGAAGAAGAAAGGGGAAAGGGAAGAAAAAGCCTAGTCCTGTTCTCCCTTTGAAAATGATCTCTCAAATTACCTTAAATGGAAACACTCAAGCAGTGAATTAAACTGACCATTAAAAAAATATTAGGGAGGTGAATTCCATTTTTTACTCAAGAATAAGCTACCTGGCCAAAAAAATACACACACTTGATAATATGAAGTCAATATCCGGAGTCATAGGATCGCAGATAAAGAAGCCAATTTTGTCACAGAAACCATCTAATTAAACCCTCTCTTCTGCACCATTGGTGTACTCCTCCATTGCCACAGATTCCTTTAGAGACCAAATCTCATCACACCATGACTATAACCCTGGAGGTATACTGTTCAGTACCTTTGTGCATTTGCCTGATGGACTGGGAGAAAGGGTCCATACCTGATGTGAATTTCTTTCTACATTGCAATTTATAAGTGCAATGAACAACAAATCGGTCCATTTCTGACATTTAATGTGCTGTGTGAATCTGGGCAAGTCACTTAAATTCTCTAACTCTCATTTCGCGTGTTGTAGCAGCAAGCACCCCAAGCGCGTCCTCAGGGTTTGCTGCCCATACAGGTTCTTGGATCTGCTTTGTTAAAGGAAAGCAACTCAAAATGGGTTAACAAGCTTACTTTAATCAGTCAGACATATATCGTTTACCTTGTTCAGGAGAAAAGGTCAGCACCCTGAACCTCAAAGTATACAGGCATAATCATCAAGACAGAAACATCAAGTAGACAGATTTCCAAACTGTCCAACCATTACATCCATACCCAGTCAACATCTGGGTTTCCACATTCTGGGTTTTTCAAAGCCGGGGGACTCTCAACAACGGCTTCCCAGAATTCAGATCAAATCACAGAACACTTCTCAAAGTGAGTCCCAAAACAAAGCCTCACATCAGGGCTTATATAGCCTTCTCCTGGCTCAGAGAATGTAACAACCTTTTGGACCCACTGGCCAATCAAAAAGTATCAACTGAAAAACAAGCCTCCCACCCCAGTCTCCAGGTGCACTTTAGCCTAGGGGCAGGGAAGATCTTTAAATTTGCATTTCCATTACACGTGTCAGCAAAATACAGGCATGAGATATCTGTTTCTCAGTGTTGTTTTGAGATGCTGTATTGAAAATAGATTTCCTGAAAACCCTTATACACACACACAAACACACACATACATATATATGTTTGTATATGTACATATATGTATATGTGTGCATATGTGTATGTATTTGTGTATATACATTGTGCAATATATTGTTTTCATATACAATATAAATATATATATGTGTATATTTAAACTTTCCAACGTATTTTATTTGAATCTCAGAAGAAAACTATGAAAGAGATAGTGTAAGTGTAATTATTCCCATTTTCTTTTTGAGATAACTGAATTTAAAGAAATCAAGTAACTTTCCTCAGACTCCCATAGTTAGTACCTGTCAGGGATGTATTTACTTGCTCATAAGTCATTTAGGCAGCTAGCTAATGCATTGGATGGAGCAATGGGCATTTTTTCAGAAACACCTGAGTTCAAATGTGAATTCAGTCACTATCTGTTTCCCTCTGGGCAAGTCACATAAATTGTATCTGCCTCATTTTCCTTAACTGTAAAGTAGGGGTGATAATAGCATCTTCCTCTCATGGATATTGTCAGGATAAAATGAGATAATATTTGTAAAGCACAGTGTCTGACACATGGTGGGTGCTTAATAAATATATTTTCTTCTAGTCCTTAGCTCCTATCAAAGAGTATACCAGAATATGCCAGGAAATAGTTGGCTGCCACCATCAGAGGTATTCAGATGAATCACAGAATTTCTGAATTATAAAGGGCCTTAGAAGTCATTTAGCCCAAACTATGACCCCAAAGAATCCCCATGATATTTTTGACAAATGTCTGCTTGTATATTTCCAGAGAAGGATAACCTACTATTTCTTTAGGCAGATCATTTTAAATTTTGGATATGAGCTTGGGATAACCAAATGACAGGGGAATATGTAGAGGCAATTGATATTCAGGTAGGGTCTGTACTAGTAAACACTGAGATACCAGTTCCAAGCAGAGCTTCTGAGACTGGGTTATTGAGAAAGCAATATTAATGGCAAGATTAAGGGGGGGGGCGAAGCAGAATAGGGGTGGGGGCAGTGAGAACAGTTCTAAAAATGTTCAAAAGATTTTATAAGAGACAGGGAATGTACATTCCAACACGAGATGTTATGGCTCAACTGCTCAAATCTAAAATTAATTTAATTAAAATCAACACTCTAAACCATGCATTATTTTGAAGCCCTCTTGTGAACCGTTGATTAATGATATCTGCTTCTTCATGTTTTCCTTCTCAATTTTATAATGAAAGATTAACTCAAATTTTCTTTTTAGAGTAGAGAGATTCATCTTCCACTATTACATTTGCTTTCATAATTTCCATAAGTTTTCAGAATTATAGGACATATATAAGACATATTCATATATATATATATTATAAAACATATATAAGACATATTCACATAAGACAAGATTCAGTTGGGGATAGCTATATTCAGATTTAAACCATCACCACATGGCTTATAGTGGTGATGATGAGGAAGGAGGAAGTAGAGAAGGAGAAGAAGGAAAAGGATATGAGGAGAAGAAGTAGGAAAAGAAAGAGGAAGAGGAAAAAGAAGAGGAGGAGGAGAATGAGGAGCAGGAAACGAAGATAGAGGAGGAGGAGGAGGAACAGAGGAGGAGGAGCAAGGGAGGAGGAGAAAGAGAAGAGGAGAAAGGAGGAGGAAGAAGAGGAAGAAGAAGAGGAAGAAGAATTTCTATTTGATTTTATATATTAGAAAATTGAGGCACAAGGAAAAGATGCTTGACCATGTTTACAAAGATAAGAAATTCTGGAGCTGGAATATGAACTTAGAGTTCCTGACTCCAAAGTCAATACTCTTTTTCCTGGACTTCATCTTGGCACAGATTGAATCACCTTCCCAGATCTAATAAAAAAGATTCATAAGACATCTGTTAGGGGTATCTGTCAGGTAGAGATAAAGAATCAGTTCTAACATGGAAGGTACACCCAGGGGGTAATATCTAGACCGACTTATATTAGAAAATTTTGTCTTAGTCCATTTACGTCCTTTCTTTCTCCTTGGCAGAGTGAAACTGGAGCAGGATAATGTGGTCCTATGCCTTAGGTGCTAAAATTTACAAAGTCCCTAAAACATGATCGTAGAGCATGCCTCCTCCCATAGCACCGTCTCATTAATTGTCCTCTGCAGTGCACACTCATTCAACAGCAAATAAACTCTGTTGACTATCCCAGGACACAGAAAGTCTGGACCCAATTCCTGCATGCAGTTGTTGCATGGCCAATCTCAAGCCATGCCCCTAGAATGTACCTTCCCTGTTTTAATAAGAACATCCTTGGCAATTGCTTGCAACAACAAGAGGTTAAGTGGCTTTCCCAGAATCACATCGATGGTAGAATTTAAAGGGAAGCCTTTTTGACTTCAAGTCTATCATTCTACCCAATATGCCAAGCTTTCTTTTCTATGTGTTACATTGAAAACACTTCAACATGTTTACTGAATTGAAATTGTTGAAAAGGCATTTGAAAGGGGGAGTGGAATGGGGAAAGACTATGGAATGAACCATGAATACTACCCCTTACTTAGAGTTTTCCCAAAAGTCATATGTAAGGCTATGACCTTTGACTTCTTCCTTCAATGTCTTGCTTTCTCTTACTTCAATAACTGTATCCTGGTTGATAAGTAAATAGGAAGCACCTGAATGAAATCTTGATGCTTGAGTTCTTAACCTTTTTGGTGTCATGGATTCTTTGACATTCTGTTGATATCTATGAGCACCCTCTTAGAGTATTGTTATAATTGTTCTGCACTGACCCCTCTTCTCTCTTTGTACTAGTCCACATGGCAATCTCACCATGCTTTCAATACTGTGTTAATTCATCTGGGTGCTAAGGATTCTTAGCTCTATTTGCCCCACCCTAACGTCCCTCCTAATTGCCAGTCTCTCATTTCCGTTGGTTTATTGGACATTTTAAATGAATGTCTCAAAGGAATCTTAACCTCAAGGCATCCCACATGGAATTGATCTTTCCCTCCAAACATTCTGCTTTTCTATGGATCCCTATCACTGTTATGGGTAACATCATCCTTCCAGTAACCCAACTTTGCAATGTAGATGTTACCTCCATTTCTCTACCTCTCTCATCTGCCCATATTGAATCTGTTCCTATTCCTTTCAATTTTATATCTGTAAAATCTCTTGTGTATACTCCCCTTTCTCATCTGAAACTACCAGCACTCTTATATATATATTCTCATCACCTCATACTTAATTTCATTAGTCTGCTGATTGATCTCTCTGCCTCAACTTTCTTCCAACTCTAGTGTATCCTCCATTCCACTTTCAAATTAAAAAGCATTGTCTGATTGATCCCCCCACCCCAATTCAGTAAACCCTAATTCCTTCCTATGATCTCCAGGATCAGATATAAAATCCTGTATTTTATGTTCAAAGCCCTTAATAATCTGACCACATCTTATCTGTCCAGTCTTCTTATACTGTCAGTCTTCTTATACCTTATTCACCTCAATATATTCTATGATGCAATGACATTGACCATTGTTGTTCATTGTAAAAGAGATGCCATCTTCCAAGTCTTTACATGGCTGTCTTTCATGCCTGGAATGCCCTATTTCCCCAAATATGCCTCCTGATTTTTATAGAATTGCTTCAAGTTCCAGCTAAAACCCAGTGTTCTATGAGGAAGCTTTCCCCAGTTTTCCAGAACTTTAGTATCTTTCCTCTGAGATTTAGCTCTAATTTATCTTCTCTGTGACTTGTTTGTACACAGTTATTTGCATGTTGTCTCTGCCATTAGAATGGGAGCTGCATGAGAGTAGGGACTTTCTTTTGCCCTTTATTTATGCCTCATTATTAAGAAACTACCTGGGGGCAAGTAGGTGGCACAGTTAATAGAACATTGGTCCAGGAGTCAGGAGGGCCTGAATTCAAATCCAGTCTCAGACACTTGACACACTTACTAGTAGTGTGATGTTGGTTAAGTCACTTAACCCCAATTGCCTTGCCTTCCCCCCTACAAAAAAAAAAAACACAAAAACCTGCTTGACACAATGGTGGTCATCTCTAGGGTGAAAAAGGGAGAAGGGCATAAAAAGGGAAAAATAGAGAGTCATATCATAACTTTGTTATATATTTAAAAGGAATAGCAAGTTGTATATAATAGATTTCAGTTTCATGTACAAGCTTTTTTTTTCTATTCAACTATTGTGGAAAGGCTGGTTTTATTTCTTAAGTCAGAATAAAATGAAATGAAAAAAATAAGGTTTTCAATAAATGCTTGTTGTATTGTTGCATTAAAAATGCAATTTCCCCCATCTATTGACCTCCTTAAACTATCCAAGGCCCTCAGGTTAAGAACCTTGAAGAAAGAGAAGTACTGTATTTCAATAACAGCAATGAATAGGACTATTATTTAATGCATAGGGCAAAGTCGATTTGAGAAGATCAGGAAAAAATCATGCGAGCACTGCAGTTTCAGTGTAGTGGTTCTGAAGGGGATCAATATGAAATAAACCTAGAAAGATAGATCAGGTTTAGATAGCAGAAGACTAGGAGGGGAGGCATAAAACTGTTGTATTTTATCCTAGAGACAAGAGGAAACACCTGATTATTTTTGAGCAAAATAGTGATATTTCAGAAACATGTATTGAGTACTATCTACAGGGAACCACATGGAGGGTGGGGAGTGTTTTTTCAATAGATGGTGGGGATGAATAATGATGCTCTCCTGGTGACTTATCAATAGTTATATAAGACCTCACATGGATGAGAAATTTAGTGATGTGAGTCCACTGAAAATGGTTAATAGTGGGAAAAGGGGCGCTGAAGCTGCCAAAATCCAACTTCTACCCTCTACACTTCTTCAGGAGACCCATGCTATTCACAATTTGTTTAAGTCCTTAAGGTAAAAAACAAATATTTTCCTTCTTATAAGGTAGGCACAGCCCTTATAAGTGCCAACTGCCTTTGATGGTGAGAAAAATGGCAGGGAGCCATATTTAAAATGCAAAATTTGTTGATGATAATTAAGCCTTCATGGGAGTCCCCAAGGTTTACTTACCTATAATTGAAAAAATGCAAATGAAGACAGTTAATCAGTGGACTGGCCAACTATGATGCCGACTATCACCCTGAATGAATTAAGGAAGAATACACAAACATGGCCAGATGAGTAAGCCGCAGGAGCCAATAAGAAGAGAGCTCAGTGTAGCAATGCACTTGAACATAGTGTGGTTCTGAGTTCATCCACATCTTGAGGAAAAGTTGTTCCATTCCACTATCATCAGTGATGGACATAGGATCAATAAATTTACATTGGAAGAGACCTATAAGGGCATCTAGTTCAGCTCCTTATTTTGTAGAGAAGAAAAGTGAGGTGTTTATTTTTCAAATCCCAAGATAAATGCCACAATTTGATACTCCTAAAGAGGGCCCTTTGCCTGGAGTACTTCACTGAATAAAGCCTTAGCTGTCTTCTTGAAAGATGTAAAATATCCCAGGTTTCCTTTGTAGAGGAGCACAGTGATGGGGAACTAGGAAAAGAAAAACAGGGCATGAAAGAGGGGCATTTCTGCTAGGAAAAGGGGGCCATTGGATAGTAACAGGACTGATTACAACCATCCCATTCCTATTCTTTTTACCAGGTTCTTAATTATTATTTACCAGGTACCTTGGACAAGGCAGAGTCCTTATAATGCACTACCAAATCTCTCCTTCCTACCATTACTAGAAACTTACCCTGCCCAATCTCCTTGTATCTATTTTGTTTCTACACACATGCATATATGTTGTCTTACCTGACCAGTTGGTAAGCTTCTTGTAGGTAGCTGATATACTTTAGTCTCGGTGTCTTCAGTGTCTAGTATAGTGCTTGGCACATAGGAACTGTTGTTAAGTATCAAGCAAGCAGAAATTATTTTTGAATGTTCTTTTGGTTGATTGATGCAGATCAAGACAAGATAGTGTCCATGAGTACACAGGAAAATACACAGCTGTCCTCCTGGGATGCCTCATCTTTAAAGATTCTACCATGCTAAAAAAAAATAATAATAAATAAATAAAGATACTTTGAATATAAAAGTGACAGATTTTGGTGTTAACTTGTATCCCCAATGACTGGTATAGTACCTTTCTGAGTAATCACTTGAATACTTCTTGGATTGAATTAGGTTGTATAAGTTTGGATTGACTTAGTCTGAGTTGAGTTGGATTGGATTATCTTGGACTGAATTAACTTTGAATGAATTGCCTTGAAAGTTGCAGAAGACTAATTTAATACTAGGGTCAATTACCATTCTCCTAAAAATCAGAGAAAATCATCAGCAGAGATCTGGCCAATAGATGTAGATTTATTTATTCATTTATCCATTTATATTTATCTAAAGAAATCTATAAGATCATGTACTGAATAAAGTATAGAGGGTGGTTAGCTGAATCATTGAACATCTCCTCTGATTACTAAGCTCCTTCAAGCATTGAAGGTTATATAATCCATATACTCTGTGTGTGAGAGTTACACTAAAGTATGACTCAGTCATTCTTCTCATGGAACTCTTATACCATAAGGGGATCCAAGTCATACTTGCATGTCATGTGAAATACCTTGGGAATTCAAATAATTCAAGGCAACATTCAAACAATGACACATTTGATTTAAAATACTATATAGATAATAGTGACTAGAAGAATTTAGAGAAAGGGGAACTGCAAGTTGAGGTGGTGGTGAGGAAAGGCTTTATAGAGCAGTTGGTTTGTATCTGGAGTCAGTGGTCCCATGTCCAAATTCTGTCTCTTTCTATTTTTAATTATAATTTTAGGTGAGTCCCTTTCCTTCTCCTATTTTTCTACCTCCACATCTCTTTCTTCTTATTTGTTCTCTCTATTCATACAAACATCACCTTAGGTCCAACCCTCATCACCTAGACAATCATAATAATCTAATCAGTTTCTTTGCTTCAGGTTCCCACCCCCACTGTCTTCCAACCTCCTTTTATCTGACAAAGTATAGGTGTGAATATTGCATGCCTCCTCTATACCCCTTCTACTCCCCCACCAGACACTCAATAAATTCCAAGATCCTTGTAACTTAAGGGATAAAGTATAGGAACCTCTCTTTTGGATGTAAAGCCCTTTGGTGGATATCTTTGCTTAGGCTATATTTTCTACTTTATTCCACACTATTCCTCTTTATAGGCCTCTTTGAGTTGCCTCCTAACAATCCCTCATGAAGAGTAGTCCATCTTTCATCCCTGTGCTTTTTTATGTACTGCGTTACAGTTCCAGAAGTCCCTTCTCTTTCAACCCTCAACTCTTGGAATACTTAATTTGATTCAAGAAAGACCCAGAACAAGTAATTAAATATATCTGTCCTATCCATACACCAACAATCTTCTATTATAACTCCCATGACTGTATTATTTTTGTATATGCTCATACAGGTATAACAATCCATATGGATTTTTTCTCCTTATTGTAATACTTACTCCTTGATGTCAAGCCCTGCATTTTCTCTTTCTTTCTCATGAGATTAATATGGTGTTTATCACCTCTTTTAAAATGCTTTTTGATTTAATGGGCCTCCATTTACTCAACTGTTAAGAGAGAAGGTTGGATTGGATAACCTATGAGCTCCCTTCTAGCTCAAGGCCTATGATGACATAAATTGGGACAATTCAGGCAATTGGAATGTTATGTGGCAAAATGAAGAGGTGAAGAAGGTGATGTCTGTGAGAAGGGCAGCTTTCAGAAAGGTGTGTTTTTTGAAAATGAGTCTGGAAAAATAATTTGTAGATAATTGAGGGCCTAGAATATCAGCCTTTGTAAGTGTGATTTTCTTCTTTATATAACAGGGAGCTATTGGAGGTTTGGGAGCTTAAAAATTGCCCACAGGTTTTTAGCACATAACGAAGTGCCTTTCCTTTTCCTGTGAAGTTCCCATTTATACAGTAAGAAATTAAGATTCAGAAAAAGTGAACAGTTAGTCAAAAGCAACATTTTTCCAGACTACAATTCCATAGCCCTTTACATTCTACCACATTACATCCCAATGCTTTGAAAAAGAAATCTGGTTAGACTATAGAGATTGAAATGAATAGTGGAGGAATTGGAGACACTGGAAGTCCTCAGGGCATCCAGGAATAAAATGATAACTCTGACATAGGAAAGGAAGGTTGAAGGGGAGATATGTTAAGTTTCTATATTTTAAGAACCCAGAATTTTAGTGGAATGAGTCCTTCCACCAATGAGAAGAGAAACTCCTCTATAATAGAAACTCTTTTATATTGTCTGTCACTGAAAAAAAAATCACTTTTTTTTTCCAACCCAATATCATAGCTAGGTTCTTTCTCATACAGTAGATCTATGGGCCATCTCTGACCCATGTCCGGAGAATTTTTAGTTTGATAAGATTTGGCAGAATTTGTCCTCTACCAACTGCCTTCAGTGTAAACAATAATGAGGTATTTGAAAAGGATGCATGTGTGTGTGTGAGAGAGGGAGAGAGACAGAAACAAAGAGACAGAGACAGACTCAGAGAGAAAGACAGAGAGAGAGACACAAAAAGAGACAGAGATACAGACAGAGAAACAGAGACAGAGAGAAAGACAGATAAGGCCAGAGAGAGAGACAGAGACCTTAGGATCCTAGAGCTAGGTCTTGGAAGCAGAACTTCAAGAGCCACCTACTAGGTCAACGCTTTCAATGCCATTATAACGAATTGGAGGTCCAGGGATTTGAGATGAATTTTCCAAGGTTCCACAGGTAATAAGCATCAGAAGCATGAGTTGAATCCATGTTCTTTGATTTTAGAGAAATGTTTCTTTCCACTATTAAGAAGCAAGAACTTGGGGCGGCCAGGTAGCACAGCGAGTAAGAGCACCAGTGTTGAGAAGACCTGGAGATCGAATCCCGGGCTCAGACGCTTAGCACTCACCCAGAAACACCTGGCCGTGTAACCTTGAGCAAGTTACTTAACCCCAATTGCTTAGGGGTGGCCAGGTGGCTCAGCGAGTAAGAGCACTGACTCCAGTGTTGGGACGACCTGGAGATCAAATCCTGGGCTCAGACACTCAGCACCACACCCAGAAATAACTGGCTGTGTAACCTTGATCAAGGTACTTAACCCCGATTGCTTAAAAAAAAAAAAAAAGAAGCAAGAACTTATAGGAGTTTGTGAATTTCATTTTTTCTATGCTCACTAGCTGGCATGTAATATGTCCCTTCCTCCATAAAGGAAGGTTTGAGAATAAACCTCAAAAAACAAACAAACACAAAAAAGAACCTGAAATTTTCCCAGTTCCCTAGCACCAACCAAGAAAATTGCAAGAATCTGACTTACACTTCCTGATGGGGTATCTGTCCTTGTCCCCCATTCTTCAGAAGATGTGCACATGTCCATGTTCTCCAAAAGAACCAAACAGCACCAAGAACGTGATGTCAGGCTGAGCATGAAATCGCCTACTAGCTCTCTGACCTAATGGGACCTGAGAGGTCCCCCCCACCCTCAAGCACACACACATACACAAACACAAAACAAAAACAAAACCAAAAGAAACCTTGCACTTCCAAGGTACTAGGGAAAGAGAGAGGCTAGTACCTTCTAATCTGGCTGGAGAAGAGCTTGAGATTATCAGTGTTCCAGGTCAGGGAATCATAAAAATGAAGATTCTACCCATAAAGAGGGTTAGGGTTGCTTTGGAGACCCCAAAATACCAACATGCCGGGTCCTAACAAATGAATTCAACTCAAGTCTTCTCAGCCAAAGAAAAGTAAAGTTTATTAAAAGTTCACTTGTATTAGACAGTGTGAGTCTGTGCTAGGTCATTCTATGAGTGTTCTCATATTCATGGAGGGAAGATGGCATCTTATAGACAGAAAGTTGTGGGAGGAATCTAGGGGTGGTCTAGAGGATGAGTTTGGGGAGTGTCTTCAGAAGTCAGATGAGGTCAATGAGTGATTAAGGGTGGGAAGTTGCTGGAAGCTACCTGGAGACTGCAGACAATGGTGGGCTAGAACAGTTCAAGGGCAGATTGATATTTTGATGGACTCAAGGGTGGGAACTCTAGTAACAGAGGCTTGGTTCCAGGCGCAATGTAAGGCTTATGGCCTCATGCAAATTCCTCATCAAATGGGACAATTCAATCAAAATTTAAGGGGGGTTCACAGAGTCTGTACCTCAAGTACTCAAGGAGAGCTCAAGGGGGCTCCTACAGCTCATCATTTGCACAGGCTCTTTCTTATGCTTGGGTTAATACACTCCCTCCTTCCTTCCCCTTCTCAGAATCTCTGCAACTCACCTTAACTATTGCTTTTTACATGAAACCTTTCTGGATTTTCCCTTTGTTTTCAAAATGATGGTGCTCTCCCTCCCAAAGCTGTCTTTCATTCATTTTTTATACAGTCTATGTAGATATAAATGGATATATTGTCTCCTCAAGTAGATTGTGAGTTCATGGCAGGCAGAGATAGTTTCCCTCTGTCTCCCTATCCCATATTCACTGAACAATTCCTGCAGCAAAGTAGGTGCTTAATATTTTTTACTTGAGTAAATAATGAATACAGATGTATTTGTAATCTATGGAACTCAACCCAAGAGGGTTTCTCTAACTCTTATATAAGTGTTATCTCCTAGGTCAATTAGAAATAAAATACTTGAGGAGAAGGGATGATGCTTTAGAAATAGATAGATAGAAAGATATAAATATAGATCTAGATCTATCATCTATCTATCTATCTGTCTATCTATCTATCTATCTATCTATCTATCTATCTATCTATCTATCTATCTATCAATATCATCCAGTCCCATCTTTGACCCATGTGGCAGAGGTTGGAATATGCCGTTTGTCTAAGCAGGAAAGCAAAACTCAGGAACAACAAACTGTGGACAAGTTTACATAGAATAACCAACTCAAGAAGAAATTATTTTCATGTGCTTCCTAGGGGTTATATATAGAATTCTCCATTGACTCAGAACCACTTTTATTAATTCCCTTCTTGGAGAAGCACACAGCAAAGTGCCTGAGCAAGATGACAAGAACAAAAAAAAAAAACTTTATACTGAGTTAGGTTTAGTGGCTTACCCAGAGTCATGAAGGAACTAAGTAAAAGAAACAGGATTTGAACTCTGCTCTTTTAGACTCCAAGTACAGCACTCTGCCATCATTTCAAGAAATGCGTAGCACAAAACTGGACCTGGAGTTGGGAAGATCTGAGTTCAATTCTGTCCTTAGATGCTTACTGACTGTGTGACTCTGAATAAACCCCTTCAGGTTTTTGACTCAGTTTCCTCAACTGTAAAATGAGCATAATAAAACCGTGTTACCTCTCAGGATTTTTGTGAGGATCAAATCACCTAAAACCTAGCATATAATAGGCAGTATATAAATGGTTATTTCATTCTCTCCCCTCTTATCATCATGATAATCTGCTGTTGCTACTGTTGCTGCTGTTGCTACTGCTGCTACTACTACTATTGCTACAGATAAAAATAATAGCCAACATTTTATATGTCACTAAAGTTTTCATCATTTTTTAATATAGTATCTGATTTGATGCTCTACTATGCCACAAAATTCCACCACCAGCTATCATCATATGTTTCAAGTTCTGAGAAGAGATTGTACCAGAGGATTCATTCACAAGTTCTATACATTATGCCTATGTTGTTATTTTTTGTTTCTTTTTAATATGAAAATGAATTAATAATATGGCAAATTGCTGACATGGAGATTTCTGAACCTATCAGTAATTCATTGATAACTTAGAAAGTTTCCTGGGGCATTAAGAAGTCCTGTCATGCCCAAGACCATACAGTTAGAGTGTGGCAAAGACCAGGACCTAAGTGTTTCTGATTGCACTGATGCATCTTTCTTCATTCCCCCATACTGCACATCAAGCCTTGTAAAACAAGGATCCTCTGATAGACATGAAAGCTCAAAATGCATGATTAGTTCATAGAAATGTACCTTTATGAAAGGAAGGGTGGTGTGAGAATCATTGTTTGTTCTGATAGAGATAAGCTCTATTCCAAGCATCCCAACTTTGAAATCAACCTTTTCTGTAGGGGGTGGGGAGAGAGGATGTTTGTGAAATGACACAATTCTAAAATCAGTTACAAGATGCCATGATACCATAGTAAGCAATAAAGAGTCACAGCTGAGGTATAAAGAAAATTTATTTTTTTTTTCAGTCATATTACCATGGTTGTTGAGTGCTTCTTCAAGTTAGAATTTGTGTCAAAGTTCTGAAAATCTGAAAACAAGGGATTAGAGCTTAATGACATTGGGAAGCTGAGGAAATATCATCCAATGGTCTTTTTAAAAAGTAAATCTCTGGGGGCGGCCAGGTAGCACAGTAAGTAAGAGCACTGGCTCCAGTGTCGGGATGACCTGGACATCGAATCCAGGCTCAGACACTTAGCACCCATCCAGAAACACCTGGCTGTGTAACCTTGAGCAAATTACTTAACCCCGATTGCTTTAAAAAAACAATAAAAGTAAATCCCTTGTAGAAATTGAGGTCACTCTGGATTTTTCTTAGCAGTTGTTGACACAGAAACAGAGGGGAATAAAATAAATCTCTTCAAAAATTAATATTTTTAATTTTTAGATCACAAAATATCAAACCTACTATGCACCTACTCTGTGCCAGGAACACTCAAATGAAACGAAATAGCATATGTAAAATATTTAGCCTAGGAACTTGGTGCTTCAAAGGATTACTTTGACTCCTGCTTCAGACATTTTCTAGCTATGTGACTTTGTGGAAGTCATTTGATTTCTGTGTACTGCATTTCCCTTTTCTTGTAAAATGGGGGAATTGGATAGTTGGATATGATGTCCTCTAGATGATCCCTCATAATTCTAAATCTGTGATCATTTTATAGAGGGAAGAAGTACAAAATATAAACAGAGAAATACAAAATAATTGAGAGAGAGAGAGAGAGAGAGAGAGAGAGAGAGACAATGAACTAGGCAGCTGTTAAATGAGGAAAACCATTATAGTAAGAGAGTATATTAATAATTTTATTTTGGTGAAAAATGTTATTGGAAAAGTCATCTTTAGTATGTTTCATCATGACCATATTAGTAATTGAACATTATGCACAATTTCCAACAAGATTTCTGGAAACCAGTTACCATCTATATTTTAGTGTAACTTTTTCTTTTCAGAAAAAAAAAATTCTGTAATCACACTCATATGAAGGAGTTCAGTGCTGTATCTTTAAAAAAAACTCAACAGATGGAGACAGTCCTAGATAGGACTCAATTAATTTCAATTCAATTCAATTCATATTGAGTACCCAACATATCAGATGATGTGCTAAAATGGGAATAGAAAGGCAAAAAATAAAAATAATCTCTTCCTTCACAGAGTTTATAATCCCACCTTTTGAGTGGGATTGTTTCCCTGCTTACAGATTTCCCTGGTTTACTTTAATTCCCAATTAAAACCCCATCTTCAACAAGAGACCTTTTCAATTTCATATTCCTTCTGGTAACTTCCTTCCATTAATTATTTCCTATTTATAATCTGTCCATCAATCTTATGTATGTTTGTATGTGTACACACACACAAACATTCATTGCCCCTCTCTTTCCACATGAACTTCATTTCCAAATATTTCCCTTTCCTTTTCCCTATTCAGAGAAAAAAAGAAAGGAAGAAAAGAAGGAAGGAAGGAAGGAAGGAAGGAAGGAAGGAAGGAAGGAAGGAAGGAAGGAAGGAAGGGAGGGAGGGAGGGAGGGAGGAAGGAAGGAAGGAAGG
>NW_027185697.1:5871870-5887119 GCF_028583685.1 Petaurus breviceps papuanus | reverse complement strand
AGGAAGGAAGGAAGGAAGGAAGGAAGGAAGGAAGGAAGGAAGGAAAGGAAGGAACAATCTCAACCAAATTGACCCCTCCATTGAGTCACACATACATGCAGTATTCCACACCCATAATCCCCTACCCCTGGAAAGTACAGTATATATTCTCATTTTTTCTTTGATCCTGACACGTCTTTATAATTGTAGAGCATTCAGGGTTTTAATGTTTTTTTTCATCTGCATTATTTTAGCCATTTTCTAAAATATTCTTTGAAATATATTTTAATTGGTTGGACTGATAGGTTTCTGGAAGTTTGCCATATTTTGTGTAGATACATTTATTGAACATGATCATACTCATAAATCCCACAAGTGGCCTGTTTGTGCCCATTCTCTTGATTTATGGAGATAGCAATATTCCCTGACCTAAAATGACCCCACCTGGCAACCCCACTAAATACTGCAGCCAATTTAGCATCTAAGTGCTCTTTGTTGCTCTATATTGAGGGTCCTTAACCTTTTAGGTCCTTATGTCAATAGCCTATAAAGCCAACTGGAACAGATTCCATAGTCAAGATGATGAAGAGAGCTTCATTTCTCCCTTCTACCAACTATATTATGTCCCTGTGCTAATTTTGCAAGCTTTTCTCCAAGCTATCCATCCAATATACCTGACATCTTTATTTTTTTCTTTCAAATTGGGGAGAGTGGATTATTTTATATTAGATGACATTATTACCCATACCCATTTACGCACAGTGCTGAGGCTGTATATTGACTTAGCTGTGGCTTCATAAACCCATATTACCTCAGGCTCTACCCAACAAGGCTTCTTGGATACTATTACTGGCTGACTCTGCTCGGTATGACTTTCATTCAAAAGATTCTGGCAGTGGGCTTGGTAACCTGAGTGAATCTAAAGATGGGGAAGGCTATTATAATAGTGTGATATAATTTATAGAAGTAACTAGCTGGCATAAAAAGTGGAGCATTGGCCTTAGTAAATCAGTAAGACAATAGTTCAAATTCCACCTCAAAAAACTTCCTAGTTGTGTTATCCTTGGCAAGTCACTAACTCCTCCCAATCTCACTTTCCTCATCAGTAAAATAAGGACATTGGACTCAAAATCCTCTAATGTCCTTTCCTGTTCAGAAATCTTATTATATGAAATATATATGTTTTATATATATATATATATATATATATATATATACAAACATTTAAATTAAAAAGATTTCCATTTTTTACAATTTTTAAAAAATTTTAAATTTTTAATCAAATAGAAAAAAGTAAAATTATCTCTATTCATGCTGCGTGGCACATATTCTGGAATTTATAATCTTCAAGACTTGCCAGCATCACTGAGTGATTATGATTTGTCCAAGGCTACTCAACATTTATGTGTCACAGGCCAGACTTAAATTCGGATCATTCTGACTATAAAGTCATCTCTTTTATTCACTATATGACACTGTCTCTCCCATTTGGTAAATTTGGATTGCATAAAAATTTTAAAACAAAGACCATAATGTTCCCCTTAATATTTATGTTCAGATCTACTCAACTTTCTTTAATTTCATTCTGTGGATTTCATGAGTAGCACCTGTTCCTAGGCTACATTCTAAGCACCACTACCCCCAAGTGTCTTTGTAATGCTATTGCTCACAAGCTTCAGCTGCAAAGCCACCTCCCCTCCAAATCTTCCAACATTTCAAAGCTCACATGATTATTAATTGGTTAAGGTGAGGGGAGAACAGGAGGGAAAGGTCTCTCATTTCCCCTAAGTAATTCCCTCTCAGGGACTTGGCTAGAAATGACCCACTGTTAAGTTACCCTGCTATTGTAATGCCAGATTCAGAATTAGCTTGTTGTTTTTATACAAGTTCTACAAATTATGACTGACTCTTTAACCAATCTGGATACACTTCCCTGTGTAGTATAATCCCATTTCAACCAATGCCTTTAACTCCTTCCAAATCAGTTAAACATCTTTGTTTTAAGTTTAATTCCTTTGATTTGGTGATTGAGTCAGGGGAGGTGTTTTCATAGGGATTAAGATATAGGGGCAGAATAACTTTTTAGTTACCTTACTTGGTATTATAGTAATTGTTTAATTCAATAGATCCACCCTTTCACATATAATAAATAAACATAACAAATCCTCCCTGCCATTGCTAATGGAAAATGTGAGTCAATCAATTAATCAGTGACTCCACTCCTTATCTCTGGGACTTTACAAATGAAAAGTCCTAAGTCATAACTACTCTATACATGTTGTCTTTCCCCAATAGAGTGTAAACTCCTTGAAAATAGGAATTGTCTTACTATTGGATTTTTATCTATCCTACCTAGTATAGTGCTTGAAATGTAGTAGGTTCTTATTTTTTATTCATTCATATAATTTGCTTTATATGGTACTAAATATAATTTTGTTGTTTTAATGAATATTCAGATACACAGTGCCTTGGTTAGTCAAGTTATATTAATCAGTCACACTCACAGAAAGGTGTGCTCAACAGAACTGATGAACTTTACAAATTAAATTTTCCCTTTAGAGAATAAGGAGCAAAGTGCAAATAAACCCAGATAAATTTGAACCCATGGTTATTGGGTCAGGATAAATAATTGTTGAAAAGCCTGGACCTTGACCACTGTCTCTTTTCTTCTCTACAGCTCTTTGGCTTTTTTATTTTATTTTATTTGTTACCAGGAGGTCACATTGGGGAAATAAGGGAAAATGAAATCCAAATCTGTTCAGTTAGGAATTCAGCCATGTCATTTGTTGAAAGCATGATGGGGGGTGGGGGGCACTTTATAAATATGTTGACTCATATTAACTTCTTGAAATGATTTAGGAATCTCACTCATCCACTCTTGGCTGTTTATCTTGTTAGCATGAATTAATAGGTATTGTCTCTACTAAGTAATCCTCAGAAGCCAGTCCAGGTTTAAGGCCTGAACTTTATGAACTCAATGTGAGAAAGTGTAGATTTCCAAGAGTGTAAATGAATTAATATATAGCTGAATGGTTGATGGAGAGTGGGCCACAGACTTTGGCAGCTGTTGCATTTGTTCAAATACATTCTTTTAGAATATTCTGGTGTATTATTTAGGTCTTAACTAGAAGAAGAGGCAATGTGGTGAGTTGAGATGGAGCCTGAATAGAAAGCAAGCTTGGGATGGAGGATGGCTTTGGTTTAAGGTCTGCTTTCTCTCCATATGTTCATTTAGAGTACCCCTAACTCTCAGCTCCCTTGTTTGCTTTACAATTCTCATTGATCATACACAGCACTCTATGTCCAGCTTCGTGTGTTTTCACTGACTGTCTGTCCCCCATGCCTGGAAATCCTGCTCTCCTCCTCTCTGTCTCTTGACTTCCTTGGTTTCCTACAAGTCTCAGATTAAGTCCCACCTTCTGAAAGAGACTTCCCCTGATCTCCCTCAATGCTCGTGTCTTCTTTCTGGTAAATGTCTCCAATTATCTGATCCATATCTCGTGTGAACAGGTTTGGTTTTTTTTGGCAGGTTGTCTCCACCATTAGACTGTAAGCTTCTTGAGAGCAGCATCTCTTTTGCCTTCCTTTGCATTGCCAGCACTTAGCAGTGTACTTGGCTCAGAGTAGGGGAAGGGAGGGTTTAATATACTTGTATTGTCAAAGTTCCATTATTTCAAAATACATATTGGGAAAGAGAAGTGTCACATTCATACAAAGTTTAATGAGTATAATTCAATCAATCATGGAGGTGTTTAATTTAATCCAGGCACTGTTCTAGGAGCTGGGGAAACAATCTCTGCCCTCAAAAAGCTTACATTCCACGAGGGCAGACAATGTGTCAAATTTCAGGTATGTGAAGAATGATTTAATGGATTATATACAGAGAAAATTCATGAGAGGGAGGGAGGGTGCTAGTTGTGGAGATCAGGAAATTCAGTTTGAAGAAAGTGAGAAATTCTCGCAAGTCACAGGTGGAGAGGGAGTACATTACAGACAT
Organism: Petaurus breviceps papuanus; assembly: GCF_028583685.1. Classification (NCBI taxonomy): domain Eukaryota; kingdom Metazoa; phylum Chordata; class Mammalia; order Diprotodontia; family Petauridae; genus Petaurus; species Petaurus breviceps. Next base: position 5,883,143 of record NW_027185697.1, on the reverse strand, counting down.
AACATTGCAAAGGTACAGAGAGGGGAAAATGAGTTCTATATGTAAGAAACAGAGCTGAGTATAGAGGTTGAGGCCCACTTGACTCCACTGCAAAGTGTGGGAGGGAGACTGATAATAGACAATAAACAAGGAAGGTATGTTGGGGCCAGGTTGTGAAGGCCTTTAAAAGCCATACATAGGACTCTATATCTTCTTATAGAATCAATATGGAATCACATACAAGTCAGCCTTGCAGAAGGTACTACCAACTAGTGAGAGGCAAGGGGCGTGGGGAGAAAGGAACCGTGCAAATGGTGGTACTTGATCTGAATCTTAAATGAACCATAGATTCCCAGAGAAGGACGTTCATTTCAGGCATGCAAAGGGATGGGGATGAGACATGGTATATCATTTGTCTGAGTTAGCATGGTAGTCAACGGGCCTAAACTGTCCAATGGGGGGGGGCAGGTTGCAAAGAGGTTTAAATGGCCCCAAAATGGTTTTATTGATTCATGAGATAAAGGAAGCCGGTGGAGCTTGTGACTAATAGGATTACATGGCTATCCACTTTAGGGAAAGATCTTTGGTGAGTATTTGAAAGATTGTTTAGAGAAAAGATAAGAAGCAGGAAAATAAATTAGAAGGCTATTATAATAATTCAAGCAAGAGGTGATAAAACTCTAAACTCAACTGATTCCTGTGAAGAGAAAGAGGAGTGAGAGATGGTAGGGGCTAGACACAAGGAGACTGGCCTACTGGTTGGAAATGTTTGAAGTTTAAGATACCTCCAAAGGAGAGGCAGAAACTATGTGACTGGAAGGATGTTGGTGCCCACAACAGTAGAAGGGAAATACACAAGAGAGATGGAGGTGGGAAAGGAAAATAATGATTCTCTCTTAGATATGTTAAATACGAGATGACTGCGGGACATCCAATTTAAATTGTCCAAAAGGTGGTTGGTTATCCAAGACTAAAGCTCAGAAGACAGACTAGGACTGGATATATAAATATGGGAATCATCTGGATGAAGATTATATTTAAACCGCCAAGACCTGGTATTTCCAAGGGAAAGTATAGAGAGAAAAGAGAAGACTCAATATAGTGACTTGCCATATACTCAGAGTTAGAGTCCATGACCTGGGTCGATTAATAATTTTGTGCTTTTTCATGAGACCCTAGATGAAACTCTCTGGTTTGTCTATGTTCACACTAATTATAACTTACCAATATCAGTTAGCCGTGGTCAATTTTTTTTTGAGGGACTCAAGACTTGTTCAGTTTATTTCCCATAGTAACTTACATTCTGGTTAGAAGTCAGAGAGTCCCTGCCATTACTTAATCCCAGCCCTTCCCTGCCTCCAGAACTAAGTTAGGTTCTGTGTTTCTTCAAATCTCATTTCTCTGTTAGCAATCACTTGCATGGATATAAAACTCAACTGTTAAAAAAAGAAATTTGCCTTTTCAGCCTGTACTGGCTGCTAATTGTTGATCTTCGTGTAGTCCCAGTGTAAGTGCTCAGAGCAGCAACACTTTAGAAGATCCTAGGCAAACCTTATATTAATATGAAATTTTCACAGGCTCAAAAGAGGGACCTCTTTTAATCAACTGATATCTCCTTCTGTACAAAGACAAAGAAGCTTCCTTTGTTGTGCAGAGCCTCAAAACACTAAGGGTTAAAGGGTATTGTGGGTGGGGGGGAAAGATGGAGGTGGGTAGTCTCTCCTTCCCTACTATTCAATCTCTTCCAATCATAAGCTCCTCTTTTGGCAAAGGCGGGTTGCCTTCCCTGCTCTTTAATGGCAGAAATGCATCAGTCCCCTTCTGGATGTTTGACTTTAAATAACCCTGGTGTATTTCATTCTCTTGTTCCTTCCTCTAGCTGGACAGTGCCACATCCTTGATCCAGGCAGCCAAGAACTTGATGAATGCTGTGGTTCTCACCGTGAAAGCCTCCTATGTGGCCTCCACCAAATATCAGAAGGTGTATGGGACAGCTGCTGTTAACTCCCCTGTGGTGTCATGGAAGATGAAAGCTCCTGAGAAAAAGCCCTTAGTGAAGCGAGAGAAGCCAGAAGAATATCAGACAAGAGTTAGACGGGGCTCTCAGAAGAAACACATTTCTCCTGTACAGGCATTAAGTGAATTTAAAGCAATGGATTCCTTTTAGGACACTAGGCTTTACCAGGGAAAAAAGGGGGTTTCTTTAGTTTTCTTTTTTTATTTGTTTCTAATCCTTTTTGTATATGTACCTGCTGACTTATGTGCCTCTGGCATGGGGAAAAGCTAATGAACCAGTTTCAGTTTGCATGTGATATGAGATCAGATCAGACAGAATCAACCCATGTACAGCTTGAGTGGGCAAGGCTATCTTGTCCGAAGCTGACAGGAAGCTACTCTTGAAATACCTACATGGAATTGGCCAAAGAATTCACATCTTGAAGTGTAAGGGAAGGGGAGGGAGGGGGAAGACAAATTTTGATCAAATCAAAACTTTATGCATGCAAGAAACATTAGGTTGGCAGGTATATTGCTAAGTGAAAAGGCTGGGGTTGGGGGTGGTGGGGGTGATGGTAGAAAATTAAACTTGTATTGCTTCTGTTCCAGTGCAAAAAAAAAAATGTACTAGCTGATATGCTTACATGTGTGGCCCACGGATCAAATGATTTAACTTTGAGGTCATATCTTCATGATAGTATGTGAATTTTTAACATTAGGGGAACCTAAATAATCCAGCTTCAAGTGCTCCTTTGAATCCATATTTTGTTCTTTACCTTCTAGTCCTGCTATGATTCTTGTTCATGTGGTCAATTATTCCCATTTGCTGACAAAAACTGAAATTGACTTTTGCCAATTGAAATCCCGATAGCAGCATTTGAAGCACAATATGGTGACTGGCCTTTGCCATTTTGGTTATGATTTTATTTTTTGCTAGAAATAGAAGGCCCTATGGTGGAATGTTTAGAGCTATGGAAATTTGAAAATGTGTGACAGTCTAGAGGCAAATTATATAGGTGTAGCTTGGAGTGCTGGTATCTACTATACCATTGTATCCACTAACTCTAAATAAACTCATTTAACCTTGAAGGTTGTGTGATGTTTTGTGTCATTTCAGGTCCACACTCGTGGGTTGGAATTTCTTGAGCATGGGTGGTAGAGGGGGAACACAAGACACAGAATCAAAAGACTGGGGTTTGAGTCCTGGCTAATAATATAGGAATTGAAACTTTGCAACTCACTTTACTTTGGTCCTCACAAAAATCCTGGGAGATAAATGGCATTTTTATGCCCATTTCACACCTAAATAAACTGAGCCTAAGATTAGGGAAGTGATTTGTCCAGGGTAACAAAGCTAATGAAGATATTGAGGCAGTATTTGAACTTAAGTCTTCCTGACTCCAATACTCCATTTCAGCACCTGGCTTCCTGAATGTATTTACCACATTGGAACAGAGACTCCTTGAGTGCTGGAACTAACACTTTTATATTTTCATCATGTGTCCAGAACAGAGTAAGTTTTTTAAAAAATAAACAGATCCAGCACTTCTTAGCCAAATAGGTAGGAATATCAGTATATTGACCTTTGACTTTATCTGTGGCCTCTCTTCCCAGATAGTATTAGCATACTGGATCTATCCCTTCCATTAAACAATGAGTTTTGTGGTAAATCAACTCACCTTCATTGGCAGCTTGAGGAATAAACTTTTCCCTCTTCAGATACTTCCCTTCTCCACCCCTTGAAACTATCTCCTGATTTTTTCATGGGTTCTCTGAGAATCTCTGAAGGTAATAATGCCTGAATACTAAGACAAATTATAGTTGAATGCCAGCTGGTATAGAGGGCATTCTAAGTCTGCCCTCCCATCCTTCAAAATCTAAATTATTTCTAATTCATCATATTTTAACTTTGGGAGGCCTCAAGATACCACCCACTTCTTTTTCTAACAAGCTAAATATGGCTCCTTTGAGAATCTTCCATAATTTAATTGGGACCACTCTAGACAATGGGGATTGCTTCTGGGTTCATTTGGCCAGCTTGCTTCCTTCTAGCTGTCATATCTTATTTTTAATTCTATTTCTTTATGTCCCATTACTGGCCTTTTAACACAACATTAATTCATTCCTTTCTTAACATATAATAAAGTCTTTCTAAACCTGTCTCCTTATCACTAAAATGGAGACCCTAATATAGTCTCATTGTTTACTTCACAAACTTTTTAAACCTTGAGAAATTGTGAATTTTTGTTTTTGAAAAGTTCCAATGGAATCATGATACTTTAAAGGTAGGAGATTGCTTTTGCGATCATCGAATTTCAGGGCTCTGTGTCTCTAAGGCCAAACATCACATAGTTACTTAGTAGCAGATCTGTGAGTCCTGACTCCAAGTTCCATTCATGTCTACTACATCACAACCCTTTCATTATAGCAAACCCTAATGCTTTTCTGAAAGTAGACTGTGAAGTTTCCTTTGGAGAATCCATTATATGCCACATTAATTTGTGAGAAAAATGGAGGACTTTAATTTTCTTTTGTTTTCTATTCATGTCCAAATTTTATCCAGTTAAAATTTCATTTTCTAGACAAACATGTATATTGCTGAATATACACAGACCTTAACAAGGTGTTCTTATTATGAAGCAGAAATCCAAACAGTTTTGAAGCAGACAAACTTAAAATATACCCAGAAGTGGCATGACAGGGAGGGGTAGAAAGCAAAGTCAAGCAGAAAAGGAATTCATTCCTTTGCCACTTGGTAGTTACTTATTTTAATTAATTATTCTTTGCCACCTAGGTGTTGGTGCATGATTGAAGTGCCATAAGCACTTGTTAATTCCCTCTAAATATGGCCCTTTCTAAATCTGCCCTAGGGAAATGCCCCATTTCCTCTCCCTACTTACAGCTCTACTCCCAGGCTATGTCACCTCAAAGAGTTGTCTTTTTATGTAATGTCAAAACTTCTTTCTATCTAACATCCCCAACTGGCCTGTATAGTAAAATTAGGAAGATGTATACTCATGCCATGACTGGTTGTATTTTGAGTTGAGGAATGCCAATGCTGTCAGGGCCTGATCCTAGGTCATAGTACCTGATAATATCATACAGGGAAGGAAAGCAAGTATTACTGGGGTATTTTGAATGGTGCTTCCCCTCTTATGATCTCCATTTATGCTTTCAACTTAAGTCTTATCTCATGAGGCTTTCTACCTGGATCCTGTACTTATGACTGTCTCTTTTTTTTGGGGTGGGGGACTGAGTTTAATCACCACAAACTCCTAAGGAAATATTGTATCACTGCCAATAAAGTACTGACATCCCAACCTCTTGGGATCATGGAAGAAAAAAAATACCTCCTACCCAAACATATCTTCCCTGCATCTTCTTGAAAGTCTCATTGTTTGCCTACACCCAGGCGTGCCTCCAGGAAGTCCTTATTAGAAATATTTTTCTACACATATTAACTCACCATTAATCACAACATGGATCCATCCCACTAGTGGGCTCTATTAGCAGAAAGCTTGATAATGAGGGAGTGGGACACAGGGCAGAGAGATTGTGATTCATGGCACAGAATGGAGGAAGACACAAAATTATGCAACCTTAACCCTGGAAGGAATCTTAGAGGGCCTTTACACCAGGAGTTCTTAACCTGGGGTTCATGGACGTGTGTGTGTGTTTAATAATTGTTTTTCAAAATAATTGGTTTCTTTTCTAATCTTACGTATTTTATTCCATTCATTAAAAGCATTCTTTTGTGAAGGTGTTCATTGGCTTCACCAGTTACTCTAGGGGACTTCAGAGGAAGGTTTGGGCAACCATATGCTTATTTGCTTTCTGTTTTGACCTAGAGTAGTTACTGTTCAGGATCACAATGAAATGGTATATGGAATCCAGCCTCAAAGAGAAGAACCATCTGCTGAAACAATTTAGCAATAACAACAATAAAAATCATAGAAATCCAACTCCTATTGAAATGAAGGGGGCAGCTATGCAGTTCACTGGATAGAGTGAAGAGCCTAGAATCAAGAGGACTCAGATTCAAATCTAGCTTCAGGTCATACCACCACACTAGCTATATGACCCTGGTCAAGTCACTTACCTCTGTCTCATTTTCCTCTTCTGTAAAATGAGCTTTAGAAGGAAATAGAAAACCACTCCAATATCTTTGCAAATAAAACTCCAAGTGGGGTCATGAAGAATCAGACAAAGCTAAAATGACTGAACAACAATGGAAATGAAAGAAATTACAACTTGATGTCAGTCCAAAATAATACTAATTATGAGAAGGCTCCAGAAGTGGAATAGACTGGGAGGTTGAAGCCTTCTGACAAAGACTGCATGGTCACCTGAAAAATGGCTTATAGATTACAGTTGTAGAAGTGGAAAGGGTCACAGAAGTCATCAAGGCCAACCCCCTCACAATACAGGTGCGCTAATGGAGACCAAGAGAGGGTAGTATCTTGTATAGATTACACAGGTGGTAAGTAGTAGAGGCAGCATTGAAACTCAGGCCATCTGATTCTAAATTTTTTATTTTACGTAATGTAGCACAATAGTTGTCCAGTGAGGTTCCTTCCAACTATTGAGGTTTGTGATTCATAAGATAACTGGTAGAATATTTTGAATTAAGCTGTGATGTACACTATACCAGCATTATGGTGGCCATGTTCAGAGGTGGAAATAATACATATAGAAGTTGTAGGATTAGGCCAAGGTCACATTGCCACTTAGTGTCAGAGTCAGGATTGCAGTCAAGGAGAGAGTACAAGGTACAGTGGGAAAAGAACTATGTTTGGAGTCAGAGGATCTGAAATTGAGTTCTGCCCCTGCTCCTTACTACTGTTATGAATTTGGGCTTGTCAATGGACTTGGGCACCCATTAGACTTTAATTTCCTCATCTGCAAAATGAAGGTTTGGGACTGGACAGCTTGTGGTGTTCTTTCTAATTCTAAATAAATGATCCTCTGAAGAACTAGAGGTCTTTCAGTTCTGATTTAAATGCTGGCTCAGATGCTTATTAATTGTGTGATCCCAGGGAAGTTCAGGTTAAGCTCTCTCAGCCTCATTGCCTTATCTATTAAAAAAAAGACATATTCCCAGTTCTTGCCTTACATGTTTGGTGTGAGAATTAAAATAAAAAATTTATAGGGTCTGCTAGGTGGCGCAGTGAGTCAGTTCTGGCCTCAGACATTTAACACCCACAGAAAAAAAATAGCTGTTTAACCTTGGGCAAGTTACTTAACTCCAATTGCCCTCCAAAAAAAGGCAAAAAAAAAAAAAAAGGAATTTGTGTAAAGCAATTTATAAACTTTAAAAGGATACATACATACATACAGCAGACTTTCTCTCTCCAACATAGTACACTTGGCCATCAGCTGCTTATGAAGAAAAAGGAAAAAAAATACCATATAACTGGCTAGATGTATTTTACTTGAGTGATGAATGCAGCATTATCAGACCTTAAAGCTGCTGGACATCATGTTGTTGTTTAGGCATTTTCTTTTTTATATATCCCAAAGAGGGATAAAACACTCTATTTTACTATAAAGATGTATAAATAACCGAAGACTTGTTATTACCAATCCATTTGAAGAAATACTACATTGTTACTTCAAATGTTCTGGTAAGTTAATACAATTAAAGAAAATTAAAATAAAATCAAGAACCGGCATTTCGTTTTGGTTGCCTCTCTATCATTGTTTCTTTTCTTCTTTCTGTACTTTGTTCAAATAATTTTGCTGAATTTAAAATCATCCTTAATACTTTTGAATTAGCTGAACAATTAGGTTTTTTCTTATTGGGGGTTTTCTTGACAGGCTGGAGTGGTTCAACATTTCCTTCTCCATCTCATTTTACAGATGAGGACATTTGGGCAAACAGGTTAAGTGACTTTACTAGGGTCACACAGCTAGTGTCTGAGGTCAGAGGTGACCTTAGGTCTTCCTGACTCTAGGCCTGGGACACTATCCACTGTGCCACCTAGCTGTTCCTTGTAGGGAGCATAGGATTATTCAATTAAAGCTGGCAGGGATCCTAGTTTTCATCTCATTGTACCCCCCTCATTTTCATTAAGGTAAAATCACCAGAGGTGAAAAGCAAGCAAGATCATGCTTTAGCAAAACTCAAATTGAAAGTAGGTGAGATGACTCCAGATTTAGATCTACAAAGGATGTGACAGGCCATTGGGCCCAGCCTTCAATTGCCACACAAGGAAACTGAAACTCAGTATTTAAATGATCTGCCTAAGGGAAGCCAGGAAATGTGTCCAAGGTGGAATTTGAACCCCAGTCCTCTGATTCCAAAGCCAGATTTCTTTCCATCTCACCCATGAGAGTGCTTAGTGGCATTCCTGGCTACTAAGGCCAGAGTGTATGTAGCATATGAGTATCCTCTATGTACATTGTCGGCACAGTTCTGTATGAATCAGGAATTTCCTTGAGGCATCAGAGCAGTTTCTGAAATACTTTCCATCTCACTAAACTTTCTCCCTACCTCCCATTCTCTCCTGTTCCCCTTACAAGTGGTTGGAGCAAGGAACTAATACCCATCAGTAAAACTGGTGACTCACAGGCAAGGAACTGTAACTTTGATTCAACATGTTCCCAAAGTGAACATAATTAATCCAATTAACTCTTGGGGATGAGAGACTGTATATTGATTCCATTCTAATATAGTTCAAGGGAATAAATGTTTTTCACACCATCCAAGTGACTTCTCACATTTTCATGTGTCTTGACCAAATTTAAAAAGATAAAAAAAAATAGAAGAGGGTGGAATAGCCCAGAAAGAAAGTGCCTCTGAAACCCTTGATTCTGGAATTTGAGCAGGTTTAGCTTGATGTTACAGTCTCAGACAGAATGTTGTGTGATTGCCCAGAGGACAATCCTTAATTGGTTTAAATCGACATATATATATATTTAAATCCTTACTATATATCTGGTGCTATGCTAGGGCACAGAAAGACATAAGAAGAAGTCATCCCTGTACTGAAGGAGCTGAAAAGTGGATTAATTCATTCAACTGTCACATTTCAAAAGTTTGAGAGACTTAGTTTCTAGATGATTAATCATTTTATTATTAATGATAGCAAATCATTAATAAAATGAATCAGTGACACTCTTGAATGCCTAACAACCTTCATGGAATCCATTAAAGGCTTATATGCCCTAAGAAGGGTGGATGTTCCTGAGGGTGGCAATTGACCCTGATTGATCAACAAGTCATGAAAGATAATTAATATTATAATGAGAGGTGGGTTTATTCCAATGAGGATATGTGACCCTGAGCATGCAAATCTTGGTCAAAGAGATTTTTCAACATCCATATCACCCCTCTGACAACCCAGAGAATCCACATTTTCTCAAACCTGTCTGAGTAGACACAATGAGTTAGGAATCTACATATTTACCTAAACTTAGAATTTCTTCAGTCTTTAATTAGCTCTGAGTTGTTCCTCTTAATATCATCCCTTCATTTCAGATTCGGCCTGAATAACCTACATGGGGTGGTTATTGAATGAGGAAGAAAAATGGTTGTTGAATGAGGAAGAAAAAAGGGGAAAAATCTTGGTCCAAATTCAATAATTAGTTATTGAATACAAGAGGGAAAAATCATTTCTTTAAAAACTAGCATTCACAAATCACCTCTGTTATGCCAAACATGGTGTTGGGGGGGGGCGGGGTGGAGAGCATATGGGTAAGTAACCAAATGAAAACAGTATCAGTAAGGTTGGGGAGTTGTCTACCAGCAGGAGGAGGGGAATGCATCTGCAATTAAGTGCATATGAGTTACATGTAAAATAAATATGAGATAATTTCAAGACAGAATAGTAGCAAAGGAGGTTGAATGAGTGAAAATGAAAAGGAAGTTAGGGTTTCTAAGCATAGAGGGGCCATTTATGCAAAGATACATAGGTGGGAGATTGGTGGTCAGATGCTGAGAGAATGAAGGGACCTTAAGTACTACCTATCCAACCCCTTCCTTTTATAGAGGAAGTATATAAATCCTAATGATGTTAAATAACTTACCTAAGTTTATGGAATTATTTAGTGTGAGTCAAAACATGAACTCAGGACTTCTGATTCTAAATCCAACACCCATTTCACTGCTCAAAATTTCCTCCCCACAGAATGTTATCTCTTGAAAATAGGTAGTAGGTCAATAAGAATACATAAAGAAGAATAACATGAAATAAGACAGGAAAAGTAAGTGGGAGCCAGATTGTGGTTTACTTTAAATACCAGACTGAAAAAATTTTATTTATCCCAGAGGCAAAAGGGAGCCACTGAAAAATTTTGGAGTTGAGAGTGACAAGGTCATAACTGTGTTTTAGAATTAGCATTTGGCAGCTTTGTGGAAGATGGATTGAGGAGAGAAAGGCCAGACAATTTGGGAAGGTCTTATAATATCCACCTGAGACAGGATGAGAGCAGACCAGCTTGCAAAGTTACCACTCTGGTATTGAATGACAAAATGTGTCATTGAAAATGTAGCTGACATGTTGATTTATGTCAAAATGGAATATTTAAATTCTTTTAGATTCAACATTTTCAACAGAATTTGTGATTGTATCTTGGCTACTCATTCTAGGAAGATAATGGGATACCACTTTTCAGCCAATATGATTTATCCCTGTAGTAACAATGGGCAAACCTACTATTAGCAGAGATAAATTCACATGGAAAGCTGACTTCAAATCTAATTTTAACAGACTTTTAGGCCCAGGAAGGATTTTAAAGGGAAACAAGCTAAAACATAAGTCCCCTCTACAATAACCATCATGTTTGTAGTTTATTACAACACTTGAATTCAACCGGTGTTCATTAAAACCCTGTGCTAAACAGTGGGGATATAAAGACAAAAACCATCCTTTTCCTCAGTGAGCTTGCACACTCTTTGGGAGAAAAAAGATATAGAGCTGTAAGGGACCACAGAGGTCATCTAATCCATTACTGACACTTTAGAGAAGACAAAAGTAATGCCCAGAAAGATGAAATTGTCTCATACATACATATGAGTGTTCAAACATTCATATACATTGGAAGTTATCATAGTTTGAAAGCTAAAGGGAGAGGATTTGAACCTGTGTTATCTTACTCCAAATCAATTGCTCCTCCCTTCCCTCTGCTGCCCAATTGTGCCATGCTGTCACTCATGTACAAAGATCAAAGTAATTAATATGAAGTGAATGGAGGAGAAAGAGAGCAATCACAACTCAGAAAATCATATAAGGCCTCCTTCAGAGGAAGTACCTTTTGAGCTGTGCTCTAGAGGAGATGAAAGGTTAGAAGGGATAAGG
>NW_027185697.1:5851131-5871470 GCF_028583685.1 Petaurus breviceps papuanus | reverse complement strand
TGTATATATATATATACATACATAAGTAGAATTCCAGGGGGTCGCTAAGCAATATTTGTTTTAATTATCGTTTTTGAAAAGGGAACAGTAGATCAAATAAGTTTAGAAACTTCTCTGAATGGAAACAAACTTGAATTTTTGAGTATGGCCCATACCTTATAACTCATAAAGTTCATTAGGTACTATTCTAAGCAATCCTTTGCATCTCTTTAACTTTGAAAGGCATTCACAATGCTGTCTTAACCCACCTTTTATTTTTTTTACCTTATCATATATTATTCCCTTTCCCTCAATAAACAGTTTAGTTTAACTGACTTCATACTATTATTCATGTCACATCCTGCCCCCTTTATGTGCCTTTGAATAAGCTGGTTCCCGTGCATAGAGTCATCTATGATCTATCTCTGTCTCTTACAGGTCCTCCCTCAAAACACTAGGGCTCCTATGCTGCAACTTTCATAGTTTTCCTGTTTCTATTCCCTCCTCCCCAATTTATATAGGAGTAATTTTAAATAGATTTCTTTATATACATGTTTGCCCTCCGTAAACAATAGAACATAATCTCTTTGAAAGTGAGGACTGTTCTGTTGTTATTTGTTTGTTTAGAACCTGGCACAGTGCCTGCACAAGCCACAATAGGTACTTATTAACTGTTTGGGGTTTATTGAGTAGATCGTTATCATTCAATGTTTGGTAGATAATACATGGTCAATAAGCTCTCTCCCCATCTATTCTCTGTGATTTAGTAGAAGGAATACTGAACTCAGTCAACGGATTTGCTTAAAATTCCTGACAAATAGGTCCCATTTTTTTCCACGATTCATGAAACACTTTCCCAAGCACTGACCCTAATAACCTGAAAGGTTGCCATTTCAACAAGGATTTATCAAGTGACTTGTCCACAATTACATAGCTGTAAAGCCTCAGAAATAGAAATGGAACTCATTTGAATTTTATGAATGTTAAAAATCACTAAGAACAATTGTGGAGTTGTTTGGGGCACCATACTAGCTGAATGAGAAGATGAAACATTCTATTTTCTGGACCTTTGCTTACCCACTCGTCCTGCCAGCCTGAAGAACAGCCATGACATCTTCATCATCACCATCATAATCACTTCCACAAGCATCATCATCATCTTCCAATGTGCATCTGCCATGCCGAAGGCTTTTTGCTGGGTCCAGAGGATCAAAGAGAATAAGAGACATAGGATGCATTTGAATCTTTGCATTTAGTCAGCGGCTGGTACACATTTCTTACTTGATTTGAAAAGATACAGTCCTCCTCAGGATATGATCCCAGGCTAGAGAAATTGCTTGGAAATAAAGCCCAACAAACACAAACCATACCTTATAGCTTTACTGAAAGGCAACTCTCTAACTCCTATTTTTCCAATCTTTTTTCCTTAGGAAACAATAATGATAATAACTCCCACTTATACGGTGCTATAAGATTAGAAAAAGTTCATTACATCCTTTCTCTAACTTCCATTGAAACTTATCCCCAACACCAACTAAGTGATGATTCTCCCAGTTCTATTTGGCTTTCATCTTCCTTTTCTTCATATCACCTTACACACACACATATGTATATGTGTATGTGAATATATGTGTATATATATATATCACATACATGCATATGTATGTGCATGCATGTGTGGAATATGTGTTTATATGCATGAGTATGTACATATGTATATATGTGTGTATTTTACAGGCAATAGTAGATACTTGATAAATATGCATAGGTTGATTGGGCAAGCTTATAAATCATGAAGACCTGGGTTCAAGTCCTGCTCCTAACATATTTACTGTGTGCACCTGGGCAGGTCACTTCCCATCTCCATGTCCCCGATTACTCTCTAAGTCTACAAATTGCAGAAAACTGAATTATCTGTGTTTGTCATGGACATTTCCTCATTGAGCTTCCTCTATAGCAATTCAATCATGGGTCCAGCTTCCCCATTGCTCAAATTCTCTCTCTCTCTCTCTCTCTCTCTCTCTCACACACACACACACACACACACACATCTATCTATTTAGGGTTTTATTGGAAAAGATACTGGAGGACTTTGCCATTTTCTTCTCCAGTTTCTGTTATTTTTGCAGATGAGGAAACTGAGGCAAATGGGGTAAAGTAATTTGTCAAGCACCCCCCAACTAGTAAGTGTCTGAGATCAGATTTGAAGTCAGGTCTTTCTGACTCTTGGCACACCTAATTGCCCTGATTTGCAGTAGGTAGGTAATAAATGATTGTTGAGTGATTTATCTCATTTAGTCCTCAAAACAGCAGTGTGAAATAGGTGCTGTTACTGTTAGCTTCATGACTTTGAAGGGGAAAATATCAGGTTCAAATTGCTTAAGTTAACTTGAGCAGGTTCACTCATTTATTAAATGTTTTAAGCAGCATTCAACAACAGGTCTGTCCTGACTCTATGCCCTATTCATTCTCCACTATACACACTTACTCTCTATTGAAAGGAACTAAAGTTTTCTTGCAAATCTTCCCAGAGTGCAAGCAGAGAAAATGATTTTTTTCACATCTGCTGAATAAGAGAATTAAGGCCAAATAACAGAAACAATGTCTGCCAAATAGCATATGTTTCAGCTTACTTCCCCTGGTCTATGGGGGTCATTTCTTTAATTCTCCTTCCTTTATCCCTAGCCCCTTCAATTAACATATGGAATGGACTTATTTAAATAATGAGGCATGACATATGTGTTATTGGGGAATCAGAGGGCCTTGGATTAAAGTACAATTTCTGTCCTTTAAGGCATGCATGATGGTATACATGGCATTCAGTTTTCTCACCTGTAAATAAGTAAATGCACTAGATGTGCGCTTAGGTTGCTTCCTTTTCTAGTTCTATGAGACTACCTCTATAAAGTCTGGTTGCTTACACTTGGATTTCCTTAAAGAAGTTATGATAAGGAAATTACTTTAAAAAGTTTTTTTTTCATAAATATGAGTTATTGTTGAAAGAAATAATATGTGAATCCTGTGAAACTGTGATTTAAGAATTCTGTACTGTGGTGATTAAAGGTCCCTAATTATAGTTTTCTTAAATCCAATTGATTAAAAAGTGATAAACCCAGGAAGCTTGTTCAACATCCAAGTATTATGCAACTTTTTTTTGATAAGCTTGGAAAGAATGAAAAAAATATAGAAGACTGTTCAGGTCACATTCCAAAAAAAATGTAGGAATATACGTCAAGACTTCAAAGTGAGTGCCAAAATAGCAGAGAAAACCCAGGAAGTTTCCTGAGCTCTCTCTAGTCTTCATTAGAATCAATGTTAAATTAAGCCTCTAAGGGGACTCTGAAACAACAGAATTCACCAGAAGATGGAATGAAACAATTTTCTAGCTTCAGCTAACTTAGAAGTACTTCAGAAAACGTCTGGCTCACTTGGGCAAAAGGGGAGCACAGTCCAATGCAAACAGTGTTGGACAAGTCAGCAGAACCAGACACAGCATAGATCAGCATCCAAGGCACCTTGGTTTTGCCTCAGCAGGCCAGTGGCACAGCAAGCCAGCTGTGAGACCTCCAGCCCCAGCACAGAAAGCAAAGTGCCAGTCCCAGAACCCCCAATGCAATAGGTGCAACTAGCCTGGTTTGCCTCAGCACAGTATTTGAATTGCAAGCACCTGCAGAAAGTCAGTGAGTGACCTGGTCACTAACCTCCAACACAAGAGTCTTGGGACAGGGTCTTCTGTGCCACAGGAAGAGAGAGCAACATTAAAAGTAAAAAAAAAATAGTTTGAAAAAATTATCAACAAAAATAAAGAAAAGAAAAGAAGCCCAGACTATGGAAACCTATTATGGCAACAGGGAAGATCAAAACACAAACTCAGAAGAGGACAAAAATATTAAAATGACTACTTGCGAAGACTCAAACTGTAAGATGAATTGATCTCAAGTCTAAAAAGTCTCCTTAGAAAAGGTTGAAAGGGTTTTATAAATCAAATAAGAGAGGTAGAAGAAAAATTATGAAAAGAAATGAGTTATGTAGGAGAGAATCAACAGCTCAGAAAAGGAAGAACAGCAATTGGTTGGAAAAAAAAAAAAACAATTCCTCTAAAATTAGAACTGGGCAAGGGGAAGCTAATGACTTCATTAGAATCAAGAATCAGTCCAACAACTTAAAACAAATGAAAAAAGTAGAAGAAAATATACCTTATTGGAAAAACTGACCTGAAAAAATAGATCCAAGAGAATGGCTTAAGGATTATTGGACTACCTGAAAGTCGTGATCAAAAAATAAACTAAAATAAAGCCTGAAAATCATCTGTCCAGAAACTATCATGGAAAACTGACCTGATATCTTAAAACCAGAGATGAAAATAATCATTGAAATAGTTCCCTAAGTAAAAAATCTTCAGGGTCAGGAGGGTTTACAAGAGAATTCTATCAAACATATGAAGATCACTTAATTCCAATATTGTATAAACTATTGGGAGAAAATGGCAAGGAGGGAGACCTACCAAATTCCTTTGATAACAGAAATATGGTGTTGATACCTAAGCCAGTAAGAGTCAAAACAGAGAAAGGAAATTAGAGATCAATTTTTGTCATGATTATTGATGAAAAAATTTTAAATAAAATATCCGGAAATTTATCATGAGAACGATACACTTTGATCAGGTGGAATTTATACCAGTAATGCAGGTCTGATTCAATATTAGGAAAACTATCACCATAATTGATCATATTAACAACAAAACAAATCTAAATGGATAAAAAATATGACAAAATACAGAACCCATTCCTATTAAAAATATGAGAGAGGACAGGAATCAAAGGATATTACTTTAAAATAGTAAGTAGCATCTCTCTAAAACCATCAGCAAGTACTATATGTAATAGGAATATGCTAGAAGAATTTGCAAGAAGAACAGGAGGGGAATAAAGATGTCCATTATCACCACTGTTATTCAATGTCATACTAGAAATATTAACTTTAGCAATAATCAAATAAAAAGAAATTAAAAGATTTAAAATAGGTAATGATGAAACAAAGCTATCACTCTTTGCAGATGATATGATTGTATACGTAGAGAATCCTAGAGAATCGATTAAAAAAAACCTACTTGAAGTAACTAACAACTTTAGCAAAATTTCATATATAAAATAAACCCACACAAATCATTGACATTTCTATATATTATCAACAAAACCCAGCAGCAAGAAATAGGAAGATAAATTTAATCTGAAATAACTATAGACAATATAAAATATTTGGGAATCTACCTGCAAAACAAAACAAAACAAAAAAAAAACAAGAATTATATGAAAACAATTAAAAACACTTTTCACACAAATAAAGTCAGATCTAAATAATTGGAAAAATACATTTGCTCATGGGTATTCGGAGCTAATATAATTTAAAAAAATGACAATTCTACCTAAATTAATTTACTTATTCAGTGCCATACTGGTGCTGGCTAAGAAACAGAGTGGTGGATCAATGGAATCAGTTAGGTTCACAAGACACACTAGTAAACTAATATGATTGATTGGTGGTTGTCCTTTCCTGAAGAGGACAAAAATGACACTACTGTGCTAGATACAAGTTTCAACGTTTTGCACTATAGCTGATCACACTAATATGAGCTCCGAATGTTCTAACACAGGTAAGGCACAAATAGTCCATGTGAACATTTGGGGTTGGCTCTCTAAATTTGTGCACCCTGTGTTTCCTTTAAGCTGCTTCAATTTTATTTTGCTCCTAGGGCACAGCACTTTCTCTAATGTGGACATGCCATGCTGAGCACTACTGTGCCAGTGTCTCCCATGTCACCCAATCAATTCCAAAGATCTTAAGAGAGATATTGAGAGTGTCCTTGCATAGTTTCTTCTAATCACCATGTGAATGCTTGCCTTATGTGAATTCTCCATGAAATAGTCTTTTTGGCAAGCATGTGTTTGCATTCTAACAACTTGGACAGCCCATCAGAATTGATTTCTCTGAAGCAGAGTTTGAATGCTTGGCAATTTAATTTGAGTAAGGACCTCAATGTCTGCTATCTTATCTGGCCAAGTGATGTCCATAATCTTCCTAAGGCAATTCAAATGGAAGTTATTCAATTTCCTAGCATGGAACTGGCATACTGTCCAAGTTTCACAGGCATACAACAATGAGGTCAGCACAATGGCTCTGTAGACCTTCAGTTTGGTAGCCAATCTAATACTTCTTGTCCCCCACACTTTCTTTCAGATCCTTCCAAATACTGACCTAGCTCAGGAAATGTACATATAAATCTCATTATCAACATGCACATTCCTGCGAAGTATTACTACCAAGGTAAATGTACACAGTATTGAAGACATCTCCATTTGCTATAACTGATAGTTCCACTTATGGATGGTGTGGTGGTGGCTGATGGAGCACTTGTGCAAATGAATATCGTAATCTACTGTTTGAAAATCCCAAAGATCCCAGTTTCTGGGATAACAATATACTATTTCATTAAAAGGTGTTTGGAAAACTGGAAAATAGTATGACAGAAAGTAGGCATAGACCCACATCTTATGCTGTATGCCAAGATAAGGTCAAAAGGTGTACGATTTAAACATAAATGGTTAGATCATAAGCAAATTAAGCAAGCAAGGGAAAGTTCACCTGTACGATCTAGAGAGAAAGGACACAAGGCAGAGAACATGAAATGTTAAATGGATAGTTTTGATTACATTAAATTAAAATGTTTCTCAAAAACAAAATCAATGCAATAAAAATTAACATGAAAGCAGAAATCTGAGAAATAATTTTTATAGTCAGTGTTTCTGACAAAGGGCTCATTTCTGAAACATATAGAAAACTGTGTCAAATTTGTAAAGCATACAAACCATTCCACAATTGATAAAGAGTTAAAGGATATGAATAGGCATTTTTCAGATGAGGAAATCAAAGATATCTATAGTCATATGAAAAAATGCTCAAATAACTATTGATGAGAGAAATACAATTTAAAACAGCTCCGAGCTATCCCCTCAGACTAATGAGATGGGCTAATAGAAAAGAAAAGGTAAATGAAAATGTTGGAGAAGATGTGAGAAAATTGGATCACTAATGCATTATTGGTAGAGTTGTGAAATGATCTACCCCTTATGGAGAACCATTTGGAATTATGCACAAAGGGCTATGAAATTGTATGTACCCTTTGATCTAACAATACCACTACTAGGTCTGTATCTCAAAGAGATAATAAAAAGGGAAAAGGACCTACATGTACAAAAACATTTATAGCAGCTCTTCTTGTGGTGGCAAAAATTTGAAAATTGAGGGGATGCCCATCATGGAAATGGCTAAATAAGTAATGGTATATGAATGTAATTTAATATTATTGTACTGTGAGAAATTATGAGAAGTCAGATTTCAGAAAAACCTGGAAAGACTTACATGAATTGATGCTGAGGGAAGTGAGCAGAACCAGCATATCATTGTACACAGTAATGGCAACTTTGTACAATGATCAACTACACCAACTACAATGATCAACTATGATTAACCAGCTCTTCACAGCGTTTCAATGATACAAGAAAATTCTAGAGCCACATGATGGAAAATGCTGTCCGCATCCATAGAAAGAACTTTGGTTTCTGAATGAAGAACAAAGCAGACAATTTTCACCTTTTTTCTCTCTTATGCTTTTCACTTTTGATCTGATTCTTCCTTTAGAATATGACTAATGTGGAGACATATTTAACACGATTGTACTTGCATATGCATAGGTATATGTACATGATTGTATTATGTTTTTTGCTGTCTTTGGTGTTTGGGAGGGGAGGGAGAAAATTTGGAATTCAGAATCTTATAGAAATGAATGTTGAAAACTACATTTATAGATAATTGGAAAAATATTATTAATTTTTTGGGGGGAAACCTATAATATAATAAAAAGATATCCAAAGAGACAATCAAAGACTTTGAAGGATGTGTGATCTCAGTTATGTGGCTATGCCCTTCATGAATGAATACTCCAAATATCTATACCTGTAAACTTTTCTCCATGTCTTCCCACAGATGATTCATGAGTATTCCATCCAATGTGCAAGTTGCCTACCACTAAGGAATACACATACACACACACACATATATACATATATACATATATACACATAGGTGTGTACATGTATATATATGTTTGTATATATTAATATATATGCATACACACATATATACATACACACACACACATATATATATACATATATATGTAATGAATCAAAAACTATCTCAAAAGCTGATTACCAATTGTAACAGGTTACATATCCAGAGTGTTTTAAAGGTACAAAGCGATTTCCCTTCATCATTTCATTTGAACTCCACTAGATGGGTGGGAAGGCTAACTCTGATATTAACCACTTGCATGACTGATTACATTATTTAACCTCTTTGAGGCTTATTTATGAGTGATATATACTAAAAGGTTTAGGGCAGCTAGGTGGCACAGTGGATAGAGTGTTGGGCCCTGAGTCAGTAAGATTCATCTCCCCAATGAATCTAACATATTTACTAGCTATGTGATGGTGAGCTACTAACTTAATCCCATTTGCTTCAGCTTTCTCATCTGTAAAATGAGCTGGAGAAGGAAATGGCAAACCACTACGATATCTTTGCCAAGAAAAACACAAATAGAAACACGGAGACTCAGAAATGACTGAAAGACAAAAGACTAAATCACCTCCTACCATATAGTCCAACACTAAATTGTAGCCCTAACCCTTCCAGCTCTAAATCAATTATTCTGTAAGCAACCTTGTGAGATAAATAGAACTAGCATGATTGTACCCATTTTACAGATGCTTTATTTTCCTGACAATCAGATTGTGCCTATTTCCCACATGTATAACGAAAATTCTGTTTTAATGAAAATATTTTCCAACTGTTCTAAACTGCAAAGTGCCCTTCACAGGTGTTATGGAAATGGGAATTTAAGATCTTCCCCCCCCCCCCCCAGGCACTTTGATAGGCTTAATTGACTCTGAGGCCCTTCTTTGATTAGAAAATATTCTCTGCCCCCTAATAGGCTGAATGTGGTCACATGGAGCCTGTGGCATAAGGCTTGTTTTTCAGGAATGCCCACACCTTGTTGCTTCCTGATTGGGCAGTGGGTCAAGAGGGCTGTGAAATTCTCTGATTCAGGAGAAGTCTATATAAACCCTTATATGAGGTTTGGTTTTGGGGATCACTTTGAGAAGAGTTGTATGACTTGACCTGATGAGACTCTGGGCAGCCGTTGAGTCCGGGGGCTTTGAAAACCCGTACATTGATGCTTCTCTCTCTGTGAACTGACTAGGGATGGATGTACTGGTCAGAAAGTTGGAAGCTTGCAGCTGATCTGTTTCTCTGTTTGTATTTTTTGTCTTCTTGTAACCTCTGTATTCTCTGAAGTTCAGGGTGCTGATCTTTTTCCCCTGAACTAGGTAAATGACATATGTCTGATTAAAGCAAGGTTGTTATTCCATTTTGAGTTGTTTTCCTTTAGAAAAGCAGATCTAAGAACCTGTGTTGGC
Organism: Petaurus breviceps papuanus; assembly: GCF_028583685.1. Taxonomy (NCBI): domain Eukaryota; kingdom Metazoa; phylum Chordata; class Mammalia; order Diprotodontia; family Petauridae; genus Petaurus; species Petaurus breviceps. Next base: position 5,861,955 of record NW_027185697.1, on the reverse strand, counting down.
AGCCATCTGTATACTAGGGTGCTTGCTGTTACAATAGGGTATAAATTTAATAAATATTTGCTATAGTGTGTGTACCGGTCTGAAAAATTTCAAGTAGTTTCTAAACTCCCAACTTAGGGCTAGGAAGTTTCTGCCTAGTCTGGTGAAAAAAGCCTTGTAAGTAAGGGAAAGAAGGGTTTGCATCCCCACCCCAACATTTCCTAGCTATGTGATATTAATTAATTTAGCTCTTTGATACTCAGTTCCCTTATTTGTAAGATGGGGATAACAACATGGCATAGTGAATCAAATTCAAGTCCCTCCATGGACACACACTCTTTATGGGACTGTAGACAAGTAAATTAACCTTTCAATATCCCTGGAAAATTGCAGCAGACAGGGTGCCATCCTTATTTCATGTCTTCTACTCCATTGAAATCACATCTCCTCTTCCCCCCGTCCCAATAAAATAAAGCTACAAAAAGACAGGAAGATAATATTTGCATTATTAAAATTATTTAAAGTCATTGAGAAAAACGAAGCACTTTACTAACCTTATGGGCCTAGAGAAATAGGAGGCACTATGGATGGTCATGATTACCTTGGAGCAAAAGTTGTTTAGAAATCAAAGGTCATTAGCATCTTAGCATCACACTAGGGACTTTATCATCAAACCTTTTCATTGAAACCAACAAATCAGCTGAGATTTATTAAAATAAACCAGGATGACTGAGCACATATGCTAGATCTTTGAGCTCAACCTCCATCATTTATTCATTTACTCCACAAATATAATTGAGTGTCTACTATAGGCAGACTATTCCAATAATAACACAATTTTTAATTGAGCTTTGTGGTCTACCAGGCAGTTTCCTGAGAGAATGCCTGGTCTTCATTGGTTTAAGTATCAATGCTCCCAATTTAAAGATGAGGAAACTGAAAATTAGAAAGATTAAATGACTTGCTTAGACAGGCTTTAACAATGGTAAGTGTCAGAGAGAGATCAGTGTTTATGTCTTCTTACTCTAAGACATTTCTTCCTATAAGTGCAATGGGAGTTATAAGGAAGAAAAATGTGAATACCTACTCTCAAAAAATTTACAATCTTGGATAGGGACTAGATCTATTATTTTATTTATGTATGTAACTCACTCTTTCCATGTAGATTAACATCTATGCAACATGAAGCCATAAAGCACTACCTACAGCCCTCAAAGACTAAATGACTTAACCACAATGATACAACCAATGGATGTCAGAGGTGGGTCTTAAACCCAGGTCCTCCTGGATACAAAGGTAACTCTCTATCCAATATACCTTGGTGCATTCAAACTGGAAACTAGCTAGACAAAGTCCCATGCAAAATTACCATAAGATGTTTATAGAATAAGAAATTTTCAGAATTAATAATTCATTTTATTTCCCATGATAGACAGACAAACTCTTCTCATTGTTATAATGAGTAAAACACTCTTCACAGAGTAGAAATCAAATAAAGTCAACCCAATAATACAATCATGGATGGATAAAAATACCTGTTACAATATACCCCCAATGTAGTCATCCAGTATTTGCTCAAAAACTTCAGTGAAAGGCAGAAATCTAATCCTATACCAAAGCAACTCTCAGGGAGGCCCAAATATTAGGACATTTTTCCTTACACTGAACACAAAGATGGCTCCCTGTAATTTCCACCAATTGCATTTTGTCAGAGCCTGCAGTAGAGTATGGCCATCAATTCATTATTTCAGGGTCAAAAATGTAAAGGGCACTGACAGAATCTTCCCAGGGCATGTTTCTTTCCTGGCTAATCACCAAAGCAATAGTAAAAATTCTAGTTCTGTTTCTCCCTTCAATATCATAGAAACTCTAATGCATTTCAGAGGCGGCTACCCTGAGTGTCTTCACCTCCCAGCTTGTTTTTTTTTTTTCCCTGATTAAAAGGGCCATCCCTTGAATCACTTCTTAAAGAGGCCTATTCACTTAAAGGGCCAGGCTCTCCCATTGCATCCTAAGTCCTTCCAGTCATCCTGAGGAATATCTGCTTTGTGCATCCAGACTGCTCTGGAGAAGAAAGTGAGGCTGGTGACCTTGTATAGCCCTCCCTCACTGAAAACAAAGTCAATGGCATGTTGTGTCATCATTTCCCTGATGCCATGGTCCTCTTAGAAAATGAAGGACAAGCACAACACAATCCTTTCCCACTTTACAGTATCTATGATCTTACCGACCTCCCTTCCCTCGAACTTCCCTAGTCTTTAAAAAAGAGAAAGAAGATCTTATATTTATACCCCAGTAGACTTCCATTTACCTTAGGGTGAAATTCAGGTAAGGTCTCCCAAACCACTCACTCCCAATCTCTTGCCCCACACATATGAAAAAAGATATATAGATATAAATAGATAGACATATACATATACACACACATATATATACGTAGATATATGTGTGTTGTATACACATATACATATATGCATATGTATGTGTATGTGCATATATATATATATATATATTTTTTTTTTTTTTATTTCTCCCTTCTGAGGACCAGGAGAAGAAATCTAATCTCCCTTCACCAAGACAGACTTTCAATAGTTCCAGACAACTATCATGTCATCTTGTCATCCTATTCTTTCTCCTTTTCTCCAGGCTGAATAACCCATTGTTTTAATCCATCATTCTGTACCCTGAATTCCAGGACCTTCACCATCATGGTTTCCCTGTTCTTAACTCTCATTAGTTTAGTAATGTTCTCCCCAAAATATGATGCCCAGAACACAATGCCCTAAAGATACTCTAACTATAATTGAGGAAAGCAGAAATATCACCCCTCCTTTTTATGACCAGCTTTTCATTGAGTCTAAAATTACATATTCTTTCTTGGCTCCCATATGATACTGTGAAGTAATTACAATCTGATAAATATCCCCAATTGGGATATTTAATAAATAGCCAATAATAGGGGGCAGCTAGGTTGATAAGTAGATAGAGCCCTGGATGTGGAGTCAAGAAGACCTGACTTCAAATCCAACCTCAGACACTAGCTCTATGACTTTGAGCAAGTCACTTAGCCTCTGTTTTCTATAATACATAGAAGAAGGAAATGGAAAAACATTCCAGTATCCTTGCCATTAAAATGGTATGGTCCACAAGGTCAAGAAGAGTCACACATGCTTGAATGACTAAACACCAACTGAAGAGAGGAGGAAACAATCCTGGATTTTAAGCGAGAGAGAACTGAGTTCAAATCTTGTTCTATTTAATGTATAAGAAAAGCAAAAAAACATTCTCGATAATCAGAGCTGACCTTCAGTGGTGGAATAGGCTGCCTCATTAGGAGTTGGGACACTTCTTACTTAAAACCTTCTGGTAAAGGTTGTATGAGCACTTCTTAGTTATAGCAGAACTTCTTGGCTTATATTTGTGTTTCAATGGAGGTCCTTTCTTGGATATCTGATTGATTGGGTGATGAATGAATTCTCATACAACTCTAATTCTTTTTGTGATTTTATGCAACTTGCTAATGGTGTGATGGTGTTAGGCCTAAGTTTCTGCATCTGTTAAAAAAGGGGTTTGGAAGCCAAGGTGGCAGCATAGAAGCATGAAAACTTCCTGCACTCCCCCAATAACCACTTCAAATACCTATAAAAAATGACTCTAAACAAAATTTCGGGCTACAGATCCCAAAAACTGACAGAGAGAAACAAACCTTCCAGTGAAGGCAGGCTGGCAGGCCAGCAGGAAGGGTACATTGCAGCAAAAAAGGAGCAGATCTCAGTCCCAACTGATCCACAGTTTTAGCCCCAGGGCAGCCTGAGTACAGCTAGAGGGACTTTGGGAGAGTAAATCACAAGCAGCTCTTTTGGTTTCCAGAATTATCAACCCATAAATGTCAAAGACAAATTGAGAAGTCAGTGCAACATGGACTTTGGGAACAGGGAGTTTTGGGGTGTGGTACGTCCTCAACCCCCAGAGGGAGAAGTGTCTGAGGCATAGCAGCTGCCACCATGTGGCTGCTTCAGAGATCTTGGCCTGCAGATTGTAGGGGGACCAAGCAACCATTCTGAGGGGTATTTGCTCTTGCTTTAACCTGTTTGGATGTGGATTGTTGTCTGTGGTGGAGGTCCTGGGCAGTGTGACCAGTGTGCCAGAGCCAGTGGATACTTCAGAGAGGGCAGCCAACAGATATTTTCAGCAGCTGTGAAAATCCCAGCAATTTGGGACAAAGCTCTCTCTTCTCTGGAAGTAGGCTTCTACTGTGACAAAAAGCTCAAAAGTCAAGTAATTGAGTGGCAACATGACTAAACAAAGGAAGCAAAGCAAGCACAGCAATCCAACTTTGGAATCCTAATTTGGGGACAAAAAGGATCAAAACATGGAACAAGAGAAGACAACGAAGTCAGAACTCCTGTACCAAAAGCTTCTAAGTGAAACATGAAATGGTTCCAGGACACAGAGGACCTTAAGAAGGATTTTGAAAACCAAATAAGATAAGTGGAGGAAAAAAAATTGAGAAGAGAAATGAGAATGATGCAAGAAAATCATGAAAAGAGAGTCAACAACCTGATTGAAGAAAATAACACCTTAAAAAATAGACTAACCCAGATGGCAAAGGAGGCTCAAAAAGGAAATGAGCATAAGAATCCCTTAAAAAGCTGAACTGGCCTGATGGGGAAAAAAATCTCAAAAGCTAACAAAAGAGTACAATTCCTTCAGAATTAGATTGGAGGAAATGGAAGCTAGTGACTTTATGAGAAATCAAGATACTGTGAAACAGATCCAAACATATGAAAAAATAGAAGCCAATGTGAAATATCTAAATGAAAAAAAGCACTAACCTGGTAAGGTCTTTACTTATTTCTTTTTATTTTTTCCCTAACTCCAGATCCATATTTTCACAGGCATCATATATGATGATTGAGCAAAAGTAGTGTAGTTGGTTGGAGCTAAATTAAAGACAGTGACTGGCTTGCGTTCTCCTCCAAACCCATCCAAATAGATTTAGAAATGACTCTAAACAAATCGTAGAGCAGCAGAATGCACAAAAATGCATAGTGAAACAATTTTCCAGTCCAAGACAAAGTGGAATTTTGGCAGTAAAGGTCTGTTGCACCAGGGAAAGAGAGGGGAGCAGTTGAGCACAGGCTGCATCATCACCAATGCAGCAAACTTGGAGCAGACCTCAGGGTGACTGAATCACTGGCAGAAGTAACAGTTTTCAGGTATATCTGTCCACAGACACTAGAAGCAACTTAGAATGTCAGTAGCAGAGTGTCTGTCCCACTTGGTTGAGAGTAGGGCACAGTTCAGTCCAAGCTGCATTGTCATAGCCCTGGACACAACAAATTAAGAACAGGTCTAGGGGGTGGCTGGATTATCATCAGCAGCGGCAGCAGCAGGGGTTGCTTCCAGACAACTCAACTTACAGAGAGTAAGGGGGTTGGTCGACTGATCAGATGGAGATGATAGAAGCATTTTTGCTTGCACTGAAGCAGTACTCTGTAGCTTTGTCCAAATTCAGATCTGGATCACAGTGCTGGGTGACAGTAACAGGCTGATAAGCAGCACTAATGGAAAAGGATTTATACTCTCCCAGTGGAGGAGTGATGCTCTTCACAGGTCCAAGGTAGAAAGGGATATTTGTGCTTACTCATAGACCAAAACAAAGAACAGGAGCAGAGCTAACATGACTTCTTAGATCATATCAGCTTGGAGAGCTGAAAACTTACATATCCAGAGAGGTATCTCTGAAAACAACTACCCAAAAGTTCTGAAGCTTAAGGTACTTCTGAAGATAAGGTACTCTCCATCCTGGAAGCGGAGTCCTATTTTAACAAGGAATTAAAAAAAATTAAGTAATAGCCTGGTAAAATAAGCATACAACAGAAAAAAGAAACCCTGATTATAGAAAGTTACTATGGTGATAAGGAAGATCAAAACACAAACTCAGAAGAAGACAACAAAGTCAAATCTCCTACATCCAATGCTCTAAGAAAAAAAAAAAAAAAACAATATGACCTGATCTCAGGTCATGGAAGAGCTCAAAAAGGATTTTGAAAATCAAGTAATAGAGGTAGAGGAAAAATTAGGAAGGGAAATGATAATGATGCAAGAAAATCATGAAAAGCAAGTTAACAGGCTGCTAAAGGAGACCCCCACCAAAAAAAAATCCTGAAGAAAATAACGCCTTAAAAAGTAGACTAATCCAAATTTCAAAAGAGGCACAAACAGCCAATGAGGAGGAGAATGCTTTAAAAAGTCGAACTGGCCAGATGGAAAGGGAATTTCAAAAACTCACTGGAGAGAATAATTCCTTCAAAATTAGATTGGAGCAAATGGAAGCTAACGATTTTATGAAATATCAAGATACTATTAAATAGACCCAAACAAATGAAAAAAAAAATAGAAAGCGATGTGAAATATCTCATTGGAAAATAACACTGACTTTGAATATAGATCCACGAGAGACCATTGAAAAATTATTGGACTTCTTGAAAGCCATGATCAAAAAAAGAACCTAGACACCATCTTAGAAGTAATTCTCAAGGAATATTGCCCTGATATTCTAGAAACAGAGGGCAAAATAGAAATTGAAATAATTCACTGATCCCCTCTTGAAAAAGATCCCAATGGGGGTGGCCAGGTAACACAGCAAGAAAGAGCACCGGCTCCAGTGTCAGGATGACCTGGGGATCGAATCCGGGCTCATACACTTAGCACCCACCCAGAAATAACTGGCTGTGTAACCTTGAGCAAGTTACTTAATCACGATTGCTTCAAAAAAAAAAAAGAAAGAAAGAAAGAAAAAGAAAACCCCTAGGAAAATTACAGCCAAAATCCAGAGTTCCCAGGTAAGGAGAAAATACTGCAAGCAGTCAGGAAGAAACAACTTGAGTACTGTGGAAACACAATCAGGACAACACAAGACCTCACAGTTTCAACATTAAGGGATTAAAGGGCTTCGAATATGATATTCCAGAGTTAAGAGGAGCTAGGATTAAAACCAAGAATCACCTATCCAGCAAAACTGAGTATAATGTTTCAGGGAAAATATGGTCATTCAATTAAATAGAAGATTTTCAAGCATTCTTTATGAAAAAGCCAGAGCTGAATAGAAAATTTAGTTTTCAAACACAAGAAGCAAAAGAAGCATGAAAAGGTAAACAGGAAAAATGAATCATCAGAAACTTATTAAAGTTGACCTATTTAGATTCCTACATGGAAAAATGATAATTGTAAATAATGAGACTTTTCTCAGTATGAGGATAATTGAAGGGAATATATGTGTATGTATGTATACATACATATATGTATGTATAGGAGGGTGTATGTGTGTATAAATATATATATGTAAGTGTATGCACATGTATGAACATGTATACATACAAAGAGGGCTCATTGTGAGTTGAATATGAAGGGATATCTAAAAGAAAATAAAATGAAGTAGTTAGAGAGGAATATATTGGGAGAAAGAGAAAGGGAGAGATAGATTAGGATAAATCATCTCATATAAAAGAGGCAAGAGAAAAGTGTTACAATGGAGGGGAAGAGCAGGAAGGTAAAAGGGATGGGACAACCTTACTCTCATTGAATTTGGCTTAAGGAAGGAATAACATACACACTCAATTGTGTATCTTACACTACAAGAAAATAGGAGGGAATGGGATAAGAGGGGGAATGATAGAAGGGAGGGTAGATTGGGGAGAGCATAGTTAGAAGCAAACACTTTTGAAAAAGGACAAGGTCAAAGGAGAAAACAGAATAAGTGGGGAGAGGGATAGGTTGGAGGGTATTATAGTTATTCTTTCACTATATAACTACTATGGAAAAGTTTTGCATAACTACACATGTATAACTAATTATCTTCCCAGTGTGGGTTGGTGAGGAGGGAAGAAGGGAAAAAATCTGCAACTCAAAGTTAAAAAAAAAAGCTTAAAATAAAGTAGGGGGTATAAGGGAGCATATAAGAGAGAACAGATTGGGGGAAGGAGTACTCAGAAGGCTTGCAATTATGGGGTAGTGGATAGGGGGAAATGGGCAGAAAATTTTGTAACTCAAAATCTTGTGGAAATGAATGTTGAACATGAAAAATAAATAACTTTTTAAAATGAGAAAAATAGTATAACTATATTGATTGGTGAAATGCAAATTAAAATAATTTTGAGGAACAAGCTCATATCTTTTAGATTGACTAATATAACAGGAGATGTAAATCACAAATGTTGTAGGGGATGTAGGAAAAATGAGACATTAATGCACTGTGGGTGGAGTTGTGAAATGATTCAAACTTTTTATAGAACAATTTTGACCTATGCCCAAAGGGCTATAAAACTATGTATACCATTTCACCTAGCAATACCATTACTATGTCTATATTCCAAAAGAGATATACAAATGGACCCATATGTAAAAAAAAAAAGCAGCTATTTTATTGTGGCAAAGAATTAGAATTTGAGGAGATGTTCATCAATTGAGGAATGATTGAACAATTTGTGTTACGCGATTATGATGGAATACCATTCTACTATAAGAAGTGATGAGCAGGATGCTCTGAGAAAAAAAAATCCTAGAAAGGCTTACATGAATGAATGAACAGTGAAATATACTGTGTATAAAGAAACAACAATATTGTAAGATGATTATCTGTGAATGAATTATTTTCAGCAATACAATAATCCAAGACAACTCTGAAGGACTTATGATGGAAAATGCTACCTATCCCCAGAGAAAGAACTGATATGTCTTGATACATATTTAAGCATACTTTAAAAAATATATTATTCTTGAAGTTTTCTTGTCTTTTTTCTTTCACAACATTACTATTATGGATGTGTTTCTGTGTAATTACACATGTATAACCTTTGCCAAATGATTTGTCTTCTTAATAAAGGTGGTGGAAGAGGGAGGAAGAGAATTTGGAACTTAATGTGTTAAAAATGAATGTTTAAAATTATTTTTACATATAACTGGGGAAAATAAAACACTAAATTAAAATAAAAGAGTGGTGTAGTAGGGGGAAATGGTATTCATTATTTGATCTAGATAACTCTGGGTGTTTCAATCCAAAGTCTATTGCTGACTAGCTTTATAATCTTGGGAAAATCACTTACACTTTTTCAGACTCTTCTCTACAATTGAGACTAATACCATTTTGCAGAGGAGAATAGAAAGGACAGTGCTTTTTAAAACAGAAAACTTTGTCCAAGTGTGCTTTGTTTTTACTATGGTGTATTTTGAAAATTTAAGGCTGAAACAATTTATACCAATTGCTGTGCACTTAGTATGCAAATCTGACCAACATACTACTCAGAATCAGCCATCTGTGCCTAGTTGAGTTAGAGAACTTGGGAATTCTAAGGGAAAAAGAAAACTTAAAAAGATCAAAATTCACTTAAGGCCCCAAACCTGGGCTGCTCTGGGAAGGTTTCATGGAGGAAATAACATCTCAACTAAGCTTTGAAACAAGGTAAGGGATTTTTATAATTACGGATGGAGAGACAAGGGAATTCCTTTCTGACATAGGTCTCAAAGATGAGAGAAAGCAAACAAAGGTATAACTAGACTATATAACTAGACTATTCTGACTGAGATAGAAGGTATAAGAATACAATGTAATAAAGATAATGCTAATAAGAAAATGAAGCCAGATTATGAAAGGCTTTCCATGCCAATATTGATTGTTAATGATTTATTTGGTAAATAATGGGACATTCTAGAAGGTTTTTTGAGTAAAAGAATAAAAAAATCAATCCAGATTATGCCATTAATTAGGACAATATCTACTTAAAACCATTGCTCAAGAGACCTTGCTAACATAACAGCCCAAAGCATTAGACCCAAGGGATGACAACTGGTTCAATGGAAAAAGGAATGACTCAAGGAGGACAGAAAAGAAATGACAAGGACAATCTTCTCCCAACATATTCACACTCTGTTTCTCACTTCCAACCACAGGCAGTTTAGCTCCCTCATTTTTACTCCCCATATTAAGCAGTGTTGCCCACCACCACCAGCAGATTAAAACTGCTTTGTCCTATAGATATGTTGCTTTTGTCTCTCACCACAGGAATACAACTAATTCTTCATAAATCTACCACCATTGAACAGTGGTGCAAATATGGATATCTTCAAGGGTTCAGTAAGAGGGATAAATGCTCCCTGAGCTGCACCAGGGTTATTGAATTGAATGACAAGTTCAAATATAAGCAGGAGAAAACCTCAGTGTCTCCAAATTCCAGCATAAAATAGATTGGATGAAGAGAGAAGGAATAAACATGTTCATTGTACCTACTACATGGTAGGCATTGTGCTAAGAGTTTTACAAACAACTCTTCAAGTTAGGTATTTTTGTTATTCCCTCATTTTATAGCTGAGGAAACTGAGGCAAACAGAGTAAGTGACTTGCTCAGGATCACATGACTAGTAAGTGTCTGATGAGCAAAGTGAACACATATTCCTGACTCCAGGCTCAACAGTCCATCTACTTGATCATCTAGTCATTTAGGTAATAAAAGTAAGGGGTGGGAGTCAGGGGAACAGAATTCATGAGCTGCATAGACATTTCTTTTCATTTCCCTTTTTACTCCTAGCTTTTCCCCAGGTATTGTCACCTTGTACACATTCCTAAGTTTTATCCTCATCTATGGCATGGAAGCTCAGTGTTCTGACTTTGCTCTATTGCTGTTTTTATTTGCTCATTGAAGTAAGTTTTGTTTGCTCCATTATGTTTTTCAAGGTGTTCACTTCTGTGCTGAGATTTTGCACCTTATTTTTTAAGCTATTTATTCTCTCTCTCTCTCTCTCTCTCTCTCTCTCTCTCTCTCTCTCTCTCTCTCTCTCTCTCTCTCT
>NW_027185697.1:5839585-5851121 GCF_028583685.1 Petaurus breviceps papuanus | reverse complement strand
TCTCTCTCTCTCTCTCTCTCTCTCTCTCTCTCTCTCTCTCTCTCTCTTTCTCTTTCCCTCTCTCTCTCTAAATATTTAATAATTTAATATGCATTATATATTTATATATTTCCTTGAAGAGACCAAATTACATAATTTATCTCTTGTCTCAAGTACTCTTGGATTCCTGCAGTCAATGAATTACTTCATCTGAGTCTCTCTTTGCCTTTACTTTAGAGTTGTACTCAGTCTCCTGGGTTTACATTCCTTTAGCTCTTAAGATTTGTTCCTTTTATTATGAGGTTTAATCTGTTTACTCATGTGGGAAACTTAATTCCTATAATAGTAATTTGTGCTGAGACCAGGTTCCAGATAGTATGTACTGAAGTCTTCCAGAAATGTGAAGACCCTGAAAATTCCCTCTCATGATGTCCAGACCTTTATGTTTCTGACCTTTTGAACACATGCTGTTGGTCACAGGAGAGAAGAAGAGATGAAATGCAAATGGGTCTGTTCATCCTATTGACACTCATAGAAGTATAGCCTAACAAATATCTTCTACTAATGATGTAATCATATACCTATAGGTATATAAGAAAAAGAAAAATGTAGTCATATACTTATAGGCAGTTGGGTGGCTCAGTGAATAGAGCACTGGTTTAGAGTCAGGAAGATCTGAGCTTGAATCTTGCCTCAGACATTTACTAGTTCTGTAATCTTGGCCAAGTTATTTAACATTTTCTGCCTCATTTTTCTCAACTATAAAATTGGAATTATAATAATACTAACTACCTCACAGGATTGTTGTGAGGATCCAATGAGATTATATTTTAAAAGTGCTTAGCATAGTGTTTGACATGTAATAGTCATTTAATAAATATTCATTCTGTCCCTCTGATATCTCTCCTCTAGAAACTATATATGTATGCATATACATGTATACTCAAATATACACATATGTGTGTCTGTATATACACATATATATGCATATATATGTATATTGAGAAAAGGAGAGTGAGAGAGAGAGAGAGAGAGAGAGAGAGAGAGAGAGAGAGAGAGAGAGAGAGAGAGAGAAAGAGAGAGAGGGAGGGAGAGAGTTGGCTTACATCCTAATTTCCTTCTTAACTCTATTTTGTGATCTAGTATTACCCATCATGAAAATTCTATGACATAAGGTGTTGCTTAAAGAAATGTAAAATAAGGGGTGGCCAAGTGACTCAGCGAGTAAGAGTACCAGCTCCAGTGTCGGGATGACCTAGGGATCAAATCCAGGCTCAGATACTTAGCACCACACCCAGAAATAACTGGCCGTGTAACCTTGAGCAAGTTACTTAACCCCGATTGCTTAAAAAAAAAAAAGAAATATAAAATAAAACTGAATTTTTAGTACCAGAGCCTAAGCATCATTAAAAGACATTGTAGAGAGTCAAATTTATGTTTAATATGATGAAAAAATACAATCATTTTGTAGTAATTAGAGCTATCCAAATATACAGTAGTCTTCCCTTGGGAGGTAGTGATTTCTTCATCATTAGAGCTCTTAATTTTTAGTAGGATGAACAATTTGTCAGATCTGGTGGTAGAGGAATTTCCTGCTGAAGTGTAGGCTTCATTAGATAAATTCTGAGGTCTTTCCCAAATCTGAGATTTTAACCGCCCCATTTAATAATGATGAATGCTAAAGCTGCTTGCTCTGATCAAACCTACTTCTATAATTCTGAGAAATAAAACAAACAATGGATTTTTTTCCCTTTTGAAAACTGAAAAAGAAAAGAAAATGAAATTTATCAGAATAACAGTCTTTGGGTCTGAGGAGCAAAATTTCCAATTGTATGAGGTATATGGGACAGTTGTTGAGGGAGATAGAGAGTTGGACTGAGCTTTGGGGGTTGGCCAATTTTCTTCAAACAGCTCAGGTTTGGGGAGAAACTCCAGGCATTAATCTCATCCTAGACAAACCTAGCATTTTTCTATTAGGCAACAGTATGTGTCAAATTCATTCACACTGAATTCACCAAAGCATTATTTTGATAATGTTTCTGAATAACAGAAATCCCCATCAGACCATTTGAAAGGGAATTTTAAAGTTCAGCTATGCCTAGAAATCAGTGAGCTCAAGCTCCAGTGAATGCAAGTCTTATTGGAAATGCTCTTTTGGAGTTTTTGGAGCTTCCTAAGCTTCAGGGAACAAGAACCCAAACCAAGAATTCCCTCTCTCCACCCTTTTCCCATCCCTCCAGTTTTCAAAGCTCAGTTCATTCCCTCTTCTATAAAAAGTCTTTTCTTGGATTGTTCAGTTGTTTGTTTTCCGTCAGCAGGAAATGTGTATCATGTTTATTTTGTATTTATTTTTCTCTGTACATGCTGCTCCCCAATCCCACCTTTCCTTGTTTTACGCCAGTAAAATATAAGTTCACTAAAGGCAGTCGCTGTTTAAAAAAAATAAACAAAACAAAAGTTTTCATATATTATCCAAGTGTTTTCAGCTAAGGTAGAAACTAATTCACTATCACATTTTTTTTCTCTCCTTCTGCATTTTATCAGGGGATTCCAGTGAACACAAAATTTTAGATACTAATGATGAATAATGGGAGAATTATAGGAACTGTAGGTAGGCAGTATAGAAAATATTGGGGATGGGGGAGAAGGGCTTTCAGACATTCGTAGAATGCAAAGGCTAAAAGGTAGAGATGATTCAACCCGATTCATCTCATTATAGAGATGAGAACACAAGAACTATAAGTAGAGGGGGGTGTCTGGGGCTTCATTTTCCCATCATCTCCCACCAGATATCATACAGCTCCATCTCCTCTTCATGGATGTCTTCCTCATCCCCCAATCTTGCTGTAGCCTTCCCAGAAGCAGCTTCTTGGCAGTATCTCAAGGTCACCTCCCTTGTTGACTAAAGTCATTTTGAGAAAGGAATTTGAATGCGATTTCATACCACTTGTCCCAGGGGCAAAGATTGCTATTCATAGCTTCAGTGAAAATTGAGGACCAGAAATGTAAGTACCTTGTCCAGGATCACTTAATTACTAACAGGGCCAGTCTTCAGACTTGAAACTCTTTATTTCAAGTCTGATATTCTTTCTGCTTTACTATGCTTCCCAATCTTAAATCTTTTAATCATGCTACATTGGTAACCTCTAATTCTCCCCAATATTTACTTTTTTTCTTTTGGAGGGGGCAGAAGGGTAGTTGGAGTTAAATGACCTGCCCAAGGTCACATGGCTAATAAGTGTATCAAGTTTCTGAGGCTGCATTTGAACTCAGGTAATCCTGACTCTAGCCCTCACTGTGCCACCTAGCCACCCACCTCCCAAATATTTAGACATGTAGAATGTAGATTATGAGCTTCTTGAGGACAAGAGCTATCTCTTGCCTCTTTTTTTTTTGCACTTCTAATGTTTACCATGGTGTCTAGCACACAGTGGTTGCTTAATAAATATTTATTGACTGATGGAGAATAGGAAGTATCCTTAGAGAACATCTACTCCACACTTCTCCATCCCCATACTCCTCCTCCTCACACTAATATACTTTTCACAGCCTTGGACAATGGTTGGGTTGGAACATAACTGAGAAGAGAGACTGCACCAGGCACACTGAAATAATTCATCTCAGGCTCTTAGGGGAATCAACAAGGTAATCCCTTCATTTCATTTCCAGCCCTATGATCCAGCCTAATTAGAAAATTAAAATAGATACTTCCTGAGCAGTTTGCACAGGGAAGCAATTTTTGTACAATCTTTGCAAGGGTAATAGGTTTTCTTTGAATATCGGGAAGGGTAAGCAAGCGAAATGAAATGTTCTTTGAGTTTCACTGACTAATGAGTCATAATGATGATCACTAATACCGTATCTCCTATAACAATGCAGCCTGGCTCACCCAGCATTGACAAATATGCCATGGACTGAGTTGTGTTTCCGGTAGCATGGACAGTACCACAAAAAGCTAACCATTTTCCTTTGCCACAGAATCTGCAAGTTAAAAGCAACATTACTCTTCAAGTCCAGTCCATACATCTCAAATAACTCCTAATCTAACATTCACAAATGGGACGTTGAAGATCTCCACCAGGGGAAAGCTCAAGACAGGCCATTACATTTTTAGATAACATACTTTTTTCTTTTGCTTTTTTGAGGCTGGGTAATTGGGGTTAAGTGACTTTCCAAGGTCACACAGCTACTAAGTGTTGAGTTATCTGAAGCTGGCTTTGAACTCAGGTCCTCCTGACTCCAGGGCAGCATTCACTGTGTCACCTAGCCACCCAAAAGAATATCATACTTTTGATTGTTTGGCACAATCCTACACTCAATTTGCTTCACTTCGTCTTCTAAGGATTGCTTCTGGTCCTTCCTACTATCTGTGGGGATGTGGATATGGAGATGGAGGAGATGCAGGTGTTTGGAAGAAATGTAGATTGAGCCAAATTTAGAGGCAGCTTGTTAATATTAGGTTGGGCATAGAGAATCAGCCTGTGATAGAGGCTGGGAGAGAGTCTATGGCCAGCAATAGAGCATAGTCTACATGTGACATTGGGGATAAAACTGATTATATAGTAACTGTCATTCTGTGTTCAAGATTAGGGGTCTTTCTGTATGTCTACTGACTGAGTCATATCTTAATACATAGTCCATCCTAAGAAAGACTGAATCAAAATAGAAATATTAGCTCAGACCTGCAGCAGACCTGAACCCATACGCTCACTATAACAGCTGCCTTTTGGAATGTACATTATACTGAATTAGGCACTGGCAACCTGGCTACAGATTCCAGATATGTCAAAGAAACATTGGTAAGAAGACTTCTGCTGTCTTCTCTTTCAGGAGAAAGTTGAACATAACAGCTTCCCCACAAGGCAAATTTACTCTGGGAACCTCAATTTCTTTCCTGGATAAAAAGTCCTTCCTTTCCCCAATTGATAAATGGTCAAAGGATAAGAACAGGCAATTTTCAGTGAAAGAAATTAAAGATTTCTATAACTACATGAAGAAATGCTCTAAATCACTATTGATTAGAGAAATTCAAATCAAAACAACTCTGAGGTACCATATCTCACCAGTAAGATTGGCTAAGATGCCAAACAGGAAAATGACAAATGCTGGATAGTTTGTGGGCAGATTGGAACACTAAAGCATTGCTGCTGGAATTCTGAACTGATCCAGCCTTTCTGGAATGTAATCTGGAATTATGCACAAAGAGCTATAAATACTTTCATATCCTTTGACCCAGCAATACCACTCCCAGGGTTATATCCCAAAGAGATCATAGAAGTGGGAGGAAGACCCATATGTAGAAACATGTTTATAGCAGCTCTTTTTGTGGTGGCAAAGAATTGGAAATTAAGGGGGTGCCCATCAATTGGGGAATGGCCAATCAAGTTGTGGTATATGCATGTTATAGAATACTATTGTGCTATAAGAAACGAGGAGCAGACGGTCTTCATATTTACCTGGAGAGGCTTATATGAACTGATGCTGAGTGAGAAGAGTAGAACCAGGAGAAATCTGTACACAATTACAGACAGAACGTATGTGTGATGACCAACTTTGATAGACTGGACTCTTCTCAGCAATGCAGTGATATAAGTCAATCCCAAAAGTCTCATGATGGAGAGAAATATGTGCATCCAGAGAAAGAACTAGAAAGAACTGAGTTTATATCCATATGGAAGCAAAATACCTGATCTTTTCCCTTCCCTTGTTTGGTTTTATGTCCTCTTTACCATTTTTCATTCCAGCTGATACAATCCGTCCTTATAACCTGACTAATGTATAATATGAAAGGATTTACAGATCCTCTACGTGACTATATGCCGCCATTGGGGGGGGGAGGGGGACAAAATGTGAAACTCAAGGCATCGTGGAATTGAATCCTGTAAACTAAAAGGAAACCAACAAATTAATTTAAAAAGAAGTCCTTCCAGACTCCTCTCATTTCCCTTTCTCTCTAACTAGATCTGTAAGATTATAAGGGCTGCCTGAAAAAAACCCATTAATATTATTGCATATTCTCTGTCTACTGAATATTACTTCCAATGTTAAATATAAACTCATCGCTGACTTTTCAAGTCCTTCACAATTCAATCCCTTCCAGCTTTTCCATCCTTTTTAAGTTTTATCCCCTTCCTACAAAATCGAAAACCCAACAAAACTGACCATCTTGCTCATCCTGGCATGCAAAGCTCTGTCGCCCAATTCTGTGGCTTTTCACAGAAAATTTATCTTCCTGGAAAAATCTATGTTACCTTCTTACCCAGATGTCCTAATTTCCTTCAAACCTCAGCACAACCCTATCTTCTCTTAAGAAGACATTCCCAGTCCTTTATCCTGCCAGTGTTTTCCCTCTGTGCTCTAAATTTTACTTGTGTATCTATTTATTTACTTTCCATTCATCCATCCATCCATTCATCCATCCATCCATCCGTTTTTTCATTTGTTTACTTATTTATTGATACATTTATTTGTTTTTTGTTTCTTTTGGTTCTGTAAAAAAACCAATGTAAATTTTCCCAATGGAAATGTATACCAGTAGCAACTAGGTAACCTAAGGGATGTAAGTCAGGTCCTAGAGTCAGGAAAGCTTGAGGCCAAATCTAGCTTCAGGAACTCACTAGTTATGTGACTCTGGACAAGTTATTTAACCCTGGTCTGTGTCAGTTCCCTTAATTGGGAAATGAGGATCATGGTACCACCTACCTCCCACCACCGTTGGGAAGACAAAATGAAATAGTACTTATAAAGTGCTTTGCATAGTGTCTGATACATAGTAGACATTTGATAAATGCTTGTTTCCTTCCTTATGTCAGAGAACGTTTTTCTTTATACTGTGGTTATCTTTTATGTACATGGTTGTTTGAATTAGAATGTGAGCTCCTTGAGGGCAGGAATCATGTTTTTGCCTTTATAGCACAGCTAGCTTGACACAGTGGATAGAGCACTGGAGTAGAATACCTGAGTTCAACTCTGATCTCAGACACTTAATAACTTTGTGACACTTGGCAAGTCACTTCACCCTGTTTGCCTCAGTTCCTCTACTACAAAATGAACTGGAGAAGGAATGGTAAAGCACTCAATTATCTTTGCCAAGAAGGCCCTAAATGGGGTCATGGAAAGTCAGACAACACTGAACAACAAGCAGTGTTTTAACCAATATTTGTTGATTGATAGACTTGCTTTGAGAGGATTTATTGTGAGATGTCTTTGGTCTTTCCCAGCATGACAGCCACTGTCGCTCCCTTCCCAGCTCTTGGTTCAGTAGCTTTGTCGTCCCTCTGAAGTAAAGTGCTAACATTCAACAATTAGCTGTCCTTTATTATCATATCTATGGAAGCTAAAGAAAACAAATTCTTGTTTATATTAAAAAAAACTTTAAAAAATTGAAAACATGTCTTCACATCTTTTATAAAATTAGTTAGATCTCAAGATCTGCAGCCTTCACTTTCTGCTTTGCTGAAGATTCACCTTCCTCAGGCACTCATATTATCTCTGCTTCCTTCACACATAACATTTGACTGCAGGAAAGGTTCTAATAAACTCATTGATGCTGAAGTGTCCTTGACTGATTATGTCACAGTAAAGCTAAGATTTCTATAGAATTTCATCCTTTATTGATTTTTTTCATAGGCATTTTCTAATCTGGATTTTATAACCTGTGGTATAGTGACTACAGAAGTTTAGAACTATGAATTCTTTGGCAGAGATTTGTAGCAATGTTTAAAGCGTTGGGCCAGGAGTCAGGAAGACCTGAGTTCCAATTTGGCCTTAGACATTTCCTAGCTAAGTGACCCTGAGTAGACCACTTAAGTTTTGCTTGCCTCAGTTTCCTCATCTGTAAAATGATACTAGCATCCAACTCCTAGGGATATTGTCAGGATCAAATGAGATGGTATTTATAGAAGCACTTAGCATAGTATCTGCCCCAAGGTAGATACTACACACATGCTTAAACTCTTCCTCCTTCTCTTCTTTGTTGTTAATTCTAATATTTACTAACTGTGTGTCCATAGGTAAGAAACAACCTGTTTGAGCTTTTATTTCTTCATTTGTGAAGTTTAGTGAAGATACCTGAGACATTTACTGAGCAAGTATAATTTTACAACAGAGAACATCTTGTGGGAGCATGGCCTTCTCTTAATAGGGTTGAAGGGGTAGTAGGGGTAAGAGCGGTGGACCAAGGGGCCTCTAATGTTACTTCAGACTTTGGGGAAAGGTCGATAGCCAGTCACAACAGACGCTCTACACACATCTAAATTCACAGCCTTCTTGAGAGTTTTTAATTTAATAATGTATATAAAAAGTTTTGTAAAATTCAATGGATTAAATTAATTACCCTTGCTATTGTAGCTATTAGTAGTAGTAACTACTATTACTGCAGCTGTTAAGACTACTGTATCTACCCAGGGGGGTAAGTGGGGATCAATATTCTAATTTCTCCTTTTTGCAGATGGAGAAATAGGTACAGGACTGGTAAGTACCTTCTAGTCAACTAAGAAACAGTCTTAGCAGGATTAGAAGCCATGTCTTTTACTTCTATAGCATGTGCTACTCTTCTAAGAGGTGATAGGTAATAGAACCTTTGCTTGATTTAATAATAGTTCTCATTTATATGGCACTTTTAAAGTTTCCACAGCCCTTTATAAGTATTTTCTTCTTTTGAATTCTTAGCCAGTTCTTGGGAGGTAGGTGTTTTTATGCCTGTAATACACTAGAGGCAGCTGAGTTAAAGAGACTTTAAGTTACTTAGGATCACACAATTACCGTGTTTCCCTGATAATAAGACCTATCCCGAAAATAAGCCCTCCCCTTACTGTGTAAGATTCCTCTAAAATAAGCCCTCCCTCGAAAATAAGCCCTATTGAGATTGCTACTGTAGTGAAGGTGATCCCCTGCGCTACACGCTACATTACGGTACCCTCTGTATGCACCGTCCCCCCTCCCCCCCCCCCGTGAAAAGCATGTCATGCTCCGAGCTGCATCCAATCAGAGCTGCAGCAGTGAGAGTGTCATCCTGTTCTTCCCCAGTGATTTGCTTGCTGGCGCCATTGAGAGCAGTGCCGCGGAGGAGAGCTGAGGCAGGACAACATAAGCCCTCCCCTGAAAATAAGCCTTCTGGTGTTTTTCTTTCCAAAAAAATAATAAGACAGTGTCTTATTATCGGGGAAACATGGTAGCAAAAGTAGGAGGTCAGATCTGAAGATGGGTCAAGTTGTCCCTATTCCGGCTCCATTGTTCTATCAGCTGCACCACCTGGCTGCCTCTTTGACTTGAACCAAAGGGACAGAGGTAGCAGTGAGGAATATCAGACCCTGATCAGCTAGGAGAAAGCTTCCTCTTAGACTCTTCCACTGCTTAGAGTGGCTGGCCACCTACGCTTGCCTTTCTTGTTCAGCATAAGCACACAAGATATCAGCAACAGAGGAGAGAAGATGCCCAGAGACGTTGCAATAGGAACCTATTTGCCTCACAATCAGTGCAAGCAGCCTAGACAAGCAGGATGCAAATTCGAAGTCAGATAGGAGGATCTGGCTGAGCCAAGCCTGAACCTGCATAAAGTGGAATCCTTTAGGAGCCATTTTCTATTCAAAGAGGAGCTTCTGCATTATTAAATCCTCCCATGCTGGGAGCTTTGCAGGCTTCATTTTCAGACTTTCAAAGGCTTGCTATTACAGCTCCAATACCTCAGGATTTGCCTGAGTGATAGGCACATCCAAAAGGCATTAGATGCACAGAAGGGAAGAGTTGGAAGTTACTGTACTGACTGTGATGATCATGTAGGCCAACCTTCTCCTCTACTTCTTTTATTTGCCGAAGGGGAAACTAAGACAAGAATGACTGACATACAGCTCAGTGCTGGCAGGGCTAGGATTGGGACCCCAAATTTTGACATGAATTATCTATTACCACCAAGCGCTCCTGGATCGGATTCTGATCATTTCAGTATTGGAGAGGACTGCAGTGTCCATCTATTCCATCTCTAAAAGGAAGCCCCTTTACAACATATTTTACAGGTGACCTTCCAGCCTAGCCCACATGATCTCCAAGGAAGGGCAACCCCATCAATCTGCTGAGGCAGACCATTCTATTTCTGGATATTTTTCATGGCTGGGCAATGGTTATCTTTTTGTTTGTTTGTTTGTTTACATTTTCTTTTGTGTATTCCTTGGCATCAACATAAAGTCTGATGCTATCACGCTTCATTCTGCCCTTTCAGCCTCAATATAAATCTAATTCCTCTTACATCCATTTTGTTTCGGTCATGACTGACTCTTCATCATTCCATCCGGGGTTTTTTTGGCAGAGGAAACTGAGGCAAACTGGGTTAAATGACACACCCAGGGTCATCCAACTAGTGCATGTCTGATGTGTCTGAGGATGCATTTGAACTCAGATCTTCCTGATGCTCTATCTATTGTACCACCTAGCACCAGGGATGGGACTCAAACCCAGGTTTTACTGAGTTCAGGGTCAGTTCCGAGTCCTTGACAACATGCTTTCTCTGGCAGTCAGTAGGTCAGGAATTGTGGTTCATATTTGAGTAGAGAGTTTAAATGACTTACCCAACAACACCATGTGTCCTGAAGGCAGAGCTTCCCCTGGAAGCCAGGCCTTCTTGATTCCCTAGCTAAGTGGTGATCTTTTTCCTGGACCATTCTTCTAGAGTGAATGGAACTAGCTGAGCAATTAACATCCCACATACCATGACTTCCCACTTGCTTTTAACAAACAAACTCATTTGCCTGAGGAATTTTAATAGGCTGTCACTTTAATTTAAATTATTCCAAAGAAACATTTGAAAATAAAATTCCTCTCCACTGAACAATACCAACCCTTGTGAATAAAGAGCCACTCCAGATTACTAATGGGTAAATGATTGATTTCTGGCACTGTTACAGGGCAGAATATTTCTAGATTAGAGATGTCCGAGGGGTAACCCTCAATCATCCTAAAATATTAGCTGTATGGTACTGTGGAGAAGAGGCTGAATTTGGAGCCAGAAACTGGGGTTTGAATCCTGTCTTCTACTTAACTACCTCTATAACTCTGCACATAATACTTGGCTCTCTGTGTTTCAGCTTCCCGATTTTTAAAATTGAGATGCTGGACTATATGACCATTAAGACCCCTTCTAGTTCCAAATTCTGGATCCTATGACCCTAAATGCTTTGTGAACCCTGAAACCTCACTTGGTACTCTTCAAAGCCAATGTAAACATTCTTCCTTACTTTGTTCTTTACTTATTTCATTCTGATGGTTTATACATTTGGCAAGCTGGTGAAGCCTATGGGACCCTTCTCAGAACCATGTCTTCAAATGCATATAGTAAAATACATTGGGTTACAAAGATAATCAATTCTATTGATGTTCAAGTTTTTGCTTAATTATTTATTTATTTATCTGTCTCTCTCTTCATTCATTCGTTCATTTACTTGTATATTTGTTCATCTATCAATCTAACTCTATCATCGACCTGTCTATCATCTATCTATCTATCTATCTATCTATCTATCTATCTATCTATCTATCTATCTATCTATCTATCTATCTATCTATC
>NW_027185697.1:5829902-5839575 GCF_028583685.1 Petaurus breviceps papuanus | reverse complement strand
ATCTATCTATCTATCTATCTATCTATCTATCTATCTATCTATCTATCGTCTATCATCTCTTTATTCTTTAACAAATTCAGAGACCCGAACTTAAGGACCTTGGAGCTGGTTGAAGCGATTATTCAATTGCTATTTTCTCCCTCTCCTAACTGTTCTTCATTGCTGTTCTTCAGTTGTTTTTCAGTTATATCCAACTCTTTATGACTTCATTTGTTTTTCTCTTGTGTTTGTTTTATTTCATTCTTATTTTCTGGGGGGAAAGATACTGTTGGCATCGTTTGCTAAACTGGCCTTTTTGTGTTCCTTTTATATAACATTCCATCTCTGTTCCTCTGTGCAGACCAGTCTTTTACCTGGAAGGAATGTTCTGCTCAACTGCACCTTTTAGTTTACTTCAAAACTCATTAGAGACATTAACTTCCACTTAAAGCCTTTCCTGATCGCTTCAGCTACAGGTACCTTCCCCTGAAAATTGCCTTATGCTCATTTTACATAATAACTCTGTGTTATTTAATATCCATGGATATATGTATATATGCACAAAACTATACACAAATACATATACATGCACATACATGTATGTCTATATACATATATGCAATATAAGTGATTATATATTTAGATATGCAAATATAATTACATTTTCCCCGAAGGACTGCAAGTTTTTAAAGGCAGAAAATATTTAATTTTTATATGCCTAGTGATTGATACAACACATAATACAAGTTTTATAAGTGATTGTTCATTAATTCTCTATCTCTTTTCCTTTCTCATTCTTCCACAAAAATCTGCTTCCTTCTGAGTCTTAAATAGACATCAAATCAGAAAAGCCTAGTTCTGTAATAGTTCTGAAATTTATTAGCTAAGTATAGCAATGGATAGGTCATTTGGTCTTTCTTTGCCTCAACTTCTTTATCTACAAAATGAATTTAAAATATACTGCCTTATTCATAGGGTTTCTCAGAATGCAGAACTTTGTCAACATCAAAGGGTTAGAGAAATGAGAATTATTATTATTCTCACTTCATTTCCTCTTATTCGCCTTTCTTCTTTGCCCTTTTCCTTTCTTCTTCCTCATATTAGATAAGAACAGAGTCCATGGGATCTTAACTCTGAGATTCTGTGCTCATTAATACCAAGTGAAGTACATAGCTGCAATCAGTGGGTGGAGAGTACATATCAAAGAAATTAATAGCCTCCCAGTTCTCTGTTAGTCATAGCACACCTGTAGTTTCCTGTCTCATTACAGTTCTGTTAGTTTTAAAAATCCTGGAAACAAAATCATCTTCAGAGGATGGTGCCTAGGATGTTGAATGGTCTATAATCATGTCATTTGAGGAACAGTAAACAAAGTGCAATAATTTTCCTTAGATAAAAAAAGATTGAGGTGGCAGGGGGGAATCATAGTGCTATTGTTGCTTAAATGAAGGGTTTCTACCTAGAACAGACAATAGACTTTCTCCACTGTCATAAAGGATAGTTGGTTGATAAGGAGGCAACTTTGAACTCAACGTGTAAGTGAAAAATGAAATAAAATATCAACAGTGCCATCAATAACAACTTTGTTTTTATTTTTTTATTTCTTTGTTTAAATATTTTGTTTTTCCCTAATTGCATATTAACAAAATGTTTCATATTCATTTTTTAAGATTTTGAGATAAAGAATTTTCTCTTTCACTCATGGTCACTCTTCTGAAAATGATAGGCAGTTTGATATAGTTTATACATGTACTATCATGTAAAATATATTTCCATATTTTTCATAGTTGTGGAAAAAATAACAGATCAAAAGAAAAAAACTACAAGAAAATAAATGAGGTGAAAAAATATACTTTGATTTTCAGAGTCTATTTGTTGTCTATCTGGATCTAAACATCATTTTCCTTTGTGAGTCCTTTGTACTTTTCTTGGATCACTGTGCTACTGGGAAGAGCTGAGTCATTCATAGTTGATCATCACAGAATGTTGCTGTTACTGTATACAATGTTTTCCTGGTTCTCCTCATTTTACTTTGCATCAGTTTGTACAAGTATTTCTAGACTTTTCTGAAATCTGCCTGTTCATGTTTGTGTGTGTGTGTGTGTGTGTTTTATTGAACAGTAGTGTTCCATACATTCATATATCACAGCTTGATCAGAAATTCCACAATTGATGGGAATCCCCTCAATTTCCAATGTGTTGTCATCACAAATAGGACTGCTATATAGATAGATATATATAGATAGATATATTTTGCATATGTAGGTCCTTCTCTCTTTTTTACTATCTTTTTGGGATACATACTCAGTAGTGGTATTACTGGATCAAAGGATATACATATTTTGGTGACCCTGTGGGCATAGTTCCAAATTTCTCTACAGAATGGTTGTATCAGTTCACAACTCCACCAATAGTGCATTTTTTCCCCAAATTTCCCACATCCTCTGCAACATTTATCATTTTTCTTTTGTTTTGTAATATTAACCAATCTGATTAGTGTGAAGTGGTATTTCAGAGTTGTTTTTATTTGCATTTTTATAATCAAATATAATTTAGAGCACTTCTTCATATGTCTATAGATAACTTTTATTTCTTTATCTAAAAACTACATGTTCATACCCTTTGGCCATTTGAAATTGAAGAATGACTGGTATTCTCATAAATTTGACTTAATTTCTCTCTCTATTTGAGAAGTGAGGCCTTTATCAGAAATACTTGGTGTAAAGAATGTTTCCAAGCTTTTAGCTTTCCTTCTAATCTTTCTTGCATTGGTTTTGTTGTACACAAGCTTTTCAATTAAATACATTTAAAATCATCTATACTCCATTTAGTAATGTCTGTTTATTTTTTAGTCATGAATTCTTCCCCTTCTCATAGATCTGACAGACTATTCATTGTTCTTCTAATTTGATTGCTTCATTGTTTAAGTCACTAGGATCTTTTAGCAAAATGTAGTTTCCTTACTTATCTCCTTTAATTAGGTCTATTTTTGCTTTTATTTTGTCTGAGATCAGGATTGTTATGGCTGCTATTTTTATTTCAGCTAATACATAATAGATTCTG
Organism: Petaurus breviceps papuanus; assembly: GCF_028583685.1. NCBI lineage: Eukaryota > Metazoa > Chordata > Mammalia > Diprotodontia > Petauridae > Petaurus > Petaurus breviceps. The sequence goes on along the minus strand of NW_027185697.1, from coordinate 5,836,533 downwards.
CTCCAACCCCTTACCTTTACTCTATGTGTGTCTCTCTGCTTCAAGTGTGTCTCTTGTAAGCAACATATTGTAAGATTCTGGTTTTTGATCCACTTCCATTTTAAGGGAGAGCTCATCCCATTCACATTCACAGTTTTTATTACTACCTCTATTTTCTCCAGCCTATTCTTCTTCCTGTTTTTCCTCTCTCTCCTTTCACACTTTCCCACCTCACTAGTATTTTGCTTCTGTTTATCACCTCCCTTGCTGTAGCTCCCTTCTGTCAGTCCCCATCATCCCCACCTTTACTCAGTCTCTTCCTTTCTTATTTCCTTATTGGATAAGATAGATTTCTATATTCAACTTATTGTGTATATTATTCCCTCACTGAACCAACACTGATGAGAGTAAGGTTCAAATGATGCCCATCGCCTACACTCCCATTTCCCCCCTCCACTGTAATAGGTCTTTCTCACTTCTTCATGTGGGATAATTTACCCGATTTTACCTCTCCCTTCCTTCTGTACACATTTTAGTACATGCCTTTGTCATCACTTTTTAAGCAGTTTTTGAAGGTGTCAACTCTTTTCCTTTTTTTGTAATTCTCTTGCAACATTCTCATTTATTTTCCCAATTTTTTTCTACTTATCTTACATAACTTTAAGCTCCCTTTTGAACATTTCGATGAGTTCTTTCTGGGCTTGAGACCACTTCCTGTTGTTCTTTGGGGTTTTGCCCATAGGTGTTTTGACATTGTTGGCCTCTTCTGAGTTTGCGTCTTGGTCTTTGCTGTCCGCATAATAACCTTCCATGGAAAGGTTCTTTTTTGTTGCTTTTGGCTCATCTTTTTTTTTGGGGGGGGGTTCCCTTTTTTAAAATTTGATCTGTACTCCCAGGGTGGAAGGGGCATTGTCTCTGGCTTCTCATGCCAGTGACTGCAGGCCCTGGCTGTTTACCTGGTGCTGTATTGATCTTGCCCTGGGGCCCACAATGGACCCTCACATCTAGTGCTGCTCTGAGGGGATGGGGTGGGGTTTGGCTGGTGCTGCCAGAGGCCATAGAGGTCTGGCAACTTACGTGATGCTGAGCTGGGGTCCTACTGATGGTGGCTAGCATGTGCTAGGTTTGGTGGGATGTTTTCTATATTTTCTCATGGCTACACTGAAGTTACCTGTTTACCCAGGGCTACACTGAAGTATGACAGGGCTGGTGATGACCAGAAGCTACCTATTTGCTTAGGTGTCCATAGGGTTATAGTCTACTAGTTTGTCGGGGGCAGTTCTATAACATGTGGCAGTCTGGATAATGTTTATTTGCAGGGGGCTACACTGAAGCATGGGATGATTCTTGGACTTGGAATCTCCTGGTTCCCCTGACTATGTTAAGGCATGTGGGGGGTCTTGGTGTTGGCATTTCCCTGCTCCACCAAACTGGGGCTCAGTATCTTCTGCTGTTTTGCTGACGTAGGGTTTGCTGCTGACTTGTTGGGACACTTCCTGTATTGTACTGCACTCCCTTTTAACCCAAGCAGAACAGACTTTCTTGCCAATCTCCCCCATTTTTTTTGGCTAGTTCTACTTTTCCAGGATTTGCTTTGTTCTATTTTGTGGTGGTTTGGAGATGAGTATGGGAAAGTTACAAAGATTTCCTGCTTACTCTGCCATCTTGGCTCCTGAATGTCCTACCAACTCAAAAACAACTTAATAATACTTAGTGCTGACCAGCATTCTGCTTACTAGTCAAGTGACCCTGGGTAAATCATTTAAAATCTCTGGCCTTCAGTGTTCTTATCTTTAAATAATGAGGTTGAACTCAATGATCTTAGATATGCCTCTTATCTCAAAATAGGGATAGGGATAGATCCTCTGAGTTTATTAAAAAGGGAACTCTATGAGGAATTCTGAGGGAATTTCTGTGAGGAAATGTCTACAGCAATTTCAGGTTGACACCTTCTCTGAAACTTGGTCTAAGCCCAGACTATTGAGAAGTGACTTGGCTAGGGTCAAACAGCCAATATGTGTCAGAGCTCATTGAATGAATAAAGGATCAACTGAGGGTTATTATATGCAAAGCACTGTTCCAACATTGGGATACAAATAGAAAAAAATAGTTACACAGTCTCTACTCTCAAGGAGATCACATTCTAATATTGAAAGTTTCAACTGCAAGGCCAATGGAAAAGACCCACAGCCCTTAGGATTTAGCAACAAGGAACATGGTGATGCATCTTTTTAAATGTCATTTCCACTGATAAAATGATACCATTTGGGAGCAAGAAATTTTTTTCTGAATCTTCAGTAACCATGGCTATGGATGAAACAGCATAGTGTCAGGACAGATAGCAAGAGTCATGGTCCACTATCACACTGGAAGGCCTCTGATTTACTTATCACCTGAAGGAGTAGCTTTCAGTTTACATCTCCATGTGGGCCATTTCTCATGAACATTACTGAGGGCCCATGTCGGGAAGCAAGGCTAATCACTAACCTCTCGGGTCCAGGGCCCTGGTTTGCCCCTATCAAGGTTTCAGGGGAGATGGTGATCAAGACAGAGGGGACAATATGACTCACCTGGTATATTTGAACCCCTGTCTCTCCTCTATGGTGTATAGCTGTTTCAGGTAGGCTGGACTGCCTGGCTTATGTGTGGCATACGCTTAGCAATTACCGCGAAAAGTTTGTTGTTTTTTTTTTCTCATAGGCCTTGCTATCTTGGTTTATGACTGTGAGTGTTGGGAAGGAAGAAGGCCCAGTAATTTAGGAGGTATTTCTACTCCCAGATCATCTGTGCTTATTTGATTCTTGGTAACAATTGGTCAGGAATTTCTATTGGTAGTGACAAGGAATGTGGTCCCCTCTCCACAACGATTTTTACTTTCAATGATAGCTGTGGAGGGTTGGGCTATGAACCCAAGAGGTAGACCTTGAACCCAAGTCTATTTGGAACTTCTAAACTATGATCCAATCAGTGTCACACATATCAGAGATGAAAATGATTATAGATCATCTGGGCCAATATATACTTCCAAAAATAGAATATATTATAACTTTTATTTTAGAGATGAAATTCTTTTTTTTTCTTTAAGCAATCAGGGTTAAATAACTTGCTCAAGGTTACATGGCCAGTTATTATTTCTGGGTGTGGTGCTGAGTTTCTGAGCCCAAATTTGATCCAGGTCATCCCAACACTGGAGCCGGTGCTCTTACTCACTGTGCCACCTGGCCACCCCAAGAGATGAAATTCTTGATGGTCAAAAAGTTAAATGTTCTACCGAAGGTAATAGAGCTAATTAGTAGCACAGATCAAATTTGAATCCAGGTGGCAATACATTCTTTTTTTCTGCTTTTTTTTTTTGCAGGGGTGGAGGCAGGGCAATTGGGGTTAAGTGATTGCCCAAGGTCACATAGCTAGAATTTTTTGTGTTAAGTTTCTGAAACCAGATTTGAACTCAGGTCCTCTTGATTCCAGGCCTAGTGCTCTATTCAATGCACCACCTAGCCACCCCTGTGGCAATATATTCTTAAATAGGCATCCTCTCTTTAAAGTCTGATAAAGGATTATACAGTCTTTACTTAAAGGTCTACTCTAATTGAGGATTTCCAAACTTCTAAGAGGGACCATTCTGCTGTGGTAGTTCTAATCTGGCTCTTTCTAGTTTTACTCATTGCACCTAGCTCTATCCTCAAGGCTGAAAGAAAAAAAAATTATTTCTCTACTAGAAACAGACCTTCAAATATTTTAAGAGTTCCCTTGCCCTCCCTAAGTCTCTTCTCCAGGATAAACATTTCCATTTACTACAAATGTTTCTCATATGGCATGAATTTGAGGCCCACCACCATTTTGGTTGGTGTCTCCAAATGACTGATTAGAGCATAAGCTCCTTAAGGACAGGAACTTATTTTTCTATTGTTCTTTTACATTATCTCTCTAGAACTAGCACATTGTTTGGTGCATAGTTGGCACTGAAAGATATTTGTTCAATTGAATTCCTAAAATATGACACCCCAAACTGAACATAACACACTTGAAAGTCATGTATTCCCTTGTACCTCTAATTTTGTCAACACTAACTGGCTCAGAGATTGTGGGGTGGGGAGAGAAGAAGGGCAGCAAGCAATTATCAAATTGGGAAGGAGGTTGGAATTAGTGAATTCTCTATCTCCATAAAGCTAGGATTATCCTAACCAATAAGGGAGAGAGAAAAATCCAGCTACCTCAAACTTGTACTCTTATCCCAAAATAGGGGACCTAGAAAGATTTTTTTTAAATTAGGAACATTTTTGAAAGTTAAGTTGAAATGGCTTCATTTCAACTGGAACTTTGTACTCTGCCTTAGATCTCCATATTCCTGAGTAATCTCCTTTTAGAAGCCATGGGAAGATGACCTGTTGACTTCTGTGAGGGATGTGAAATGCTTAAATAGGGTAAGACTGAAGAAGTCCTAGAGAGGTAGGTGTTACCGTCGAGACAGAAGTAGGTCCTATCATTCAAGGTTGTTTTACCCACAGGTTCTACATTTATGATGGGGAAAAAAATGGAATTGCAAAATTCAAGCCCCAATCTCTCTCTTCCTAGCTTTGTAATGCAAGTAGAAGGATGGCACAGGTGAACTGAGACTGTGTGTTGAGGCATTGTCCAGTGACACAAGGGGATTTTGATTTGCTGAGACACACACACAAATATATGTGGTATATGGACACATGATTTCTTCACTGTAGGTGACTCACAATGTAGGTATTTTTATACCAGTTGGGAGGACATCTGAAACTTATAGAAACATTGATATAGATCTTGAAGGGCTTTGAGAAGCCATCTAAATTAATATCATCATTATTTTTATGAACGAGGAAACTGAGTCCCAGAGAAGTTAAAACTCCACCAATGCTGCACAACGGCTGTTTGCTTGGGGGCAATTCTTAAATCGTGGTCTTCCTGACTTTTTGACATTCTCAAAGACATGCTGCCTCTTATCTTTCTCATGTTCCTCTGTTCATTTTTGACATATATATATATATATATATATATGAAGAGAAGCATGTGTATATGTAAATTTAAATGTGTACATAAAATACATGCATATATGAAAGAATACAGGCATTGATGGAGGACTTGCTAGGTGTCAAACATTGTATTGGTAATACAAAGAGAGAAGTGGGATAGTCTCTAATCTAGGGGAGCTCATATTCTAATAGGAAGACAACATATAAACCTGGCTTGTGGATGGAAAACCCCAGGGGCCTTATGTACATGGACAGCTTTGATAGCAATGATTAGGAATATCACAGGGAATTCCATAAAACGCAGTAGATGAGATTTCAGAGTCAGGGCAGATGGTAGGGTCAGTTATCTAACATCATACTGGAAGGCCTCAATGAACTCTTTAGTCAGCTGCAGCATGAACAGACCTGTTCTCTCCACAATTATTGGTGGAGGGTTAAGGGATAAGGGAGAAGAAATGGATTTAGGGGTCTGGTTCAAATTGTTGTGCCATAGGTATGATAACAAAGAGGACATATTTGTGTGTGTCTGTGTTTGTGCGTCTATGTATCTATATGTGTTTGAGTGTGTGTGTGAGCACATGTGTTGCATGATGGAAAGAGAGCCAGTCTCAGGTCAGATTGACATGGGTTCAAACCCTTCTTCTGATATCTACCACATCTGCAAGTCTCTTAACCTTTCAATGCCCCAGGAAAATCTCAAACTATACATTACAAAAATTCTTATATATCTGCATTTTTGGAACTGACTTCCTGTGGGTGGGAGGCAGTTTCAGAGCTCAAAGGGACACTAGAAGTCATCAATTCCAAACACCTCATTTTATAAATGGGGAAACTGACAGCCAGAGAGGTTGAGTTGCACATGATCACACAGCTAATATGTATATGGTGAGATTTGAATCCTGATCTCCCTAATTCCAAGCCCAGTTGTTGATCCATTAAACCAACTGATTGAATTGCAGACACATGGGTATCTAGCTTCTTTCCCAGTTGATATTTAACTATGTATGATTACTCATTGTATCTGACCATTCAATTAGTTCTGAAAAATTTGACCTGTGCTATCACATAGTTAAAAAGTACAAATGTCTCCAATGTTAAAAGGACAATATTTACAAAGGCTATAATGATGTAAATAAATACCACATTAAGAGGCAACACAACTCTGGTCAAACATAGTGGACACTATTAGAGCCAAGCTATTAAAGTTAAAGAACTCCTCCTATCTTTGTGTTAACGATCAGTGAACTACAAATGCAGAAAGTGGCATGTCCTATTAGTAAGAATCCCTTTTTTTCAAGCTGGTTTTGCTTAACTGGGTCAGAGGTGATGGACAATTCAGTTCATTTCCTTGCATAACTCCAAATTGTTTTCCAGAATGGTTGGACCAATTCATAGCTAGACCAGCTGTGAATTACTGTGCCTGCTGGAATGACCTGTATATAATGAAGCCACACTGTCTCTTTATGAATATCACTTTCCAATCTAACTGCTCACAGATCTTTTAATAATACTCCTATGCTGTTGCCAGAAATCAAAGTCAATCTCACCAACATGAAGCTCACAAATGCCAGTCTTCCTTCCTTCCTTCCTGCTTTCCTTCCTTCCTTCCTTCCTTCCTTCCTTCTTTCCTCCCTTCCTTCCTTCCTTCCTTC